>NC_087270.1:24641378-24957628 GCF_015220805.1 Pogoniulus pusillus | reverse complement strand
GCCACCCTTCACATGGCTGCATTATGGCAGCAGCTGAGAGATCAGCCAGTCTACACCCTGCCAGAGCAGGCTCATCTCGAGCAGCTTGCACAGGAACATGTTCATGGGGGTTCCAAAAGCCTGCAGAGGAGGTTGTGAGCTCTCTGGGCAGCCTGCTCCAGGGATCCAGCACCCTCACAGCAAATAATTTTTCCCTCTATATTTAAGTGAAACCTCTTGGCTTCCAGTTTGTGTCCACTGCCCCTTGTGCTGTCCCTGGGCACCACTGAGAAGAGTCTGGCCCCATCCTCCTGACCCTCACCCTTTAGCTACTGATCAGATGCCCCTCAGGCTGCTCCTCTCCAGGTTAACAGCCCCAAGTCTCTCAGCCTCTCCTTGTCACAGAGACGTTCCAGTTCACTCATCTTTGTGTTCCTCTGCTGGACTCTTTCCAGTAGTTCCCTGTCTCTGTTGAACTGGGGAGCCCAGAAGTGGATGCAGTATTCCAGAGAGGCCTCAGCAGGGCAGAAAAGGAGAATCCCCCTGGATCTGCTGGCCACACTCCTCTTCATGGCACATTCTTCAGTGGCAGCCTAGGATGCCACTGGCCCTCTTGGCCATGAGAGCACACTGCTGGCTCACCTCATCTACCTTCTCAGTGATGGTGGGTGGCTGGGTACCTGAGGAAGTGGAGCAGAAGATGGCACCAGAACAGGTTGCTCAGGGAAGTTGTTCCAACCAGGTTGGATGAGGCCTTGAGCAACCTGAGCTAGGGGGAGGTGTCCCTGCCCATGGCAGGGGGTTGGAACTGGATGATCTCTGAGGTCCCTTCCAGCCCAACCCATTCTGTGAATCTGTCTACCTCAGACAGGAGGTGGAACAGGAGATGCCTGCCTCAGAGATGGTCTTTGTGTCTCATTCTCCTGGGGCAGGGTTTCTTTCCATCACTCCTTGGTTGTGCAGAACACTTATGTTTCCACAGGAAAAAGAACTGGAGCACCTGGCTGCCATGGAACTGGAGCTGCAAAAAATAGCCCAGAAGTTTAAGGACAAGAGGAGAGGCTGAAGCTGATCTGCTTTGGTGTTTCAAAGCTAGGCGTAGCTGTGCTCAGTACCTGTCTTTTGTGGTGAGTTCTCTGCCACTGGAGTGCTGTTTGCCCTCAAAGCAGAAGCTGTTTCCTGCCCACTGCTGGCGTAACAAGCGCCGCAGCTGGAGGTGTCTTTTCATTTCCTGCCGTGCTGTGGTGAGCTGAAGAGCATGGGTTGCAGTGCTGCCAGCCTTCCCTGCCAGGCAGGCTTGTTTAACATGCTTTGTGAAAACAGTCGTGTTTGTTTTGTGTTCTTCAGAAATATAAGTTGTCTGAGTTGGAAATAATAAACCCCCCTTGCTCGTGGAACAATCTCCTGCCTTATTTGGCTGCTGGGGTTATCTCCACATCAGCTGGCAGGTGGAGAGCTTGTGTGAAATGTTGACTTGGGCCTCAGCAATGGTTTATTAAGCTTACAAAGAGCCCCCTCTGTGCCTTTCGTTTGTGAGCACTCAAGAGGGAAGAAGGAAAATGCCACTTACTTGGCTCTGCTACCTCAGGAACCTCCCTGTGAATCACTGAGTTCTGGAAACCAGTCAGCAAAGGACCAAAGAGGCTGCAACACCCAACAGGTGCTGGTGGATGTGGAAAGCCTGAGGTGGGTTCAGTGGTGGAGTGGTTTTACCACTTAGCCTTATGTAGTCTGTGAATGAAATCATGCTTTGCTAATGTGATCTTTCTGTCTAATGCAGAGTTTGTGAGCTGTCCTGGGGCAGAGTGGGTCTCCAGGCAGGTCAGTGAGAGGAGGTTAGGGCTGTGAGCTGCCCTGGGGCAGAGTGGGTCTCCAGGCAGGTCAGTGAGAGGAGGTTAGGGCTCTGAGTATGTAAATAGCCTCCAGAAGCAAGAAACTTTAATGTAGCATAGAAAGCTTCCTGAATTGTTCAGGTCTGCAATTTTTAGTCATCACTTTAATTTTTGTTTTAAGCTAGGCTCACAGAATCATTTGGGTTGGGAAAGCTTCTTAAGCTCATCCAGCCCAACCATTCTGTAACTCTGCCAAGGCTGGGGCTAAGCCATGGCCCTCAGCACCACAGCTCTGCCTTTTTCAAACGCCTTCAGGCATTCAAACACCTCCCTGGGCAGCCTCTCCTAGGCTCTCAGTACCCTTTCAGTCAAGAAGGTTCTTCTAATCTCCAACCTAAACCTCCTCCAGGGCAACTTGAGGCCATTTCCTCTCCTCCTGGGGAGCAGAGACCAACCCCCACCTGGCTCCAGCCTCCTCTCAGGGAGCTGCAGAGAGCAATGAGCTCTGCCCTCAGCCTGCTCTTCTCCACACCAAACACCCGCAGCTCCCTCAGCTGCTCCTCCCCAGCCCTGTTCTTCAGACCCGTAATCACTTCTGTTTCACCATCTCTGGCTGCTCTCCTCCCCCTCTAGGACTTGTAGTGAGAACTCCAAAACTGAGTCCAAAAGCTGAGTTAGGCAAAAGCACCTTCTGCAGATCCATGTGGTTGGTGGAATAGCAGAGAAAGTGGTGCCACTGCACTCTCTCCTTTTCCAAGATTTCTCACATAAGTTAGGGAAGTTTTGCATGAGAAAAGGAAAGCCAAAGGTTGAAGCTCCACTGTAGCTGCTGCCTGAGGGAGTAGCTTATCTAGGAGTTGCTGGTGCTGTAAGACAGCATTGCTGTGATCTGGAAACAGAATGGTACAGCTTCAGCTGCAGCCTGACCTCAAAGCTCTGGCATCCTCCTGAGCAGTGAGCTCAAGAATGGAAGCCAAGTCCTGCTGGCTCTACAAGCTCCCCACCAAGGGGTCCAGTGAGGTGCAGTGAGAGTAGTCTCCTATGGGCTTTGCTAGAGCTTCCCAAAAGAAAGAAGCAAGGGAAAGGAAAAAGAGTAGATCTCATTAGGAAAACCATCCTGCAGTTTAATTGGAATGGCCAAGTTTAAAGAGTGAAAAAGCTTCATGGCATGGCAGAGAAAAGAGCAGAATAAATATATGTACAGAGAGGGCTTCCACATTGCTGGCTCTTCAAAATATACAACTCTCAGGCAAGGCCAGGTGGGGTTAGCAGGCACCTTCTCTTCCAGGAGTTGGCATCTGAGTTCAGGAACTTGCACTTCCTCCTCTGCATTGAGTTCAGGTACACAGGGCCACGCTGGAAAGTTCTGCTGTTCAAAGCCTCCCATAGCAGCTCCTCTGGCAAGAAAAGGGTGGGAGCTTTGCTGGTGGTTCTACTGCCTCATGCTATGGAATGCAGCCAGGTTGTGTGTCCAGACTGGGAACAGAGCACCATGGAGGACAGTTCATGCTGGGAGAAGGGGAAGCCAAGGCAGATGTGTTGTTAAAAGGTTGAGTCTGAAGCAACTGCTTCAGCAACTTTTGGCAGCAACCAGAATACTTTCTCCTTCCTGAGGTGCCTGTGTTTTCAGTATGATGCTATTCTTGCCTCATTCTGATGATGTGAACTGGTGAGGAGCAGGAGAACCTTGTCAGAAGCAGGAGAACCCTCCCAGCAGGCAGTTCTGCTGCCTCTTGCTGCGTGGGTTGTGCCAGTTCCAGTGCCTGTGCTGCTTGAGAGCACAGGAGGTATTCTCTGTTGTTTTCCTAAGGGAGCAGTCCTGAGCTGCACAAACCAAAGCAATTCTTCAGATGCTAACAGTGGAGGTCTTGAACTTTGCACCTTTTAGATGATGGTTCTTCCATCTTCAGTGCTTCTGAATGACTGGAATCAGATCTGTTCTTATCCAGGACAACAGTGATGCCAGACAGCAGATACCCTCCACCTCCACTCATGGTCAGTTTTGGGTGGCTTCTATCTGGTAAGACCTGAAAAAAAAACTACTGCATCAGAACACACCAAAACACAACCAAAGGAAAGAAAAAAACCAAACCAAACAGCCAAACACCTGTAAAAGCTCACCCCACAGGTGCACATTGGTGGTATTTAAATACAAGCTACTTAAATTCAATACAAGAGGAAGTATTTTTTCCAGCCACCATAACAAAGCTGTTTGGAAAGTGAATTTAAAGGGCAAAGGATGTGCAGAGCCCAAGCTTAGAAAGACACAAGAATACAGGCTCTCACCACACTGACTGCTTCAGGGCAAGAGAAGAACCTTTTCATACTCCACAGCTCCCTGAAAGGAGGTTGGAGTAAGGTGAGAGTGTCTTCTACCGAGGAACAAGTGATAGGACAAGAACTGACTTCAAGTTGCACCAGGGGAGGCTGGATACAAGGAACAATTTCTTCCCTGAAGGGGTTGTCAAGCCTTGGAACAGGCTGCCCAGGGCAATGGAGTCTCCATTCATGGAGGGGTTCAAAAGTCACACTGTTGTGGTGCTGAGGGCCATGGTTTAAGCCCTAGGTTTGGCAGAGTTAGAGCATAGTTGGACTGGGTAAGCTTCAAGGGCTTTTCCCAGGCTCACAGGATGTCAGAGAAGGGAAGGACCCAAAGACATCATCAAACCCAACCCCCTTCCAGAGCAGGACAATCTACCTCAGGCTACACAGGAACACATCCAGACAGGCCTTGAAAATCTCCAGGGAAGGAGACTCCTGCATCCTCAACTCGCTAACAGCCAAGAGAAGGGCAAACCCTTCTGATGTCTTGTTACGTCTCTCTTACACAACTTAGATTGTTCCTCACTTCATGCTAGCCACTGAAAGAGCCCAAATACTCCATCTGTCACAGGATCACAGAACAAATCCTGTTGGGAGAGCCTTCCAGGCTCATCCAGCCCCACCCTCAACCCAGCACTGCAGGCTCAGCACTAAACCATGTCCCTCAGTACCAGCTCCACAGGCTGCTGGAACACCCCCAGGCATGGGGACTCCAGCACTGCCCTGGGCAGAACATTCCAAGGTCTGAGAACCCTTCCAGGGCAGAAATATTTCCTAGCATCCAGCCTGAGCCTCCCCTGGGGCAGCTTGGAACCATTTCTTCTGCTCCTGTCCCTTGGCACCAAGGAGCAGAGGCTGCCCCCTCCTCGCTCCAACCTCCCTGCAGGGAGCTGCAGAGAGCAATGAGCTCTGCCCTCAGCCTCCTCTTCTGCAGCCTGCACACCCCCAGCTCCCTCAGCCCCTCCTCACAGCCCAGCTGCTCCAGGCCCTTCTCCAGCCTCACTGCCCTGCTCTGCACAGGCTCCAGCCCCTCAGTGTCCTTCCTGCAGTGCAGGGCCCAGAGCTGAACACAGCACTCGAGCTGTGGCCTCCCCAGTGCTGCGCACAGGGGGATGGGCACCTCCTGTCCCTGCTGCCCACCCTGCTTCTGACCCTAGCCAGGCTGCCCTTGGCTTTCTTGGCTGCCTGGGTAGTGCTGGCTCATGGTCACTGACTGCCAACCAGCACCCCCAGCTCCCTCTCCAGGTCTCAGCTTTCCAACCACACATCCCCAAGTCTGGAGCTCCCCGTGGGGTTGTTGTGACCCAGGTTCAGAATCTGGCACTTGGCCTTATTGCACTTCATCCAGTGAGCCTTGGCCCATGGCACTGATCTGTACAGAGCCCTCTGCAAAGCCTCCCTACCCTCCAGCAGATGGACACAGCCACCCAGCTTGGTCTGTCCCTGTGCTCCAACTGGTGACATGAAAATTTCTTTCAAAATCCATTTCCATTCCGTTTGAAATTGTTGCAGTGAAGCATTCAAACCTTTCAGAGTATTCCCCCACTCCACTCAGGTGAAACAAACCCTCTGGGGGCTATTGCAAACTCCTTTCCCCCTCTCCTTTTCCAGGGGTGCTTTGCTACTGGTGTTGATGCAGCTGGGGGAGACAGCTGTGATCCTTACCTGGTAGTTGCGTAGCCAGGTTTCAGACAGCTTCAGGTTAACCACACCTCCTCTTTCCCTCAGCCTCGTGTAACATTCTAGTAAGGGCTAGAGAAACCCACAACAAACAGGTGGTTATGTACAGCTCAGCAGGCTCCAGCTGGAACTACTCACAAGCAAAGGTCACAGACTCGACTCACCTCTTTGTACTGGCAGTAGACAACAAAAGGCCTTGAAGGAGCCACAAACTCCAGCAAAGAAAGCAATAAAGGAGTGGGGTGAAACTTGCTGGCTATAATTAGGCTGAAAGAAGAAACAAAACCAAGAAAGGACATTTCACTCCCATTAGATTCCTGCTGCTCAAACCTGTTCATCAGGTGCCATTTTCTCCTCCTTAGCACAGCCAGCAATTAGAGCTTTAACTGTTGTTAATCAGCTTGGTTTGGTGGCTTCAACAGCTCCCCCCGAAGAGAAAGCCAAAGCACCATTCCCTGCTGGCATAATGAAGAGGATAAAACACTTGTTCACAGAAGCACTCAACTGTCAGGGCTGGAAGGGACCTCAAGGATCATCCAGTTCCAACCCCTCTGCCATGGACAGGGACACCTCACACTAGATCAGGTTGCTCCAGAGCCTGGCCTTAAACACCTCCAGGGATGAGGTTCCACCCCCTCCCTGAGCAACCTGTGCAAGTCTCTCACCATCCTCATGGTGAAGAACTTTTTCCTAACATCTAACCTAAATCCTTCCTCTTCTAGCTTGGATCCATTCCCCCCACTACCTGACACCCTAAAAAATCCCTTCCCAGTTTTCTTGTAGCCCCTTTAAGATACTGCAAGGCCACAATAAGGTCTGCTGGGAGCCTTCTCCGTCCCAGACCTAACAGCCCCAACTCTCAGCCTGTGCCCATAGCAGAGCAGCTCCAGCCCTCTGCTCATCCCCGTGGCCCTTTTCTGGACAACTTCCAGCCCCTCCAGCTCTTTCCTGTCACAGGGCTCCAGGTAGGGCTTCAGCAGAGGGTGCAGAGGGGGCACTGCTGGCCTCCCTCCCTGTCCCTGTTGCCCACACTGCTCTTGCTGCAGCCCAAGCTCTGGTTGCTCTCTGGGCTGCAAGTGCACACTGCTGGCTCATGTTGAGCTCATCCACCAGCACCCTCAGGTCCTTTTCTTCAGGACTACCCTACAAGCCAGGAACTTCCCAGCATGTATCAGTGCCTGGCATTGCCCTGACCCAGCTGCAAGACCCTGCCCTTGGTTCTGTTGAACCTCATGAGGCTGCTTTGGGCCCACAGCATATTAAACACCTTGCAAGGCTCAGGCAGCTGTGGTGACCTCCACAATAGCTCTGACAAACCAAGGATCTGCACTTTCTCTGAAGGTTGCTGTCCACATGGACTTAGAGCTGCTGACTGTGGCTCAGAGTCACAGAATGCCCTGGGTTGGAAGGGACCTCCACAGCTCACCCAGTCCAAACCCCCTGCAGTCAGCAGGGACATCCTCCCCTAGAGCAGGTTGCCCAGAACTCTGTCCAGCCTCACCTTGAATATCTCCAGGGATGGGGCACCAGCCACCTCACCAAAGTGAATCATTAATTAATAGACTCAATTAGAAATCACGGTAGGGATTGGAAGGGACCTCAGAGATGATCCAGCTCAACCCCCCTGACAGAGCAGGATCACCCAGGGGTCCCTTCTCTGAGTGCAAAGGAGAGGGAGGCTGGAGAAGCACAGCCTTGCACCTCTGCCTGGAGGAGCATCAGCAGTAGGGAGCTGCTGTTGTGCTGTGCTGTTGTTAGACACAGGGAAAGCAGGCAGGGGGATGTCTGCTTCTTTTGCAGGCATGCAAAGCAAGAAGAGCTTTGCTGCTTTCAACGGGGTAAGGCTGAGTCAGAGAGTGCTGGGAGATGGAGGAGACCTCTGCAGATTGTTCAGTCCAATCCCCTGCCACAACAGGGTCACCCAGGAATGCATCCAGGCAGGGTTGGAAAGGCTCCAGAGAAGGAGACTCCATAACCTCTCTGGGCAGCCTGCTCCAGGCCTCCAGCACCCTCACACCATAGAGTCAGAAATACAGAAACATGCAGGTTGGAAAAGCCCCTCAGGCTCACCAAGTCCAACCCATATCCCTACTCTGCAAAGGGCACCCTAAACCGTAGCCCCAAGCACCACAGCCAAGCAACCTTTAAACACATCCAGTAGTGGGGACTCCACCACCTCCCTGGGCAGCCCTTTCCAACGCCTGACCACTTTTGCTGGGACAAAATTTCTCCTAATATCCACTCTAAACCTCCCCAGCCACAGCTTGAGGCCATTCCTCTTGTTCTCTCACTGTTCTGGTTTGTATTTTTTTCTGCTTGTAGGTTACAGATTTCGCCCCAATCCCAAAAATCTGTGCTCAGTAATTGACCAAGTGGACTATAAAGAGGGGGAAAAAAAAGAGTGTCCAGCCTGTGCCTGAGAAGGTTTGGAATGCTGCACTGGCCTGGCACTGCCAGCCAACAGGAAGGGGAGAGATAAGAGAGCCTGAGAGCCGGCAGGGTCTCTCATATGGCAGCACATATTGGTGACAGCAGGGAGCCTGGCTGGGCACAGCACTAATGTCATAGGGAAGAGGAGAGAAGAAAGAGAGAGAAGGAGGGCAGGGAAGGGTAGGGAGGGGCTGTAGTCTAGTTCTGAACATATGCAGTGTCTGTAACCCATCCCCAGTTCCATCCTATCAGAAAAATAATAAGTATTTTTTAAAAGAGGTTGTCTTCAGAGGAACCCCAAATCCCTGCCCACCTCAAAGCCCTGTGACAGACTTCAGCTCTCAGAAGTGGAACAGATGTGCCTAACAGACTGCTTCAGCACCACACCTCCGAGCACGCCAGCCTCACTACAATTCTCTCTTCCTTGGTAAGCAGCAAATTCTGCACAGTTCAGGACCTCGAGAAGTAATTGCCCTAAAGCTGGTGCCCACTTCTACCTAAGAAGCAGTTTCTCTTCACTCTGCCAATAAGCCCCTAATCATTCTTCCCATTTCTAACCAGCTTCTCTTAACTGTGCTTCCTCCAAGGCTCACCTGCAAGGCAAATCAAAATCCTTCCCTGCTGCTTCTCACCTGCCAAGTGGCCAGCTCCAAGCATTTCTGTATGCCATGCCAAGGTTTCCTAACTTAGCAGTGTGCTTCCTGATCTAACAGATGGTGAGCAGATGACTGAGGGAAAGTGATCCTGACTGAGCCCTCTGCGACAGTGCCTTC
Source organism: Pogoniulus pusillus (assembly GCF_015220805.1). Taxonomy (NCBI): domain Eukaryota; kingdom Metazoa; phylum Chordata; class Aves; order Piciformes; family Lybiidae; genus Pogoniulus; species Pogoniulus pusillus. The sequence goes on along the minus strand of NC_087270.1, from coordinate 24,948,612 downwards.
AGACAGCTGTAAGCTAGAACACTTCCACTTGTCACACCTTTCCTGCATGACAAAGGAAGCAGTAAATGGCTGAAAACAAACCATTAGAGACAAGCACTAAGCAGGCTGACTTCAACACAAACTTGGGGGGCTACAAGAAGGCTGCAGAGAGACTGTTCCCAAAGACCTGCAGGAACTGGAGGAGAGCAATGGCTGCAAACTAGAGCAGAGCAGACTGACTTTGGCTGTGAGGAACAAGTTCTGCAGCAGGAGGCTGCTGGAACACTGCAATAGGTTGCCCAGGGACGTAGCTGGGGCCCATCCCCGGAGGTATTCAGGGTGAGGCTGGACAAAGCTATGGGCGACCTGATCTAGTGGAAGGTGTCCCTGCTGACTGCAAGGGCCCTTTAGAGATCTTAACCCAAACCATTCTATGATTCTGTGGACTGTTTTCAGCTATAGGAAGAATCAAGCCAAGTCAAATATTACTTTTGCCAAGCATGTGGAGGACTTTCACAAACCTCCTACATCATTTGGCTGCTTCAGGGAGCAGAAAGTAATTGTGTCTTTGCAGCTTTGTAGAAAAAGCTATTTCCAATACAGCAGTTTGCTACAAATATACCCAAATGTGAATGAGCAGGAGCTAAGACATCCCATAATAATGGAAAGAAAAATTCCACAAGCAGTTAAACATAACCAATGAATGGGCATTAACATGTCTCTGAACAGAAGGGTTCTGTTCTCAGTGAGCCAATAAACTTAGAAGGAAAATGATGAAGATAATTTAATGTAATCAGGGTTACTTGATGAACTCAACTCCCTTCAGCATCTGCTAACGACATCCTGGACAAGCCACAGGCACCAAAGCTCTCTCAGCAGTGTAGGGCTGAACTTCTAGGAAATGTGTTTATTTGATCTGGTTGAACCTTTGGGCATTGAAGCTTGGTGTGAAAATGTTCCATGGGAACAATCAAGTGTGGCCAAAGCAAGGGAAGGGAAGTGTAAAGAAACCAACCAACCAACCTACCACACCAGCCAAACTCAGTTCCAGTTTCATCAGCTTCAAACATGCACAGCTAGTCAGGGAAGGATGACTTCTAGATCATAGAATGGTTTAAGCTGGAAGGGACTGCAAAGCTCATCCAGTTCCAACCCCTGCCAGTGGGGGGTCCCTACACCTCCCACTGGAACAGGTTGCTCAAGGCCTCGTCCTGCCTGGCCTTGAACACCTCCAGGGAGGGAGCAGCCACAATCTCCCTGGGCAACCTGTGCCAGTGTCTCACCACCCTCACTGCAAAGAACCCTTTCCTAACATCCATTTTGAATCTCCCCTCTGCCAGATCAAACCATTACCCCTTGTCCTGTCATTACAAGACCCTGTCAGTAGTCTCTCCCCAGCCTTCCTTCAGATACTGGAAGGCCACTCCAAGGTCTCCTGGAAGCCTTCTATTCTCCAGGCTGCAGAGCCCCAACTCTTGCAGCCTGTCTTCACAGCAGAGGTGCTCCAGCCCTCTGAGCATCTTCATGGCCCTATCATGGCATTTTAAACCATTTAAATTAACAGGAAGCATCTCAACCAAGCAAGAAGCAGGCAGGGGGGTGGGGCAAGTAATACTGGAGCTGTTGACTGCTTGATGGGAAAAAAAAGCTCTTGTTTCCAGGAACATGTGTGTTTTCAAACAGCTCTTTGCTCTGCTCTGCTGACATCCCACCTCAAACACCCCAGAAGGAGGACACAGAGTTGCTGGAGTGATTCCAGAAGAGGCCACAAAGATGCGCCAAGAGCTGGAGCAGGCTGAGGGAGCTGAGGGAGTTCAGCATGGAGAAGACTCCAAGAGGAACTCAGAGCTGCCTTCCAGCATCTGAAGGGATCCTACAGGAAGGCTGCAGAGGGACTTTTGCTGAGGGTGTCTAGAAGTGGACAAAGGGGCATGGGTTGAAGCGGAGGCAGAGCAGAGTTAGACTGGAGCTGAGGAAGAAGCTCTTCAGTGGTGGTGAGACTCTGGAACAGGTTGCCCAGGGAGGTTATGTCTGTCTTCTGCCTGGAGATGTTTAAGGTCAGGCTGGATGAGACCTTGAGCAACCTGTTCTAGTGGGAGGTGTCACTTCCCATGGCAGAGGGGTTAGAGATGATGTCTGAGGTCCCTTCCAACCTGAGCCTCCATAGCATTCTGTGGTTTGCCTGGCCCCCAGCACACTCACCCATCAGAGTTCCTCTCTCTCAGCAGGGCAGCAGTTTCTATCAGCTTTTTCCTCCTCTCCCATTGCTTCCTTTGCTTTTCCCGCACCTGTGAACAACAAAACAGAGAGCTTGCACTTGAAATGCTCATCATCTCCTGGGTCACTGCTGTGTGGCCTGAAGGTTCATCTTTTGCATCTTTAGCTGGCTTTACCTAAAAGACAACTTCTAGAGTTCCCAGTTTAACATCTGAAGGAGCTGCATTTCAGCATGCCTGAGGTTGTAAACATAGTGAACACCCACAAGAAAGAGTCTTACATTTTCTTTCATTTCTTTCTCTTTGTTCTCTTTAAACTCTACATCTTCGGTGCTGGTGTCCATTGTTTCCTGCTCTTCTGTCTGGTTGACCTCCATAGATGCTTCAGTAGCAGGCTCCTCCTCTGTTACCTGCTTCTCATCGCTCAGTCCATTGCTTTCTTCTTCCACTAGAGTGTTCCCTTCAGGTTCTGAAGGCAGAGCCTCTGTAGAAAACGTCCCAGAGAGGAGACTCTCCACTTTGCTGAGAGGAAATTCATGAAGGTTATCCAAAAAATGCTTTGGAAATCCAAAGCAACTGGTAGCAGCTCTGACAGGTCCCCCTCCTGGATACATCTGAATGATGGTTCCATAGCCTGGGACATCAAAAGGATCAGAAAACACATGGGAAATGCAGAATTTTCAGAACGGGGTCTAGCAACAGGCCAAAGGGGAATCACAGAATTGGCAGTGTTAGAAAGGACCTCAAGCATCACCTAATTCCAACCCCCTACCATGGTTCTGGTGTCCCCAGCACAAGAACACAGAGCTGCTGGAGTGAGTCCAGAGAAAGGCCACAAAGATGCTCCAAGGGCTGGAGCAGCTCTGCTGTGAGCACAGGCTGAGGGAGCTGGGGGTGTGCAGCCTGCAGAGGAGAAGACTCCAGGTGGACCTCAGAGCTGCCTGCCAGTGCCTGAAGGGATCCTGCAGGAAGGCTGCAGAGGGACTTGTGCTGAGAATGTCTAGAGACAGGCCAAGGGGGAACGGTTTGAAGCTGAGGCAGAGCAGGGTTAGACTGGAGCTGAGGGAGAAGTTCTGCAGTAGGAGGGTAGTGAGACTCTGGCACAGGCTGCCCACAGAGGCTATGGCTGCCTCCTGCCTGGGAGTGTTCAAGGCCAGGTTGGATGAGGCCTTGGCCAACCAAAGCTAGTTGACAGGTGTTCCTGCCCATGGGAGAGGGGTTGGAGTAGATGAGCTCTGAGGTCCCCTCCAACTTGAGCCATTCTGGGATTCTTCAATTGCTTAAATCTACAGTTCTCAACTGCTTAAATGAAGCATTCATTGAAGCACATAACCTGGCTGCTCTTAATCAAACCTGCATCAGACTGAAGAGACTTTCCCAACCCAAACACTTCTTGTGACTCTATGACCAAAGAAGTATCAGTCTCAATACTGGCAAAAGATCCAATAAGATTTTACCACTTGAGAAAGTCTTTTGAAGTGCTGTGCCAGAGAGACACACAAGTCTTTAGCTTCATGCAAGACCTCCCAGCTGCACATTACTAGAGCTGCCTCATTTTCCTCACCTCCCATACGCTCCATCACAGCTCCCAGCACCAGGCCTGCACAGGTTTCCATCACAATCATCTTGTTGCCAGCACGGACGTTGCCCAAGGTCAGCATCTGAGCTAGGGTGTCGTAGCGCAAGTGGCTAGAAGGTGGAGTGTGAAGAAAGAGCAAATCAGTTTTCTGAGGAGGTAGAAAGAATGCACAAAGGCTCAGGAGCCTGTCCAGAAGAGCTGGATGACAGGCAGATGTTCAGTGGTCTTCAGAATCGTCATGGGAAAAGTTAATTAACCAGCTGACAATGAAGAAGGACTAGAACCAGAGCCAAGAGAGTATCAGCAGTGGGACATGAGGCAGGGTGTGCACACTAAGGTGGGCATCTCGTGCTCTGCCACTCACATAAAGTACTCCTCAAGCTCTGTTTTTGTTGTTGCTTTCTCTGGCAGGTCACTTCTGTATGGAGCAAACGGTCTGTGAATGCACTTCTGGACCCAGAGAATCACAGAATCATTTGGCTGGGCAAAGCCCATGAGCTCATCCAGTCCAACCACACTCTAACTCTGCCAAGGCTGGGGCTAAACCACAGCCCTCAGCACCATATCTCTGCCTCCTGCAAACAGCTCCAGGGGTGGGAAGTCCACGACCTCCCTTGTAGGTGGCTTGTGATGTTGACTGCTGAGCCAGAGAACTGACATGGCACTGGCCAAGCCCAGCTAAGACACCTCTGAAACACCAAACACCCTCATCCACGGCAGCCATTAGCAAGACGGTGGGGGCAGGGAAGTGCTAAAAACTGATGCTGGAGGATAAAGTTTTCCCCTCTGCTGCCCTGCACACTGACTCACTTTCTATCCCACAGTTTTCATTGATTTGCAATCCTTCCCTTCATGGCACAGAAAGAAGAAATGTATTCTGTACCCTGCTGTGATGCAGCTGCCTTCAGTGGCTGTTAGAGTCACTTGCATTGGAGGACACCTTAAACATCGTCTAGTTTCAACACCCCCACCACAGGCAGAGACACCTCCCACCAGCCCAGGTTGCTCAAGGCCTCAGCCAGCCTGGCCAGGAACACCTCCAGGGAGAGGGCAGCCACAGCCTCCCTGGGCAACCTGTGCCAGTGTCTCTGCACCCTCATTGCCAAAAATTTCTTCCTCATCTCCAGTCTCAGTCTTTCCTTTCCCAGCTCAAAGCTGCTGTCCTTTGTCCTGCCACTCCCAGCCCTTGTCAAAAGTCCCTCTCCCTAGCTCTCCTGGAGCCCCTTTAGGTAGTGGAAGGTTGCTCTAAGGTCTCCCTGGAGCCTTCTATTCTCCAGGCTGAACAGCCCCAACTCTCCCAACTTGTCCCTACAAGAGAGGTTCTCCAGTCTCTGAGCATCTTTGTGATGACCTCCTCTGGACCCTCTCCAGCAGCTCCAGGTCCCTCTCTTGCTAGGTCCCCAGCACTGGAGGCAGTGCTGCAGGTGAGGTCTGAGCAGAGCAGAGGGGCAGAATCTCCTCTTGGTGCTGCTGCTCTCCCTGCTCTGGCTGCAGCCAGCATACAGCTGGCTCTGGGATGCCAGTGACAGTGCTCGGTCCTGGGGGGTTTGGCACCAACTGACACCCAAAAAGACCTTCTCCTCGAGGCTGCTCTTCAGCCACAGCCTGGAATTGTGCTTGGCATTGCCCTGACCCAGCTGCAGGAGCTTGCATTTGGCCTTGTTGAACTTCATGAGGTTGGCTTGGCCCAAGCTCTTCAGCCTGTCCAGGTGCCTCTGGATGGACTCCTTCCCTCCAGCCTGTCAGCCAGGCTGTGTTTGACATCTGTCTGTTCTAGTCTGCAAGAAGACAGCAAATGAGGACTTACTTGATTTTCCCAGGCTCCCTTGCATAGTACATGGTTGACAGAATGCGGGTGGATGGCTTCACAATGGTAATGACAGCCTCATACCTGGGACAAGCAGTGGGAAAAGAGTTTTACTGACAGCTCAGCAAACTGCACAATTGCTGAGCAATTTCCACATTGAATAACCAGAAGGTAAACTTACTTCTTCTTCTTCTTCTTGATGTATTTATCTTGAGCAAACTCTGTTTTGTCTCTGAACGTGGTGCTGTTCTCTATTAGCTGCTGAACTATTTCCTTGGAAGAAACAAGTGGGGGTTTTTTTGGTTACAGCTGGTATTTATTTCTCAGGCATTTCAGAAGGAAGAGTTTTTCAAACAAATGCTAGAAAAAAATCAATGATATTTTCATGTACTCCACTCACTCCTACTGACATTGACAGCACAAGTGAATTTCTGTTCAGCACCACCACAGGTGATCCTGAGGGTGTGCAGGATCACCACAGGTGATCCTGAGGGTGTGCAGACTCTTTTGTCTCTAGGTGTTCTTTAAAGACATGGAATCATACCATGGCTTGAATTGGAAGGGAACTTAAAGAGCATTTGGTTTCCACCCTGTCATAGTGCAGAGCATGAAAACGACCAAGCAGAAAATGGGGTATGTTGTGGGGAAGGAGTCTGGTAGGTGCTGGAACTAAGCCATGAGAGAGCGCAGAGCTGTATGGGCAGAAAGGGAGAGAAGCAGGATTGTTCCTTTTAGCATCAGTAAGGCACCATTCCAGCCCTCACTGTGAAGCCTCAGCAATTACATATTAATGGACTCACAGAATGGTTTGGGTTGGAAAAGACCTTCATGATCATCCAGATCCAACCCCCTGCCATGGGCAGAACACCTTCCACCAGCCCAGGTTGCTCAAGACCTCATCCAGCCTGGCCTTGAACACCTCCACATCCACAACCTCCCTAGGCAACCTGTTCCAGTCTCTCCCCACCCTCACTGGCAAGGACTTCTTCCTAATCTCCAGCCTAAATCTGCCCTCCTCAAGCTTCAGTCCATACTCTGCCTCTGCTGAATGTGAAGGACAGCACCCTGCTTCCTCTGAGCGACTACCAACCACCTCTAAACTGAGCCTGTGCCACAAAGAGCTGTCATTCACAGATGGAATTTTTGGAAGATATGGAAGAATACAGAATTTATGGAAGAATAATGGAGGACATTTATGGAAGAATAGCATCTATTGCTGCTAACAGAACACAGTCCAGGATGAATATTCAGAAGGCAGGGTCAACACAGCAGGATATTTTAATAGCCTAAATGACAAATATGGCAGATGTATGGCACAGACGTGCTGAGGACACACAAAAAGCCTAAGCCACCTTCTAGCCACAGATAAGAACAAAGAGAAAACATTAAAGCTATGAGTGATGGGAACACTTCTCAGAGGCAGCAGCAGCACTCAAACAGAAGAACCACCATTCTAAACTCCTTGGGACCCAGCAGGCAAAAAGCAGAGTAGTAAACGGCAAGAGGCAGAGAGGAGATGAGCTTCATGTAAGCGTGAGCCAGTCAGTGCTGGTTTTCACTAGAAAGCAAAAAGCAAAGCTGGGGGAGAATTTTGCCTGTGCAGAACAGAAGTGGCCAAGAATGGGTTATTAATGTCTAAGGTGGCCTCGCTTCTTTGTGACAAAGCAGGGGGCAAAACTGAGCCCTTTTCTAACAGAACAGAACATGACTGCTCTCTTGAGAGTACTCTTAGCTTTAGAGGTGCAGACACAGGCATCACATCTGCTTGGTAGGTACAGGCCAGAGGCTCACTGCTAGCCCATGTAGTACACAGCTGTGTCAGCACAGTGCCAGTGGCCAAAGGGCAGCTTGAAGAACTGGTGAGTAGCTTTATGTTAGCCACTCTCAGAAGACATCTGTTACATGTGATCCATGTTTGGCCTTCAAACTCCAGGGAAAAGCTTTCTTTTCCTAAGGGTAAACTCCTCAGAGATTGTCTGAAGACACTGCTGAGACACTGGCACAGGTTGCCTAGGGAGGCTGTGGCTGCCTCCTCCCTGGAGGTGTTCAAGGCCAGGCTGGATGAGGTCTTGAGCAAGATGGACTAGTGGGAGGTGTCCCTGCCCCTGGTAGTGGGGCTGCAACTGGATGATCTTGAAGGTCCCTTCCAACCCAATCCATCCTATGAATAGCTATTTGTTAACACTTTGGTGTTTCACAGAATCACAGAAACATTCAGGTTGGAAGAGACCCTCAGAATCCAGAATCCTTCTCTCAACCTTTGAAGGTTCACTTAGTGCCCAATTTTACTGGGTCCACTAAGACAGAAACAGTATTTTGAATCTTATAAACAACCAGAACTGACAGGTGGTTGTGTAAGCTGCCTTTGCTTCACAGTTTTAGCAGTTTTTTGGTCTGTTAATCATCCTTCAGTGACAAAGCTGCTAAACTTACAGGAAGTTTTTATCTCCAAACAGCCCTTTGCATGTTGGTAAAAACAGATCTTTAGTAAAAAAAAAGCAGAGAAAGAAAGAAAAAGCACCAAGGCCAAATGCACTGAGAAAAAAGAATGTACACCAGGGCATCAAGGCAGCAGAGAAGTGACACAAAACCTGATTTTTACCTGTCCTTTAATACCCTTGTCCTTCAGAGCCTTTATGTCATCATGAGTGAGCTTTTGAGACTTGCCATCGTCAACTATGTTCCGATTGTCTGTACCTGCTTCTTTAGTCTCTAAGGGGAAAGGAAACAAGATCTGTCAAACCCAGCTCTAAGTAGCTTAGAGCTGCAGAAACAGACAGCTGTAGTTTCACAGAAAGTAGACTTCTCAGAGCTAAACCCACCCTGCTTTGTGGCCTTGCAAAGCATTTCCTAAGCAGTCACTGAAATGTTACATGCAAAATAGCACAGAAGCCCAGAACTGTCAGGGCTGGAAGGATCATCCAGTTCCAGCCCCGCTGCCATGGGCAGAGACACCTCACACTAGAGCAGGTTGCCCAGAGCCACGTCCAGCCTGGCCTTAAAAACACCCAGGGATGAGGCTCCCACCACCTCCCTGGGCAACCTGTGCCAGTCTCTCACCACCCTCATGGTCAAGAACTTCTTCCAAAGGTCTAATCTAAACTTGCCCTCCTCTACCTTTGATCCATTCCCCCCAGTCCTATCACTACCTGACAGCCTAAAAAGTCCCCCCCCAGCTTTCTTGTAGCCCCCCTCAGATCCTGGAAGGCCAAAATAAGGTCTCCTGGGAACCTTCTCCTCTCCAGACTGAACAGCTCCAACTCTCTCAGTCTATCCTCATAGGACAGGAGCTCCAGGCCTCTACTCGTCCTCATGGCCCTTCTCACCAAATATACCTTAGTGTAAAGACAGGTATAGATATATTCACCCAAACTAAGGTACAAATTTTCTACCCCATTAAAAGGTTCCTTTGTTACAAGAATAGTGAAAGAGAAGATGAAGACCAAACCATGCACTTTTATGACAGAAAGAATACAAGTAAATGATTAACAAATAAATTAAGCTTTCCACCATCACAGCATCACAGTCTTAGGGGCTGGAAAGGAACTCCAAAGCTCATCCAGTCCAACCTCCCTGCCAGAGCACGATCACCTACAGCAGATCACACAGGAACACATCCAGGTGGGCTTGAATATCTCCACAGAAGAAGACTCCACAACCCCCCCTGGGCAACCTGCTCCAAAGTTCTGTCACCCTCACAGGGAAAAAAAAACACTTTCCTCCTGTTTCCATGGAACTTCCTATGCCTCAGCTGGCACCAGTGCCCCCAGTACTGTCACTGGGCATCACCCAGCAGAGCCTGGCTCCAGCCTCTGGGCACTCACCTTTACATCTTTATAAACAGCAATAAGGGCAGCCCTCACGCCCCTCCTCTTCAAGCTCCAAGCCCCAGCTCATCAGCCTCTCCTCACAAGGAAGATGTTCACTGCCTGCAGCAGCTTTGTGGCTCTCGGCTGGACTCTTTCAAACAGCTCCCTGAGGTTCTTCTTGAATTGAGGGGCCCAGAACTGGACACAGTATTCGAGATGTTGTCTCAGCAGGGTAGAGCAGAGGGGCAGGAGAACCTCTCTGGATCTCCTAACCACAGCCTTTCTAATCAACCCCAGGACGGCCTTGGCCTTTTTGGTCACAATAGCACACTGCTGGCTCATGGGCACCCTTCTATCCACTAGAATCCCCAGGTCCTTTTCATCTTCAGTATCATCAAAGGAGAAAAAGTAATTGGGTTCAAATTTTAATACCTGTGGTTGCCTCTTCTACCTCTTGCTTTGGCTGGAGGCTTCCACCACTGGTGACTTCAAATGTAGTTCCATAGATGTGGCCTATGGCATTATCCAAGTAGAACCACTGCTTCTCAAAAATAATTTTTCTGAAATGAACAAGAAGAATAAAGTCACTGAGATTAAAAGCATTGGTTTTTACTCTGGCTGAAGCTCACAAGAGTTGAAATTCAAATGCAAATGTGTATAATGCCATTTTTTATCTGTATCCTTGAAGAAAACCAAGACAGGCATTAAAAAAAATAAAAGAAACCTGGGTCAGGCCAACCCCAGGCACAAATCCAGGCTGGGTGCAGAGTGGGTTGAGAGTAGCCCTGAAGAAAGAGCCTTGGGGGTGCTGATTGCTGAGTGGCTCCCCAGGAGTAAGCAGTGCCCTCGTGCAGCCCAGAAAGCAGGCTAGCAGAGCAACTACCTGATTTTGGTGCCAGATTCTACTGGTGAAGCTGGCACTACAAGTAAGCCTGTCACAACCAGTACCCCTAAATTCCTAGGTCTGACCTATGCCATTTTTAAACCACTCTCATTCAAGTATATTACCTTTAAATCTCCATGCTACTGAATTGGACATCTGCCCACATTACCCAACACTGACTTCCTCATATCGGTGTAGAAGTTGCCCAGGGCTGTGGCTGAGGCCCCATACCTGAAAACATTCAAGATCAGGCTCATGTGTCCCTGGGCAGCCTGCTCTAGTTGGAGATGACCCTGCTGAGTGGAGGAGAGGTGGACAAGATGCCCTCGGAGGGTCCCTCCAAACCCACGCAAGCTGTGACTCTGCATTCACGTAACTGTCTGCTGCAGTGGAAGAGCTCAGGCTGTGTCAACTGAATCATGGAAAGGTTCAGGTTAGAAAAGCCTCTCAGGGTCACCAAGTCCAACCCATATTCCTACTCTGCAAGGTCCACCCTAAGCCACATCCAAGCAACCTTAAAACACATCCAGGTTGGTGACTCCACCACCTCCCTGGGCAGCTCATTCCAAGGCCTGACCACTCTTGTTGGGGAAAAAAAACTTCCTAATGTCCAGTCTAAACCTGCCCTGCTGCAGCTTGAGGCCATTCCTCTTGTTCTGTCACTAATTACCTGTGAGAAGAGACCAGCACCAACCTCTCCACAACCTCCTTTCAGGTAGCTGTAGACAGCCATGAGGTCTGCCCTCAGCCTCCTGTTTCACACTAACCATCCCCAGCTCCTTCAGTCACTCATCAGATTTATTCTCCAGGCCCTTCCCAGCTCTGTTGCCCTCCTCTGCACTGGCTCCAGCACCTCCACATCCCTCTTGTAATGAGGTGCCCAGAACTGAATACAATACTCGAGGTGTGTCCTCACCAGAGCAGAGTCCAAGGGGACAATCACCTCCCTGCTCCTGCTGGACACAGCATTTCTGATCCCAGCCAGGATGCCACTGTTTTCTTGGCCAGCTGGGCACTGCTGGCTCCTGTTCAGCTGCTTACAGCACTTCCTGCTTGGGTGCAGGCACTTCACCTGGGAGAAAGAAATAAGAGGCCTTTCACAGGATCCTCTCCAAAGCAGGAACTACCCAGACCTGACAGTTGTCATCTTCCTACAGCCTGACAACAGCAGCCCACCGAAGCAATGCTGCCCCTGGCATAAACGACATGCCACAGCAACAGAGCTGTGACAAAGATAAAGCTGTTCAGCCTGCCGTGCCTCTTCTCCTCTCCGATCCAACGGCACTGACAACGACAACACAAAACCACTTCTAAACATCTTCCCTGTTTTCACAAGAAGGGCTGTGTGCAAGTTTGAGGCTAACTGGAATATTTTAATGAGAAAAATTAGATTATAGGCTGTGGAAATAGTGGTGATGGCTAGCTGAGATGTATAAAAGCAAGAACACAAATGCAGATAAGAGTGTGTGTGTGTGTCTGTTGGGAGTCTCTATTTCTCCCTGGGCTTCTTCTGTGTAATTAATCCTTCTGCTTCTAACCCCCTTGCTGATTCTTGCAGGTAAGGCAGACTGTGGGATAAAGTAGAGGGGTGGAAAGAAGGTGGAAGGGTGGCTGGGAGCCCCTCCCGGGGAGCTCTGATTTCTGAGAGGGGTGTTGCGTTTCTGCAATACTTTTAACTTGGATATTCCTGTATATAGCCGTAAATATTGTACACGTCTGCTTGTCTGTTGTGCTAAGCTGTGAATACAAAGTTTCATTCCCTAACTTCCAGCCGGCTGAGTCTAGCCTGGGTGATTTCAGAAGGGGGAGGAGGGGCGGGGAACTCCCAAACCATCACCATCCCTGGAGGTGTTCAAGAAAAGCCTGGATGAGGCACTTAGTGCCATGGTGTAGTTGGCTGGATAGGGCTGGGTGCTAGGTTGGACTGGCTGATCTTGGAGGTCTCTTCCAACCTGGCTGATTCTATGCTCACACACCGCTAGTTTCTTTTCCGTCACAGGAAGGGAGGCAGCACTAAAACCTTTCATGCTGTCCACCACATCAGCCCAGCGAGGCTGTCACTTCTACCCAACAGGATGGAAAGCTGTGGGGTCACATCTACCGCGCAGGGGACCCTCCCCCCTTTCATCAGGGGCAAAGTTGGCATCACCTTAGGGGCGAGTGAGGGGAAATGTGATGGTTTGGGTGTTCCCCGTCCCCCACACTTTGGAAATCACCCAGACTAGACTCAGCCGGCTCTGGGAATATAAATGAAGCTATTTATGTACAGCTAGCACAATATACAAGCAGATATTTACAGTATATGCAGCTATAGACAGAAATGTACAAGGGAAAAGTAATACAGAAACACAACTCCCCTCCCAGAAACCTGAGTCCCCAGGAGGGGCTCTCAATCACCCTGCACCTTCCCCCTGCCCCTCTCAACCTTACCCCAGCCCCAAGGAAGAATGGAGGCTCGGCCAAGAGGTTTAGCAGCAAAGGTGAGTGGAAGGTGTGTTAGAGACGTTGCTCAGCCAGCAGCCCAGCCAGAAAGTGAGACAAAATGTCGAGAGCGTTATCTAATGCTTTCCTTTCTCCTTCAGCAAGGCTCTGAGGGGAGCAGACATCACCCCTGCTTTCCTGTCACAGCCTCTGATCTGGTTCTTCTCACCAAAACATCCCAGCCCGCTTCCAGCTAGCCCTGGAAAGCAGGCGCGGACTTCGCCAGAGGGGAAGATGAGGAGCGAGATCGAAAGGCCCTCACCTTCTGCGCAGCACCGGGACGGCTTTGAAGACGTCGTCGCGCTTCAGAACGGCGCAGTCCCCCTCCCGGATGCAGGGGCTGCGGCCGGGGCCCGCCGCCATGGCCGCCCCGTTCATGCGCTCTCCGCCGCAGCGGGGGCGGCTGCGCACGCGCGCCCGCTGGCCAATGGCAGCGCTCGCAGGGCGGGCGGCGCCTGCGCACTGGGGCGGCAGCAGCCGCGGGAAGGGCCAGCGGGCGGAAGCAGCCCTGCGCGGGGGGCGAGCAAGCGGCCAATGGGAGCGGCCCCAGGGCGACGCCCAGCGCTGCCTCGGGATTGGCTGCAGCGCCGGAAGGGGAGGCTGCGCGCCAAAGCGCCCTGAGGCGAGGCTGCCAGAGCGCCCTCAGGGGAGGCTGCCTCTCCTCGGCGCCTCAGGGGGCTGCTGCCCGCACGGTGCCCGCCCGCTGCCCACCGCGGGGCAAACGCGCTGGCCGGCGGCGCGCTTTCCTCTCCTCAGCCCGGGGCCCGCTCTTTGCCATGCCCGGGCCCTACGGTAGGGAGAAGTAGGCCGAATCTTCCCGCAGGGCCTTCCAGGTACCTCAGAGCCTTCGCTCCTAGCCCTGCTGGCCGAATGACCCCTAGCCAATCACCCTGATTTAAATTAAGTATCTTCTAGGTGACAACAAAACCTTTCTCTATAGCTCACTTTGATGCCGCCTGCGGAGCGAAATGAGTAGGGACGTCAGAGGCAGGGGAGGCTTGCAGGGAAGAGGCTTTCATGGATGGCGAGGCGCATGGCGAGGAGGATGGCGAGGAGGATGGCGAAGCAGAGCCCAGAAGGGAGAGGGGAGAAAGATGCCCGAACCTGGTGAGCCAGCTTCTATGGCTGCTGAAACTTCAATGCTTTGCTTTTGCATTACCTTTGTGTGGGGCACTCACAGCTCTTTACCTCCTGATGTTCAAGAAGAATCACTGAGAGTAAAGCTTGCAGGGTGTCGGTGTCCATGCAGTGTGTTGCTCACTTCTTTCTTTTTATTCCCTCTTCTTCATAGGAAGATCTCAATTAGTTCAGTCAACGTTGGACCAGTTTATTCCCTATAAGGGCTGGAAACTTTATTTCTCTGAAGGTATTTTTAGACCAAAATAATCCACAGCAAATATCTTTTTTTTTTTTCCCTGGAACTGGTTATGAGTAGAGAAGGGAGTTCAACAGAAAGCAACTGAAAGTCATAGTTGTCACATACAAATATGAATCTGATCGAGATTTCAATCTTGTGGCATACTGTGATTCCCAGACCTTGAAAAGGAATCTCAATAGTGTAAGGTTTTATCTTTCTTGAATCTCTTTCATGAGCCACAAAAGCCTGCAGTCTGTCAAAGACCTCTGCGTGTGTTGTCCTGGCCCCATGTCTTACACACAGTTCTGTTTTGTAACTGCTCTTACAGTAAAACATGGGTGTGATACCGTAGAGATTTGTCATCTTCCTCAGTTTGGGAATGCAGGAAAAAGAACATGGGAGAGGAAAGTGCCTGCTTTATTTGTTTTGTGAAATGGAGATGATTTGTTTCTCTCACTAATATGGTCTGTTTCTCATTTGTCAGCTTACTCTGACAAGTCTCCTTTTGTCCAGAAGACTCAAGCCTTTGAAAAGTTTTTCACGAAACGCATTGAGCTTTATGATAAGGTAAAAAACCAACCCAAAGCCACCCATTCCAACACCCTGATGTTGATAGAAGAGCATTAAAACTGTGTTTTCTCTGCCATAGATTACAGGATCACAGGATGTTAGGGGTTAGAACGGACCTCTGGAAAGCTTCAGGTCCAACCCCCCCTGCCAGAGCAGGACCAGAGACTCTAGCGCAGGTTGCACAGCAACACATCCAGACAGGCCTGGAAAGGCTCCAGAGAAGGAGACTCCACAACCTTTCTGGGCAGCCTGTGCCAGTGCCCTGGGCCCCTTACAGTCAAGAGGTTCTTCCTCACTGTGCTGCAGTTTCCATTCACTGTCCCTTGTGCTGTCCCAGGGCATAAGTGAGCAGAGGCTGTCCCTTCCTTCCTGATCCCCAGCCCTCAGATATTTATAGACATCGATCAAATCCCCTCTCAGCCTTCTCCTCTCCAGGCCAACCACCCCCAGGGCTCTCAGCCTTTCCTAATCAGGCAGTGCTGCAGCCCCTTCATCATCCTTTTAGCCCTCCCTTGGACTCGCCAGCAGATCTCTGTCCCTCTTGAACTGGGGAGCGTAGAACTGGATGCAGTATTCCAGGTGGGACCTTAGCAGGGCAGAGTAGAGAGGAAGGAGAACCTCTCTTGATCTGTTGACCAAACTCTTCTTAATGCTCCCCAGGATGCCATTGGCCTCCTTGGCCCCAAAGGCACATTGCTGCCCTTGGAGAAATTCATGCATTCCATGGAGATATTTATGCCAGGTTTGGATGAGTGTTTTTACAGTCTGAAGTGTGTTTCAGAAGTTGAAATGTTTCACAGGATGAAATAGAAAGAAAAGGAAGTATTCTTGTGGACTACAAGGAGATGATAGAAGACGAAGAACTGACTAAATCAATACCAAATATATCTACTGAATTAAGGGATATGCCTCAGAAAATACTGGACTGCATGGGCCTGGCAATTCATCAGGTAAATGAATGTTCTAATGTGTAGCAACATAACCTTCACAAGGAAAAAGAATTGGAGGCACTTCCAAATGCCTGTATTTTTCTGCTTTCCAGGAAATTAGTCCTTATTTAAAGCTTTCTCTTCCATCTCCACCATCCCTGCATGGCCTGAAAAATCCCATTTTGAAAAGCTTTATTCCTTGGTTAGGTGCATTTTTATTTATCCATCATCAAAGCAGTTGACTAAAAACTAGAGTTTTTGACCACTTTTGTTCCTCTCTATTAGGATTTCTAATTCCTGAGGGTTTTTTAATACCCTGGGAGTTACCCATGCTGTGTGTCCATCTCATGCAGCAGAAGCATCTCTGAGTGGGTGAATGCTGAGTGGACTCAAGCACTTCTTGAGCTTAGTGTCTCTTGAAGTAGCATTTCAATGCTATTGGCAGGTGTTTGTGCTTCATTCAAACACAGCTCCATGCATTTCACAGAATGACAGAATGGTAGAGGTTGAAAGGGACCTCCAGAGATCATCCAGGTCAACCCCCCTGCCAGGGCAGCATCATCAGGGGCAGGTCACACAAGAACACATCCTAGTGGGGTTGGAAGGGTTCCAGGGAAGAAGACTCCACAACATCTCTGGGCAGCCTGCTCCAGGCCTCCAGCACTCTCACACCAAAGAACTTTCTCCTTATCTTGAGAAGAAACCTGGGTTTCAGCTTAGACCTGTTATTCCTTGTCCGGTCACTGGGCACCATCACACAGAGCCTGGCACCTTCATCCTGACCCCCACCACTCAGACATTGATCAGATCCCCTCTCAGCCTTCTCCAGACTAAAAGGCCCTAGAACTTCCAATCTGACTTCATAGCAGAGCTGATCCAGTTCCCCAATCATCTTCATAGCCTCTGTTGTACTCTCTCCAGCAGTTCTCTGTCTCTCTTGAACTGTGGAGCCCAGAACTGAACACAGCATTCCAGGTGACCCTCCAAGAGAAGACTGGATGAGGCACTTAGTGACATGGTCTACTTGACTGGATAGGGCTGGGTGATAGGTTAGACTGGATGATCTTGGAGGTCTCTTCCAACCTGGTTGATTCTATGATTCTCCCTAGCTCTGTTTGCCACATTTTCCTTGCTGCAGCCCAGGATGCCCTTGGCCCTCTTGGCTGCAAGGGCACATTGCTGCTCCATGCAGAACTTGCTGTGCACCAGCACTCTGAGGGCTTTCTCCATGGAGCTGCTTTCCAGCAGGGCAACTCCTAACCTGTACTGGTGCCTGCTGTTGCTCCTCCTCAGGTGCAGGACTCTGCATGTCCTTATTGAACTTCATGAGGTTCCCTTTCCCCAGCTCTCAGCCTGTCCAGATCTTGCTGGGTGGCAACAAAGCCTGACAGGTGTCAGCTGCCATCCCCGGTGTGGTATCATCACTGACCCTGCTGAGGGTCCTCTCTGTCCCTTCATCCAGGTCCCTAATAAAGAGCTTGAACAAAATTTGGCCCAGTACTGATCTCTGGGGAGTGGCAATTGCCACAGGCCCCCAGGTGGCCTCTGTGCCACTGCTCACAACCCTCTGAAGTCTGTTGTTGAGGCAGACAGCATTAAAATGTTTCCCACAGCATTAAAAATTACTGTGTGCTTTCTAATTAAAAAAAAGGCACAAGAAATATATTTATTTTAAATCCTGATTAAAATGAAGCTTACAAGCTGCTTCAAAGTAGAGAAACACTATTTAATGGGGATGGAGCCATGGTGCAGCAGAGAGCTCTTGAGACCTTAGTAGGGGCACCTGATTTGTAAGGGCTGGTAATCAAACTTGATAGCAAACTGGACCCACCTTGGTAGCTATTCTCTTCTACCTAGGTGCTAACAAAGGACCTTGAAAGGCATGCTGCAGAGCTGCAGGTGCAGGAAGGATTGCCACTGGAAGGAGAACCCATCATAAATGTGCCTCTCATTCATGCTAGGTAATGGAGGTTGAGTATTTGGGTGGACTTTTTTACCATGTGCTTCCCGTCTGATGGTTGTCACTGTCCACGCGTGGTGCTTATTTGTTTTATGGAGGGACTTCATTCTGTGAAGCTGTTTCCAGAAGAACAGGGCTGTATTTTGCCTCTTCAGCCACCATAGCAAAGGTTAAAATGTTCTTGTGAAGAAAATAAATGAAGCCTGACAAAACCAGGTTGTTTAGCCTGGAGAAAAGAAGGCTAAGGGGAGAGCGTCTGTCTCTACAGCTCCCTGAAAAAAGGTTGCAGCTAGGTGGGGATTGGTCTCTTGCCTAGGAACAAGGACAATATAGGATAGACAAGGATATGACAAGAGAAAGAGGCCTCAAGTTCCCCAAGGGAGGCTTAGATTGAATAGTAGAAGAAACTTCTTGACTGAAAGGGTTCTCAAAGCCTGGCAGAGGCTGCTCAGGGAGATGGCTGAATGCCCATGCCTGGAGGTGTTTGAAAGAGGCAGAGCTGAGGGCCACGGCTTAGCCCCAGCCTTGGCAGAGCTAGAGAATAGTTGGACTTGAAGATCTTGAAGAACTTTTCCACCCAAACCGTTTGTAACTAGAAAAGCTTCTAATTAAAGAACTGTCCCAGGTTGAGGTGGATCCCTCCCCTGGTAGAATAAACTCACTACAACATGGATTTGTTTTTGGAAAGTCAGGGAAAATTAAATTGTGTTTCTTTTAGTCTAAATGTAACAGTGTAAGGGGAAGAAAATACTACAGAAATATAATAACCTTAACAAAGATGGGGAAGGGGTCAAACACCAGCAAAACAGCAGCAGCCAAAACAGTGGCAGGGGGGAGATGGCAGGGGGAGATAGCAGCGGGTGCAGTAGAAGCAGTTAGGGGAAGGTCCAAGCTGTGTTTCCAGACATAAAGCTCTTGATGCTCCAATGAAATTATATTAACTTATCCATTGATGCCATTATATGGCCTATCCCTAGAATGTTCACCTCTCCACTCAGAGCTTCTGCTTCTAAGTTTCTCTGTTCCAAATATTTTTATGCCTGAGCTAGAAGTCTAGCTCAAATAGCCACAAGAACTAACTTCAGAGTATGCCAACCGTTCTATGAAGCATGCATTGATTAACATCAGGACTGTTGGACTGGTTGCTGTTCACTGGAGAAGTTAGGAAGTGATGAGGACCCAGCTTTTTGTGAGCAAAAGGCTCCTCTTTTGTAAGGAGGCCCATGTAGAGAGCACAAAGTACCTCTGGAAGTATTTACTACTACTGTGTGGATGCTTTACCAGGGCTGTGTGAGGATGTGTTCTTTCATATTGGCTTAAATCTATTTAAATGAGTATTAACTGCAATTAATTCAACTTTAACTTGCAGTTGAGAAGCTTGGGTTACACTCAGTGTGTAACTAAGAAAGGGTGTGCTCACCAGAGGCACAGTTACTTCTGTGATTGTACAGCTGTGCTTTCCTTGGAGTTCTTCAGGAAACAAGTCCTTTTTTGAGTGCTTTCTCAGATGTAAGGGTGTCTCAAACCTCAGGAGTCTCTGGGTGCCTGGGAGTATAAGCCCTGTTTGAGTTTAAATTGCTTTTTAGCTCAGGTTTGGGGCTTTGACAAACTTTGTTGAGAGTGAGGGTGCTGATACACTGGCAGAGGTTGCCCAGAGAGGCTGTGGCTGCCCTCTCCCTGGAGGTATTCAAGTCCAGGTTGGATGATAGGCCGAAGTTTTGTTTTGTTATCAAACTGCACCCTTTTGAATTTAGAATGTGTGCAGGAGAAAACTGCCCCCAAAAAATATCTACAAGCTCTCCAATTCTAACAGACAGTTGTAGGCAGTTCAGCTGTAGAGGCAAGTATGCAGTAAGGCAATAAAATACCATGCACTTAAAATGGTTCTGCAGCACAGGCAGGGCTGAACCATGACATGGAATCAGAATCACAGAATGGTAGGGGTTGAAAGGGACCTCCAGAGATCATGCAGTCCAACTCACCTGCCAAAACACAGTCACCTAGGGCAGGGCCCACAGGAAAACATGCAGGTGTGTTTAGAAAGACTTAAGAGAAGGAGACTCCACAACCTCTCTGGGCAGCCTGCTCCAGGCCTCCAGCACCCTTATGGGAAAGTTTTGATTTGTAGATACATGGAATGGGTAAGGTTGGAAAGAACCTTGAACATCATCCAGATCCAACCCCTCTGCCATGGGCAGGGACACCTTCCACCAGCCCACGCTGCTCAAGGACTCATCCAGTCTGGCCTTTAACACCTCCAGGGAGGGAGCATCCACAGCCTCCCTGGGCAACCTGTGCCAGTGTCTCCCCACCCTCGCTGCCAAGAATTCCTAACATCTAGTTTTGATATCGGTTGTTGAGGGCTAGACACTTATGAAATACTCACTGCCTAAGAAGGGACTCAGACTGTGGCATGTGTCCACAGGAAGTGTTTCTCCTTGCTGCTCTGGATTGCTGTCAGTAACTGGGGTGGAAAACTTTGGTGTTGCTGTTGGGTGTGGGATTTTTGGTTGTGTGTTTGGGTTTGGTGTGGGGGTTTCAAGGTTTGGGGTTTGTTTTTTTTGGTGGCAGTTTTGTGGATTGGTTTGGATTTGGGGTGGTGGTTGTTGCTGCTGCTCTGCATTTAAGTACTGGCAAGCTTTCCAAAGGTCACTGCTTCACTTGTGTGTAGGGTGTACAACTATGAACCCCTCACCCAGCTGAAGAATATTCGTGCCAACTGCTATGGCAAATACCTCGCCCTGCGTGGCACTGTGGTGCGTGTTAGCAACATCAAGCCTCTGTGCACCAAGATAGCTTTTGTCTGTGGCACCTGTGGAGATGTTCAGAGTGTTCCTCTGCCTGATGGAAAGTACACCCTTCCCACTAAGGTAAGCTAAAACCTTCTACCTTTATGCTTTTTCCCTTATCTATAGTGATTTGGCAGCAAGCAATGGCAGTGCTATTAATAAAAGTGGATATCATACATAGTATGCTAGGGGTTTGGAATGGACATCTGAAGGTAGAGTCCAAACCTCCTGCCAAAGCGCTTAGGGCAGAAAACACAGAAGTGCATCCAGATGGGTTTGTAAAGTCTCCAGAGAAGGAGACTCCACAACCTCTCTGGGCAGCCTGCTCCAGGCCTCCAGCACCCTCACACCAAAGAACTTTCTCTTCATCTTGAGGTGGAACCTCCTGGGTTCCAGCTTGGACCTGTTGTGCTTTGTCCTGTCACTGGGCACCACCACACGGAGCCTGGCACTTTCATCCTGACCCCCATCCCTCAGATAATGATAGACATTGATCAGATCCCCTCTCAGCCTTCTCCTCTCCAGTCTAACCAGGCTCCCAGTCTGTTTCATAGCAGAGATGTTTCAGTCCCCCAGTCATCCTCGTAGCCTCTGTTGGACTCTCCCCATCAGGTCCCTGTCTCTCTTGAACTGGGGAGCCCAGAACTGTACACAGTATTCCAGGTGTGGTCTAAGCAGGGCAGAGCAGAGGGGCAGGAGAACCTCCCTAACCCTGCTGGGCATTCTCTGCTAAATGCACCCCAGGATGCCCTTGGCCCTCTTGGCCACAAGGACACATTGTTGCCCCATGTAGAACTTGCTGTCCACTGAAGTCTGATCCTAGTATTGAAAACTGGGTTGACCGACAGACACATTAGAAAGAACTCAAAACTTCCCATGCAGCTTTGTGTTGCTGCACACCCTTGTGGTCTGGTGACTGGTGTTTTGCTGCAACAACAGCAGCCTGTGCAAGCTGCCTCTAGGGGAAAAAAAAATCATTGAGTCTAACCAGGATCTAACTACCAAGTCTAAACAAACCATGCCTCTCAGGACCACTGGGGTTATTTGATTTGGATTTTAAAAGTCTTTAGACTTTGAATAGTGCTTAGGTATTTGGTTATCTGATGTGCTCTGATAAATAAAATGCAAGCATGGAAAACCAAACAAATCAAAACCAAACCCAACAGAGCGAAAAAACCCAAACCAAACCCCCAAACTCCAACAAACAAAAAACCTCACAAAAAAGCAATTATGACCCAAAACCTCAGACCAGTTCCCCAAGTGGATCCTACAGGGTAGCTGTGTTTGCTTGAACAGCTGTGAGTGCGTAGATAGAATGGGTTGCCTTGGAAGAGATCTCAAAGCTCATCCAGTTTCAACCCCCTGCCACAGACAGGGACACCTCCCCCTAGCCCAGGTTGCTCAAGGCTTCATCCAGCCTTGAGGCAGCCACAGCCTCCCTGGGCAACCTGTGCCAGTGTCTTCCCACTGTCACTGGCAAGAATTTCTTCCTTGTCTCCAGCCTCAGTCTCCTCTCTCTCAGCTCAAAGCCATTGTCACTCACCCTGTCACTCCCAGCCCTTGTCAAAAGTCCCTCCCAGCTCTCCTGGAGCCCCCTCAGGTACTGGAAGGCTGCTCTAAGGTCTTCTTGGAGCCTTCTCTTCTCCAGGCTGTGCAGCCCTAACTCTCCCAGCCTGTCTCCATTCCTCTGATCTTCGTGGCCTGCTCTGGACTCTCTCCAACAGTTTCATGTCCTTCTTGTGCTAGGAACATCAGAACTGGACACAGTGACACAGGTGGGGTCTGAGTTGCAGTTTAGGTGTCTGTGCTTGACAGCTCTTTGTTAATTACATGCTAATTTGTAGCCCTGTTTAGCAAGACTGTTTTCTAAGAAAGTGTTCATGAATTGCTTTGCTTTTTAGTGAAATCAAAGAAAGAGTTTCAAATTGGGATTAAAAACCAAAGGCTGAGACTGACTCAGAGTTGCTGTTGTTGCAGTGCCTGGTTCCTGAGTGCCGTGGCCGTTCCTTCACACCTGACAGAAGCTCTCCTTTGACCACTACAGTAGACTGGCAGTCTGTCAAGTAAGTACCCCTTCCCTCCTGCCCAAAGAGGGAATGCAGTACTTCATGTGTTAAAACACCTCCTTGGAAACTCCTCCTGTCATGGCTGACACCTGTCAGAAATATTCAGCTTGTGGTCCTTGCAGCTTTTCTTGGTCATAGTGCACACAAGTTCTGCATGGGGCAGCAGTGTGCCCTTGTGGCCAAGAGGGACAAGGGCATCCTGGGCTGCAGCAAGGAAAGTGTGGCCAGCAGGGTTAGAGAGGTTCTCCTGCCCCTCTGCCCTGCCCTGCCCTGCCCTGCCCTGCTCAGACCACACCAGGCATACTGTGTACAGTTCTGGGCTCCCCAGTTCAAGAGAGACAGGGACCTGCTGGAGAGAGTCCAGAGGAGAGCCGTGAGGATGATGAAGTGACTGGAACATCACTGCTGTGAAGAGAGACTGAGAGCCCTGGGGCTGGTTAGACTGGAGAGGAGAAGGCTAAGAGGGGATCTGATCAATGTCTATCAATACCTGAGGGATGGGGGTCAGGATGAAGGTGCCAGGCTCTGTGTGGTGGTGCCCAGTGACAGGACAAGGCACAACAGGTCCAAGCTGGAACCCAGGAGGTTCCACCTCAAGATGGAGAGAAAGTTGTTTGGTGTGAGGGTGCTGGAGGCCTGGAGCAGGCTGCCCATAGAGGCTGTGGAGTCTCCTTCTCTGGAGCCTTTCCAACCCCACCTGGATGTGTTCCTGTGTGGACTACCCTGGGTGATGCTGCTCTGACAGAGAGGGTGGACTGGATGATCTCTAAAGGTGCCTTCCAACCTCTACCATTCTGTGATTTCTAATTGACTTAATGATTTGCTTTAATGAGCTCCAAGCCAGCTTGCAGAGCCCTGTTCAATTCCATCTGACAGATGTGCCCATTGACTTCAATGCGTTTGAAGTAATATTGTATTCCCCAGCCCTTTAGGGGCACTCAGCTGAAGGAAACAGTGCTGTGCCTGCCTGTTTGTAGAATCACTAGGGGTTCCACAAACCTTTAAGACCTGTAAGTTCATCCAGTCCAACCACTCTCTAACTGTACCAAGGCTGTAGCTAAACCATGGCCCTCAGGCTGTTAGCTTGCAGAAAACAAGGCTCTGCTTACCTTGCCCCATGTCTTGCATTCAGATGCTGTAAGCTTTGGTGCTCTGTATCAAAAGTCTTCCTAAGCCAGGTGACAGCTAAATGTTTTTCTTTGGAAATAATAAAAGCAATTTAAAACAGGTCTAAAAGTCACTGCCGAGGGTCTTGGCAGCAGCACTAGAGGGTGACACGCTAGAGGGTTTATCGCAGCTGCTTAAAAGCTTTCCTTTCAGGAGCTGTAAAGAGCAAGGAGGTCCTTTTATCCAGAATAAACAACCCCAGTTCTCTCAGCTGCTCCTCCCCAGCCCTGTTCTCCAGACCCCTCCTCAGCTTCCTTGCCCTTCCCTGGATGATCTCCAGCTCCTCAATGTCTTTCTTGGAGTGAAGGCCCTAAAACTGAACCCAGCACTCCAGATGTGGCCTCCCCAGTGCTGAATGCAGGAGGACAGTCCCTGCCCTGCTCCGGCTGCCCACACCATTGCTGATCCAGACCAGGTTGCTGGTGCCCTCCTTGGTCAGCTGGGCACAGCCTGGCTCACCTTCACCCAGCTGTCCACCAGCACCCCCAGGGCTTTCTCTGCTGCTGGACACTTTCCAGCCACTCTGCCCCTAGCCTGGAGCTCTGCCCTCAGTGCAGGAGCCAGCCCTTGACCTTCTTGAATCTCATCCCATTTGCCTCAGCCCATGGATGCAGCCAGTGCAGGTCCCTCTGCAGAGCCTTTCTGCCCCCGCCGAAGCTCCACACTCCCAGCTCAGTGCCATCTGCAAACTGACTGAGCCTGGATCCCCTTACCCACATTAGCAATAAAGACTTTAAAGAGGACTGAGCCTAGCACTGAGCTCTGGGGAATGCTGCTGGTGACCAGATGCTGACTGGATTTAACTTTGGGCTCAGCCTTCCAGCCAGCTTTTTTAATCAGCAAAACATCAACCTATCCAAGCCAACTTAGTAGTTGCTAGCCTTTTTCCAACTCTAGCAAGAGTGAGCTGCTGTTCATGCTCTGGTCTGAGGAGCTTCTGGGGCTTTGCTGTGGTTCAGCTGCCAGTTAGGCATCCAGCAGGGCTATCATGTCTGGCTTCTTCATTTTTTTTATATGAGGCTGCTTCTTTCTGGCTGCTTCTTTCTTTGTATTTTATTTCATGTACTGTGCTTATGTTCTGCATGAAAGAAAGCTCACCAGTGCTGGAAAATCTGAATTTCAACCAGGATTCTTATGCCTGGACTTCACAGTTATTGTCTTTCTGGGCTTTTTAATGCCTAATGTCTACAGATTCATCAAGACCTGACCCAAAAAAGTATTTTTCTCCAAACTTAGCACTGTTGGTTCTGGAGTTTCTTTGGGGCATTTGCTTTGCTGCTGCCTCCTCTTTCAGGTTGGAAATAAGTGGTTGGGAGCAGACACCCGGAGATGTGGTGTGCCATAGATGAGTTGGAGCTGTTGTGCATGGAGCATGAGGTCACCTCCTGTTTTGCAGGGTGCAGGAGCTCATCTCAGAGGACCAAGGAGAAGCAGGGCGAATCCCACGCACGATCGAGTGTGAGCTGGTGCAGGACCTTGTGGACAGCTGTGTCCCAGGAGACATGGTCACAGTGACAGGGATAGTCAAGGTGTCAAGCACTGAGGAGGGTAAAATACTTCATCTGAGAAACCTTCTTCCTAGGGTGGGGATTTCCCCAGTGACTACACAAAAACACCACCACTCTCCCCAGCCAGCCCTTAATTTGAGCACTCTCGAGTGTATATTTTCCACAAGTTCCTAAAGTTTTCATAAAACAGCTTCAGCTGGAAGGGACCTGAAAGATCAGCTGGTTCCAAACCCTCCTGCCATAGGCAAGGGCACTTCCCACTAGGCCACACTGCTCAAAGCCTCATCCAGCCTGCTTTTAACCACTTAGGACTCAGTGATCTCAGAGGTCTTTTCCAATAGAAACAACTCTATGATTGTACTTCCAGGGAAGGAGCATCCACAGCCTCTCGGGGCAACCTGTTCTTCTGTCTTCTCACCCTCACTGTCAAGAATTTCATCCTAATCTCCACTCTAAATCTGCCCTCCTCAAGCTTCAATCCATTCTTTCTCATCCTGTCACTACAAGACTTTGTAAAAAGTCCCTTCCCAGCTCTCCTGGAGCCCCCTTTAGGTACTGGAAGGCTGCTCTCACGTGTCCCTGGAGCCATCTCTTCTCCAGGCTAAACAGCCCAAGCTTTCTTAGCCTGTGCCTATAAGGGAGGTTCTCCAGTCCTGTGATCGTCTTCGTGGTCACGTCTGGATCTGCTTCAACAGCTCCCTGTCCTTGTGCTGGGGACACCAGAACTGGAGACATTGTTCCAGATGGAGTATAAGCAGAGCAGATGGGCAGCATGCTCTCCCAGTTCTGCTGGCCACTTCTCTTTACCTGCTTTTCATCAATACTCAGCCATGGTCCTGAAAGTGCAGTGCCAGTCTGATACCAGTTTGTATCAGTACAGTTTGGGGCTCACATCCTAGAGAGCAGCTCTGGAGGAAATGAGCTGGGAGTGCCAGTGGACAGCAGGCTGACCATAAGCCAGCAATGTGTCCTCATGGGCAAGAAGGCCAAAGACAGCCTGGGGTGTGTGGAGCATGGCCAGCAGATCAAGGGAGGTTCTTCTCCCCTTCTGCTCTGCCCTGCCCAGACCTCACCTGGAATATTGTGTCCAGTTCTGGGCTCTCCAGCTCCAGAAGGACAGGGAACTACTGGAGAGAGTCCAGCAGAGAGCCCCTGAGCTACTGGGGGACACTAAACAGCACCTTGTGAGGAGAGGCGCTGTTCAGCCTGGGGAAGAGCAGCCTGAGGGGCATCTCAGCAATGCTGAGCAAGAGCTGAAGGGTGAGGGTCAGCAGGATGCAGCCAGACTCTGAGCAGTGGTGCCCAGGGACAGGACAAGAGGCAGTGGATGGAAGCTGGAACCCAGGAGGTGCTACATGAACAGAAGGAACAAATTCTTCCCTGTGAGCGTGGCAGAGCAGTGGGACAGGCTGCCCAGAGAGGCTGTGGAGTCTTCACCTCCAGAGGCCTTCCAGACCCACCTGGACGTGTTCCTGTGTGATTGACTCTGGGTGATTGCTCTAGCAGGAGAGTTGCACTGGATAATCTTTGAGGTGTCTTCCAACCAGATATGCCCTGTGGATCTGTGATTAATGTAACAAGTTTATACCCTCTGTATAAATTCTCTCTACACCCTTCCAATCCAGCCAGATGTTTTCTGAAGGGAAGGAACTTAAAGAAAACTGTAACTGGAAGCTGGAGGGGGGTAGGTAGAAGCTGGAGGAGAGCAGATTTAGACTGGCGATGAGGAAGAAATTCTTGGCAGTCAGGGTGGGGAGACACTGGCACAGGTTTCCCAGGCAGGTTGTGGCTGCCCCCTCCCTGCAGGTGTTCAAGGCCAGGTTGGATGAGGCCTTGAGCAATCTGGACTGGTGGGAGGTGTCCCTGCCCCTGGCAGAGGGATTTGAACTGGATGATGTTTAAGGTTCTTCCAATCCAAACCATTCTGTGATTCTATGAAAATTATTCTGCATCAGCTTTTGAAAATGCAGTTTTCAGTTACCTAAATCAGGACATTTGGCACATGGCTGTAACTGAATACTTCTGACTTCCTCTATGCCATTTGTAAATAACACCACTACCTAAGCACAGAAAGGAAAAATATTCCTTCATCTTTTCTCGTGTTTTTTTCCTACCAGGAGCTTCTAGAAACAAGAATGACAAGTGTATGTTCTTGTTGTACATCGAGGCAAACTCTGTCAGCAACAGCAAAGGACAAAAGCAAAAGAGTTTTGATGATGAGACCTTTCAAAGACCATTCATGGAGTTCTCCCTGAAAGACCTCTATGCTGTTCAAGAAATCCAAGCTGAGGAAAATCTCTTCAGGCTCATTGTGAAGTAAATTGCGTCCCCTGGGGCTAGGATTAGAGTTGGGCATCAGCATGGCCCACGTGTGACAGCTCTGCTTGTGCAATAGATACCACAGGGGCTCAGCAGGCTCTAGGAGGCAAGGGGCTTGGGAGGAAGTGGAAGTGTTATAGTGGGGTTGTTAGGATGTTGGGAAGGATGTAAGGATACAAGGAAGTTAGGAGTGTTGTGGTTCAACCTTGAGACAGAAAGCTATGGGTAAGGCAAAAAAACCCAGGAGGAATTCTTCCTGAATTCCACTCCTGAGGGCTGCTCTAGTTTTGAACAGAGTGAAGAGGTGTAAGAACTGAGCCGAGAGTGTGAAAGGCTCTCAGATCAGATGGAGAAGTACTCTCCCAGCTGGAGTGTTCCTCAGGCCCTCCCAGTACACAAAAGTAGCACCTTGCCAGGGAGGGTTAGAGATACTTCTTGAGGATGAGAATGGGTGCAGAAATGAGTAGGAAGCTGCTCCTCCTTTGGGTTTGTGGGAGAGACATCTCTGCTGCTGCTTCTGATGTAAATTTACTCTCTTGGAAATGAAGCCACCGTTCACTACAAGTTCCCTATGTCTCCTGAAGTGTCCTGTGCCAAGGGAGGCAGAGCAGGTGCTTATTTAATAGCAATAAAAGATTGATCTTCCTCTTTATGCTCTTTGTATTTCAGCTCCCTTTGTCCTGCAATCTATGGCCACGAGGTGAGTAACTTAACAGCTCTGCTTGCAACTCCATTTGCAAATATTTATGCCACAGAAAACTCCTAAAGGAGTCTCCTGTGAAGACAGGCTGAGAGAGTTTGGGCTGCTCAGCCTGGAGAAGAGAAGGCTCCAGGGATACCTCAGAGCTGCATTTCAGAGTCTGAAGGGGACCTACAGGCAGGCTGGGGAGGGACTGTTCAGAAGGGCTTGGAGTGATAGGACGAGAGGCAATGGTTTGAAAGTGGAGCAGGGCAGAGTCAGGTTGAACATGAAGAGGAACTTGTCCAGAAGGAGTGGTGAGACACTGGCACAGGCTGCCCAGGGCTGTGCTTGAGGCCCTGTCCCTGCAGACCTTCAAGCTCAGCCTTGCTGTGTCCCTGTGCAGCCTGCTCTAGCTGGAGGTGTCCCTGCTGAGTGCAGGGGGGTTGGGCAAGATGACTTTTGAGGGTCCCTTCCAAACCTATGCAACCTGTGATTTCTAAAGCTTCTCTGAGGTGGGGAGAAGGGGCAGGGACTGGTCACTGGTGACTGTGAATCGCTGCCACTTTCAGTGACATGGAGGTGGCAGCCACCAGAAGGAAAGGGTTATCACATCCAGTTCTAGGGAGCTATCACCACGATAAGATAGTTACCTGGTGTTTGTCTGTACTATTACAGATTGTAAAGGCAGGTTTGGTCCTGGCATTATTTGGAGGCTGTCAGAAGTTTGTAGATGACAAGAACAGAATCCCAGTGCGAGGAGATCCACATGTTCTGGTGGTGGGAGATCCAGGATTAGGGAAAAGTCAAATGCTGCAGGTATGGGTTCGTTAATTTCTGCTGTCTGTCTTCTTCTCTGACCTGTTTGTTATTACCTTGACCTCTGGTAAGCACAACAGGATATTTAAGCCCAAAGGGAGCTTGGGCTTGGCTGGAGCTACCTTTTCCTGCAGGTTGCCTTAAGTACATGGCAGTAGCCAGAGGAGTCCCCTGCTGTCCTCTCCTCCTTCCAGGGAGGCTTGCAGCAGGCATTTCAACATCCTTCGCAGTATCAGTGCTGCACCCATGGTCCTGGGCATTTAGTGACACAGTAAGCATGGCTGTACCACAGGTGTTGTGACCAAAGTTGTTCCTGTTGGTCAAGTAGGCCTTGGGGTTGCAAGGAGTTCAACCTTCAAAGATCTGAAGAGCTTCATATCTTTCCTGCTGAGGTCCAGGTTTGCAGTGTCCTGGGGCAATAGGTAGAAGTCTGTGGGGACCCAGTACAGGGGGAACACCTGCAGGTACCCCAATACAAGGGTGTCCCAGCTGCTGTTGGGGTCCTCATGGTTGCATACTCTCCTGTACTCAAGGGTGGGAAGCTCCTCAGGCCTCTCTAGCACTGCATCATCAGTTTGTCCATCTGCAGTTGTCTGGCTGCAGCATAAAATAACTGCTCCAGTTTCTGCATCATGCCCCTGTGAGGATAACACACATGGCACCGAGCTGGCACTGTGAGGACAACACAGAACACTCTGCATTTTCTGATCCCATGGGAAAGCTTCCTTCTCTCCAGTAGCCAGCAGATGGAGAGGGGATTCTGCCACTCTGCTCTAGGGGAGATGTCACTTGGAGTACTGTGTCCAGCTAAGGGACTACCAACACAACAGAGACATGGAGCTGCTGGAGCAGGTCCAGAAGGCAGCTGCAAACATGGTCAGAGGGCTGGAGCACCTCTCTTGTGAGGTCAGACTGAGAGAGTTGGGGCTGTTTAGGCTGGAGAGGATAAGGCTCCAGGGAGACCTTAGAGCTGCATTTCAGTATCTGAAGGGGACCTACAGGCAGGCTGAGGAGGGACTGTTTAGAAGGGCTTAGAGTGATAGGATGAGGAGCAACAGAAAGTGGGAGCAGGGCAGAGCTAGGTTGGACCTGAGGAGGAAGTTGTGCAGAAGGAGAGTGGTGAGACACTGGCACAGGCTGCCCAGGGCTGTGCTTGAGGCCCTATCCCTGTAAGCATTCAAGCTCAGCCTTGCTGTGTCCCTGTGCAGCCTGCTCTAGCTGGAGGTGTCCCTGCTGAGTGGAGGGGGCGGCCAAGATGCCCTTGGAGGGTCTCTCCCAACCTGAAGCAGTGAATAACTTTGCTGGTGGACCGTGTGAAGTAGAAACAATCAAATTTGGCTTTACTTTTTCTTCTCTAGAATAAGGCCTTTGAAGGTCTTCACCTTGGGGAGGGGATAACAGGTTTATTTTTTCTTCCAGGCAGTGTGTAACGTTGCTCCTCGAGGTGTGTATGTGTGTGGTAACACCTCCACCAGCTCAGGCCTGACTGTTACCCTGTCTAGAGATGGTGCTTCTGGAGATTTTGCCTTGGAAGCTGGCGCCCTGGTGTTTGGGGATCAAGGTAACAGATGGGGTGCCACGAGTGTTGTGTGACTGCCTGTGGGGGCAGTGGGAGTGTGCTGCTGAATCATCAGTACTTGCAGAACTGTGGGCCGAAAATGGCAGTCCTAAGTATGAGATTGGCTTCCCATGCCTTGGGAAGTGCTGAGCTCCTACAGGGACTTCTCTAGACATGGCTTCTGCTTTCCTAGGGCTTAGGATGCATCTAAAGCTGGGGTTCTGCACTTCATGTGCCAGAGAAACAGAATTTCTTAGGGCTGCCTCAGTGGCTGGCCTCTTGGTCTTTGAAAAGCAGCCACTTTGTGTGATGCCATCTCCTGTTATCTTCATGTGTCACTGCTTCCACAAGCCAGCTGCACAAAGCTTTGGCTGTGGCACCAAGAAAGGAAAAAAAACCTTGGTGAAATGGACTCCCCAGCTTGGACTTCTACTGTAGCAGCATGCACTTTGTCCATCAATCAGTGTGTCTTCTAATGAGTCAGAGGGTTGGAAGTGACCTCTGGAGATCTTCCAGTCCAACTCCCTACCAGAGCAGCACCAGAGAATCTATCACAGGTTGCACAGGAACACATCCAGGCAGGGCTGGAAAGGCTCCAGAGAAGGAGACTCCACAACCTCTCTGGGCAGCCTGTGCCAGGGCTCTGGCACCCTTACAGTCAAGAAGTTCTTCCTCGTGTTGAGGTGGCACTTCCTGTGCTGAGTCTCCATCCATTGCCGCTTGTGCTGTCCCAGGGCACAGGTGAGCAGAGGCTGTCCCTGTCTCTTCCTTCCTGACTCCCAGCCCTCAGCTACTTAGACACATGTATTAGACCCCCTTATCCCCCTTGACCTCAAACTACCACACCCCTCTCAGTCTTTGCCCTCTGTTAATTTCTTCCAGGAATCTGTGGAATAGATGAATTTGATAAGATGGGAAACCAGCACCAGGCTTTGTTGGAAGCCATGGAACAGCAAAGCATCAGCCTCGCCAAGGCTGGCATCGTTTGCAGCTTGCCTGCCCGGACGTCGATTGTGGCAGCAGCAAACCCGGTGGGAGGACATTACAACAAAGCCAGGACAGTGTCTGAAAACCTGAAGTGAGCACTGCTGTAGTTCACACGCAGGGGCAGAGGCTCCTGACAGTCTTGTGGCTTGGCTCTGGTTGCTTTCTAGTTTCCTGGATCTGCACTATTTTTTGCATGGCCTTTTGCAAGAGAAATTGCTGCTCTGCTTGCTTCTGGGTGAAGTGTCCTTGAAAGGCAGCAGAGCTACTGTCAGGCTCATTATTTTGGCCTTCCAGTATCTGAAGGAGGCTACAAGAAAGCTGGGGAGGGAGTTTTTAGGGTGTAAGGTAGTGATAGGGCTGGAGGGAATGGATCCAAGTTAGAGGAGGGCAGACTTAGGTTGGATGTTATGAAGAGGTTGGATGTTAGGAAGAAGTTCCTCACTTTAAGGGTGGTAAGACACTGGAGTCGGTTGCCCAGGGAGGTGATGGAAGCCTCAGCCCTGGAAGTTTTTAAGGCCAGACTGGATGTGGCTCTGGGCAGCCTGGTCTAGTGTGAGCTGTGCCTGCCCATTTCAGGGCAGTTGGAACTGGATGATCCTCGAGGTCCCTTCACAGTTCTGTGACTCTGATTTTTGCCTCCTTGCTGAGCACTCTGTGGCTTTCCTGCCTTTCTTTCAGAATGGGGAGCGCCCTGCTGTCCAGGTTTGACCTGGTTTTCATCCTGCTGGACACCCCAAACGAAGACCACGACCACTTGCTGTCGGAGCACGTGATGGCGCTGCGGGCCGGCAAGCCGACAGCCTGCGGCAGCGCCGTCCGCAGCAGCGCCCGGGACCGCTCCCTGCTGGAGCCTGCGGCTGAGCGCCCGCTGCTGGAGCGCCTCAAGGTAGGACCTGGCCTCTGCCTGCTGTTCTGCCCCTCCCCGTGCCGTGCCTTGCGCTGGGACCTGGCCAACCCTGTCGTGCCGCTTAGAGTCCTAGAATGCACTGGGTTGGAAGGTCATCCTTGTCCGACCCCCCTGCACTCAGCAGGGACATCTTCCACTAGATCACGTTGCTCGGGGCTACATAGAGGCTGACCTTGAAGGTCTCCAGGGGTGGGGCCTCCACCACCTCCCTGGGATAACCAGTTGCAGGGTTCCACCATGCTCACAGTGAAGAACCTCCTTGGAACCTCCAGTCTAAGTCTGCCCCGATCTAGTTTCAAACCACTGCCCCTTATCACTCCCAGCCCTTGTCAAAAGTCAATCCCAGCTCTTCTGTAGCCCACTTCAGGTACTGGAAGGCTGCTCTAAGGTCTACCCAGAGCCTTCTCTTTGCCAAGCTGAACAAGTTGTCAGACTAAAGGTAGAACTTACCCTATTGCTGTGCTCCTTCCTGTGGTGTTCCTTGCCCTGGGGCCTGGACAGCCCCAACCTGCTGCATGTCCTCAGTCTCCCGCTCCCATTCTTCTCACGATAATTGCCTCTGAATTAAAGAGGAAGCATTTAAGGCTCCATCCACCAGTTTCTATCACTTGTGTGTGGTAGCAAACACTGCCTACTGTGTCTGAGCTGCTAAAGCTGTGGCTCAATCCATCTTCTCCACACAGAAGGGAATTTTCAGCTGGGGGAATGAGAAGGCTCTTTGGATGAGGTGCTCTAAAGCAAATTTTCTGTGTTAGCTTTCAATAAAGAGCTACAGAAATGAATTGGCTACAATAACTGGAGACACCACAGCGTGATGGGAAGCACTGAATGCAATTATTGGGGTGTATAAAGACATCCTTGGGCATCTGTAACTCCTGACAGATTTGGGGATGATAGGACAGGAGGCATATTTGCTACCGAAGCGATCAGTTTGAGGGCTGGTCTTGTCAAATGCCAGCATAGCTGGGGAATTTTTTAAGTACAGGGTTCATACATGAAACACTGAAGCCCTTACAGTGCAGAACCACAGAATCATTTGGGTTGGAAAAGCCCTTTCAGATCATCCAGTCCAACCATTCTCTAACTCTACCACGGCTGGGGCTAAGCCATGGCTCTCAGCACCACAGCTCTGCCTCTTTCAAACATTTCCAGGAATGGGCATTGAACCACCTCCCTGGGCAGCCTCTGCCAGGCTTTGAGAACCCTTTCAGCCAAGAAGTTTCTTCTTATTTCCAACCTAAACCTCCCCTGGGGCAACTTGAGGCCATTTCCTCTCCTCCTATCAGTTGTTCCCAGGGAGCAGAGCCCAACCGTACCTGGCTCTAACCTCCTCTCAGAGAGCTGTGGTGAGCAATGAGCTCTGCCCTCAGCTCCTCCACACTAAACACCCCCAGCTCCCTCAGCTGCTCCTCCCCAGCCCTCTTCTCCAGACCTTTCCCCAGCTTCCTTGCCTTTGTCTGGACCTGCTAGTGGAGGATGTCCCTGGTGAGTGCAGGGGGTTGGTCTGGATGAGCTTTGGAGATGCCTTCCAACCCAGCCCATGCTGTGACTGTCTTTGCACTGGGTTAGCTCTCTCCAGGAGAACGCTTGGATGCCCTCCCCCACCAGCTGCTGCGGAAGTACGTGGGATACGCTCGGCAGTACGTTCAGCCCCGCCTGTCTGCAGCAGCTGCTCAGGTGCTGCAGGAGTTCTACCTGGAGCTGCGCAAGCAGAACCAGGGGGCAGACAGCACCCCCATCACCACCAGGCAGCTGGAGTCGCTGATCCGCCTCACCGAGGTAATCCCAGCCTCTGCTGGGCTGCTTCCTAAACTGCTGCTGCTGTCCTCTCCTTTCTGACAGCTGATTCACTGCTCTGCTTCTCTGTTGGGCTCAAAGTGAGGATGCCAGACACTTACAGACGCTCAATAGCTGCTGTTGGTTAAAGCCTCTTGCAAAGTCAAACACCCTCGAGGTGGGTGGAAAAGGAATTGATCACATTCTGCCAAAAGGAGCAAAAGCAGCTGCAGACAGGAGAAGCTGCTGCCCACCTTCAGCTGCTGCTCCTTCCTCTAACACATTCACACACCAATAACACATTCACAAATTGCATCGGGCTGGAAGGGACTCTCCAACGGCATCTTGTTCACCCCCTGCACTCAGTAGGGACACCTCCAGCTGGAGCAGGCTGCACAGGGACACAGCAAGGCTGAGCTTGAATGTCTGCAGGGACAGGGCCTCAAGCACAGCCCTGGGCAGCCTGTGCCAGTGTCTCACCACTCTGCTTCTGCACAACTTCCTCCTCAGGTCCAACCTAACTCTGCCCTGCTCCACTTTCAAACCATTGCTCCTCATCCTATTCCCCCAGGCCCTTCAAAACAGTCCCTCCTCGGCCAGCCTGTAGGTCCCCTTCAGATATTGAAACGTAGCTCTAAGGTCTCCCTGGAGCCTTCTCCTCTCCAGGCTGAACAGCCCCAACTCTTCCACCCTGTCCTCACAGGAATGGTGCTCCAGCCCTCTAAACAGTCTTTGGAACACTATTTGTGATCTTCTGCTTCCTCAAAATGATATTAAGAAGCCAATAAACTTCAGGCTACAGCCCAAGAATGCAAGTGTGCAGGTGCTAACATGGAAACACTGTCAAAAAACCAAAGCCACCTTCCTCTAGGTCCTGCAGGCTCAAATTCTGTCTCTGTTCCCAGACACTGTGCTTGTAGAGTGACTGCAGCCTCTTTCCACATCAAGCTGCAATAAACTTTCATGCCTTTCCTTTGCTTTGTCTTAAGGCACGAGCAAGGCTGGAATTAAGGGAGGAATCTACCAAGGAAGATGCTGAGGATGTGATAGAAATAATGAAATACAGGTAAGACTCTAGTGGAATGTGTCCCTGTCCACAGCAAGGGGGTGGGAACTAGATGATCTCTAAGGTCTCTTCCAACCTACCCCATTCTATGAATCTATGAAAAAAAGAAATCAAGCATTTCAGGCATTTTCAAACACAGCCCTGCAGGGGGAAGAAAGAATTTGCTCGGTTTTAGGCCTGTGATAGCAATATCCAGCTTGGCTGGCTGCTCTTTGCCAGAGGCCAGCACCCCTCAGTTGCATGCAGTTGCTCAGGCCTTTGATTGCTGTTGTTAGAGCAGTATTGGTAGATCCATGCATAGCAACTTAGGCAAAAGGTGCTGCCAAAGGGGCTTTTCTCTCATGTGCTGACTCTGGTTAACTTCAAAACTGATTTGGATGACAGATGCTTGGTCTAAGTTGTCTAGATAGTGACTTTCTGACCAGGGAATGGTTTTCTGTGTAGCTTCTGAAGCTTTTCTCTGAGAGTCCTGCTTATCACAGCATGGCAGGCATTGGAAAGGATCTCTGGAGAGCATCCAGTTCAGCCCCTCCCTGCTGGAGTCAATCACACATTTGAGTTTGGAACACTACCAGAGATGGAGACTCCACAGTCTCTCTGGACAGCCTGTTCCACTGCTCTGTCACCTTTACAGGGCAGAATTTGTTCCTTCTGTTCATGCACCTCCTGGGTTCCAGCTTGTGTCCATTGCCTCTTGTCCTGTCCCTGGGCACCACTGCTCAGAGTCTGGCTGCATCCTGCTGACCCTCAGCCTTCAGCTGTTGTTCAGCATTGCTGAGATGCCCCCCAGGCTGCTCTTCTCCAAGCTGAACAGCCCCAGGGATCTTAGCCTGTCCTCACAAGGTGATGTTCAGTGCCCTCAGCAGCTCAGGGGCTCTCTGCTGGACTCCCTCCAGTAGTTCCTTGTCCTTCTGGAGCTGGGGAGCCCAGAACTGAACACAGTACTCTGGATGAAGCCTGGGCAGGGCAGATTAAAGGGAGAGAAGTGCTGGCCACACTGCATGGTGCCCCAGGCTGCCTTTGGCCTTACTGCCCACAAGGACACATTGCTGGCTCGCGGTCAGCCTGCTGTCCACCAGCTCCTTTCCTCCAGCAGCTGCTCTCAGTCTGCTCTTCTCCAGGCTAAACCTGCTGTTGATCTTTTTTCTGGCTGTTTGTAGCATGCTGGGCACCTACTCGGATGAGTTTGGAAGGCTGGACTTTGAGAGATCCCAGCATGGCTCTGGGATGAGTAACCGGTCTCAAGCCAAGCGATTTGTTTCTGCCCTCAGCAGCATTGCAGAGAGAACCTACAACAACCTCTTTGACCTGCAGCAGCTTCGGCAGCTCGCAAAGGAGCTACAGATCCGGGTAAGTTTATCAAGCAGGTGGCTCTGCAGCATCAGAAGGTGTGAGGGGGCAGACCTGCCCACTGCATAATGGCAAGGGGAAAAGCTGTGTCTCCTGTGCCGCCCTGCCAGGAGCAGAAGGTGCAAAGTGCTGCTTTGAGGTGCAGCAAGCTTCCTGCAGTGGCTTTGTCTGATGATGAGCTGTGCTCCTGCACCCAGTTGTCTGACAGTGAGAGCTGCTGGCAGCAGTCAGGGCTGGGTTTGCTTCCAAAGCTGCTCCATAACAAGACTCAGTTGTGTGTTTGTGAAGAGCAGTGTTGGTTTCAGTGCAATGAGGTCTGCCCTCAGCCTCCTCTACACTAAACACCCCCATCTTCCTCAGCAGCTCCTCCTCACCCCTGTTCTCAAGACCCTTCCCCAGCTTCCTTGCCATTCTCAATGTCCTCTTGGAGTGAGTGCCCTAAAAACAATCAAGTAGTCAAGGTGTGGCCTCCCTAGTGCTGAGTGCACTGGCTCCTGTGGCTCCTGCTGGCTACACTATTGCTAATCCAGGCCAGGCTGCTGGTGCCCACTTTGGCCAGCTGGGCACAGCCTGGCTCACCTTCACCCAGCTGTCCACCAGCACACCCAGCTCTGTCTCTGCCTCGTGCTTTCCAGCCACTCTGCCCCCAGCCTGGAGCCTTCCTGGGGTTGCTGTGCCCCAAGTGCAGGAGCCAGCCCTTGGCCTTGTTCCATCTCATCCCATTGGCCTCAGCCCATGGATGCAGCCTGTGCAGCTCCCTCTGCAGAGCCTTCCTGCCCCCAGCAGCTCCACACTCCCTCCTAGGTCTGCCACCTGCAAATTGACTGAGGGTGCCTGGATCCCCTCATCCAGGTCATGGATGAAGACATAAAAGAGAATTGGGCCCTGGGGAACACCACTGGTGAGCAGCCCCCAGACGGATTTCACTCAGTTCCCCAGCACTGCCACAGGTTTCCAGCCTGTTTGGATGGTAACTGCATGGTCTGCCAACCAGGACTGCTACAAAGGGCACTTGCTGTGAAACCCGCCTTAGAGAACATGATACTGCCAACTCTTCTCACATCATTCACTCGGTGCCTGCTTCCTTAGAGCCAATGCAATAAATTCCAATTTTCCCTCTATTGAGAGAATCTTTTTTCCCATTTAACACTCTGCACCTGTCACAAATACCTGGAGCTCAGCAGGAGCTGTCCTTTGGTGTTTCAGGACTTGGATTTATCCCCATGTAACAGTTTCATTTCACTAAGTTCTTCTGTTGCTGCTGCTTCACAGCAGGCCAAGTGTCCTTCTTCCCACTGGCTGATTTTTGCCTGTCTCTTCCCCAGGTAGCTGATTTTGAGAGCTTTGTTGGATCCCTGAATGATCAAGGTTATCTTTTGAAGAAAGGTTCAAGAGTTTATCAGCTTCAGACCATGTGAGAGG
Source organism: Pogoniulus pusillus (assembly GCF_015220805.1). Classification (NCBI taxonomy): domain Eukaryota; kingdom Metazoa; phylum Chordata; class Aves; order Piciformes; family Lybiidae; genus Pogoniulus; species Pogoniulus pusillus. The sequence continues at coordinate 24,910,629 of NC_087270.1, read as the reverse complement.
AACTCCTTCAGACGTAACCCTCAGATCTGCAGGGGTCTGTTTAAGAGGTGATGCCTTGCTCAACTGACTTTATTTTGTGCTCTGCACCTCTCCTTGTGGCTGAGATTTGCATTTGAAATGTAAGCCTGGTTTAAGAAATTATCCACCTTATGCTATTGAAGTTCTAAATCAGATTTTCTTTGTCCTTCATTACTTTTGCTCCATGAGCAAGATTGGGTCCAGAGCCATCTAGAGCAGAAGGGAGCACTCCTGTGGGTATCCTCAGCCCTGGGGCAAAGCTGGGGAGGGGCAGAGCTCAGCACCACACATCAGAGCTGAACTGGTCTGTTCTCTGTGCTCACCACGAGACCAGGAACCATGAGCCTGCCACTGGGCTGAGATGCCAGGGAGCTCCCAGCTGCAAAACCACTTGAAAGGGCACAAAACACAAAGAATGAAACTGTTTCAGAGCCAGTGGGCACAGAAACACTAACATAGTGCCCAGGCAAGAGCAGAGTCCTTGGAGATGCCAAAGCAGCAGCAAGACCTGAGCCACAAGGGTCCAGAAAAGCCCTGACACTGCTAGAGAGACAAGAATCATCTCCTGGGGAAACCAAAAGACCTTTCCCATCCTGGGAGTCTGGGAAGCTTCCTCCTCCTGGCTGCAGGGCATGAAGGACACCTACATGGAGCACCATCAGCAGCAAGAACCAAGCCACAGGGGCCTGGATAGGCCCTGACAAGAGGTTCAGCTCAGTGACACATAGGGAAAGAAACACTCCTGGGGAACCCAAGGAGCTTCCCTGTCCTGGGAGCCTGGAAAGCTTCCTTCCCCTGGATGCAGGGCAGGAGGCCACCATCGGCAGCAGGCATCTGGCTAGAAGGGCCCAAAAGAGGCTGCTAAGGGCCATGCTCAGTGCTGCTGAGGAAGGAAAACACCCCCATGTGTTGTCCCCCCCAGGAGGATCCGGTGCCAGTCTGCCTCGGGGGGTAGAAACTCCTTCCTGAGCCCAGCCCTGAGTATGGAGCAGGCTCTGCTGCCTCCTGCCACAGGCTGCCCATGCCTCCCCGGGATGGCCAAGCCCTGTCCTTCCCAGAGGAGCCAAATGTCCCTGGCCTGAGAGACCTGGAGGGCAAGAACTCTTTCCGTACTGGGCAGGACACCAGTGATGCTGCAGAGCACTGGCACCCCTGGCACCATCTCTGCCTCCCCTTCCTTATGGCTGCTGCTGCCACTGCCTGCACAGGGCCTGAAGATGCTGAGCTCTTCAGTGCTCCTGCAGAACACATTCCCTTGCTCTTGCCGTGCCCGTGCAGCAGTTTTTCTGCTCAAGGCCCTCCTCTGGCATGTTTTTGGGCTGCCCCTTGGCTCTGCTCAGACCTCACCTCCAATTCTGCTTCCAGCTCTGCTGTCCCCAGCAGCAGAAGGACACAGAGCTGCTGGAGTGAGGCCAGAGAAGACCACAAAGGTGCTTCAAGGGCTGGAGCAGCTCTGCTGTGAGCACAGGCTGAGGGAGCTGGGGGTGTGCATCCTGGAGAAAAATGATGCTGGGGGGACTTTAGAGCTGCCTGCCAGTGCCTGAAGGGATCCTGCAGGAAGGCTGCAGAAGGACTTTTCCTAAGGATGCTCAGAGACAGGCCAAGGGGGAATGGTTTGAAGCTGAGGGTTAAACTGGAGAAGTTCTTCAGCCTGAGGGTGCTGAGACTCTGGAGTAGGCTGCCCAGAGACTAAACCCTTTGGACTCCTGACAGTGTGACCTCCATGAGCGACCGGTTCCACTGTCTCATCGCTAGAATAAGCTGCCCAGAGAGGTCTTGGATGCCCCCTTCCTAGAGGTGTTCAAAGCAGGTTGGATGAGATCTTGAGCAAACCTCTTCTAGTGTCCCTGTCCATGGGGACATGAGACTAGATGATCTTCAAGGTCCCTTCCAGGCCAAACCATCCTATGAATCTATGCAACACTGCTGACAGAGCTGCGTGAGGAGGAAAGATGAAGGAGAAGCTCCAAAGCTGCAGGAGCAGGAGCCTTGCAGGCTGTTTTTTTTCAGTTCAACTAATGGCTGTAAGGTCAAAGGCAGCATCTGCAGCTGCTGTCAGATACCTCTTGACCACCTGCAGTTAAGACTCTTTCGAAAGCTGTCCCAGCTGCACAAAATGGGCTCACAGATGCCACCTAGAAATCCAGCAGATGGCCAAAAGCCCCCTGCCCGGGCTGTGCCACTGACCTGCCTCTCTGCTTGCTTGCAAAGATGAAGCATTCCAACTAACTTGTATAGAGCAGGGACTTGGCCATGCTTTTCTTGTCAAGTGTCTGCAGATGGTTCAGTTCCCTCTGCCCACAGGGCAGGCAGGGGTTTTGAAATGAAGCCATCTCTGGCTCTCTTCCTGGAGCTCACAGCGAAGGTGATGGTTAAACATTGTAGCCGTAGCAGTGTCTCTCATCAGAGGGGTGGAGAAGTGAACAGCACAGTCATCCCTCAGAGGGTCTAGGCTTTAGCTTTAATTACCAGAGGAAGTTAATCCCTTGGCAGGGCCCTTGGAACTAGATAACCTTTAAGGTGACCTCCCACTAGATCAGACTCCTCAAGGCCTCATCCAACCTGGCCTTGAACAGGGAAGGGGCAGTCACAACCTCCCTGGGCAACCTGTGCCAGTGTCTCACCACCCTCACTCTTAAGAATTTCTTCCTCATCTCCAGCCTCAATCTGCCCTCCTTAAGCTTCCATCCATTCCCTTTGTTCAAGGTGATGTGAGTGGTTTACCCTGCAGGGTGACCACCCTTGTCTTGGGGTGCATCTCCATCTGGGTGAGATTGGAGCAGGCTGCCCAGGGAGGTGGTTGTTGCCCATCCCTGGAGGTATTTACGTGTGGTGTAGGCATAGTGCTTAGGGATATGGTCTAGCCCAGGGCTTGTCAGTGCTAGGCTGGTGACTGGACTCCATGACCTTAAAAGTCTTTTCCAATCTGGGTAGCTCTGTGGCTCTTTGACATTTGTCAGACCTGCTCTTTGCCAGCACTTGGCATGTCCTGTCTTGCCCTGGCTGACACCTGCCCTTGTGCCTGCTGCTGTGTCCAGCTCAGGTGGGTGGGGGACAAGCTGAGTTACTGTGCAAACAAAGGGGCTGAGAGGATGCCCAGCTGGGTGGGTCAGGTCTTCCACGTTGCCCTCCTGGGTGCCACCCACCAACACCCAGGGACTCGTCCTCAGCTTGTGTAAACAGCTGTGCTGAAAGTGCCCCAGGGCTGCCCACCTCTCAGGGAAACCTCGGTGGCTCCTGACAGCCACCAAGGCAGGCCTGGTCACAGGGTTTGGCCACACCTGTGCCATTTACAGTTGTCTTCACCTGCCAGTAGGAAGGAGGGAGGGCAGGAGGAAAAACAGGAAGGAAGGAAGAAGGAAGAGAGAGCAGGAGGGAAGCAGGTCGCATTTGGCACTTACCTGCGGCAGCCAGAGTCAGAGCGGCTGCCAGTCGCGGCGAGAGGCTCAGAATGTCCTCAGCAACTTCCAGCAGCTCTTTGCCCAGTGGCCTGAGTGTCCTGACGACCTTCCCCGATGTGCTCTTCATCCCTGAGCTGGTGAGTGCTGCCATTTCCCTGGGGGAGGGCAGGTGCTGCTTCTGAGGCACGCAGCAGGCTCCATGCTGCAGGTGTCTGAGGGAGCAGATGACACAAAGCCTGCCGTGCAGGAGGTCCCTGAGCCACGTGGGGCTGGGGGCAGCCTCTGATGTGCCTGCTAGCTCACCTTCAAAGAACAACCACAAGCCCTGAGCTGGGGCTCTGGCATTCTCCTTCAGCCTGCAGGGGAGTTTGTGGTGCCTCTGCAACCCTTTCGTGATTTCCTGCCTTCAGGAAGTTCCAAGGGCTTGCTGGTGGCTTTAATGGAGTCACTTCATTAACTGGGAGATGATGTTAAAGCAGGGAGGCAAAGGAGGCTGCCTGAGGTTCCCAGCAGCAGGCAGCCTGGGCTGTGGAAGCTGTGCTGCTCAACTGCAACCTTCCCAACGTGCTGGAGGTGCAGAGCTGGACCTGCGGCTGTGGGCAGTGCTCGATGAGCAAAGGAGCCCCTTGTAACTTCTTCCCACAGGGTCATTTCCTTGAGCAGCAGAAGATCATAATCCTAATGGATTTGGCACAGGTGATTAAAAGCAGTTGCTGTGGGCACTGCCTGAAAGACGCAAAGTTTCAGCTTGAAGCTTTTATCCCCTGCTGTGTCCTCTGCCCCCACCCCTGAAAGCTGCTCTCCTCACAGCTGTTCGAGGGGCGTTATGCAAAGGCTGAGCACTTCTCATCCGGCTCGGAGGAGCTTGGCAGAGTGCTGCAGAGTGCCATCGTAGCTTGTCTCCAAGCCTTTATGACAGCTTCACTTCTTCTCAAGTGGTGGAGATGTGGTCCAGGCAAAATGTAAGGTGACAAACACCAAAAGACCCAAACCACGTTTGGGCTGTGGATGTCCCGGCTGGCTGCAGGAGGGCAGGACTAGATCACCTGTAAGGGTCTCTTCCAACCCAGTGCATTCTGTGGTTTTGTTATTGTCTTATGCTAAAGTCTTCAGCTTTTCCACCTTGGACCAGATCCTTCCCTGCCACCTGAGGCAGTCCACACTCCTGAGTTTTAGTCTGCAGAAGAGGAGGCTGAGGGGAGACCTCATCACCCTCTACAGCTACCTCAAAGGAGACTGGAGCCAGGTGGGAGTTGGTCTCTTCTCCCATGCAGCACAGAATCACAGAATTAACCAGGTTGGAAAGGACCTTTAAGATCAAGTCCAACCTATCACCCAGCACCAACTAAAAGACTAACCCATGGCACCAAGTGCCTCATCCAGCCTCCTTTTAAACACCTCCAGGGATGGGGACTCCACCACCTCCCTGGGCAGCCCATTCCAATGCCAATCACTCTCTCTGGGAATAGTTTTTTCCTAATATTCAGCCCTGGCGCAGCTTGAGGCTGTGTCCTCTTGTTCTGTCACTGCTTGCCTGGGAGAAGAGACCAACTCAGGTAGTTGTAGAGAGCAGTTGCACATGACAGGCCAAGAGGAAATGGCCTCAGGCACTGTCCCAGGCGGCCCAGGGAAGTGGTGGAGTCCCTGGATTTCCAAGATGCATGGATATGGTGCTGAGGGATGTGGTTCAGTGGCAGTGGTTGAGCAGCAGTGGTGGCACTGTGAGCTCTGAGTGCTTGGGCTGGATGAGCTCAGAGGTTTCTTCTAAAGCAAACAGCTCTGATTGCAGCATTTACAGCCCTTTTAATGGCTCCTATCAGTAGCACTCGTATGCAGTGGGACTTAGGTCAAGCAGGCAGTACCAGTGTAAGGAGAAAGCCTTTGCTGATTCAGCTCCTCCACAAATGCTCTAAGGGCTTGATCCTGCACCGAGGGCGAGCTCCAGATTTCCTGCAGCTGTACAAAGAGGTCCCAGTGGAGGTCCTGGCTGGGCAGACACTTGCCAGCCCCCCCTCCGCCAGTGCTTTTATTAGTCCTGGTGCTGACCCTGCTGTTGGCCTCGGCATGCTTATGGCACTGACGTGCCAGCTTGTAATTCCTGCCTCCAGGGAGCTGGCAAGGTAGCTCCTTCACGGAACAAAGGCGAGCAACCTCTTCTGTGGTCTGGGAAAGGTCTGGGAATGCGCATCCTGGAGGCTCAGGAAAGAGGAATGCTGCATAACCAGATTGCTGTGTACAGAGGAGGAGGAGGCTGCCTGCAGTCTCAGCAGCCAGGAGTCTGTCAGTCCTCAGGGGACGCTTGAGGTTGCCTACAGTGCTGGGGCTGTTCAGCCTGGAGAAGAGAAGGCTGCAAGGAGACCTTACAGCAGCCTGCCAGGACCTGATGGGGGCTCCAGGAGAGCTGGGGAGGGACTTTTGACAAGGACTGGGAGCAACAGAATAAGGGAATGGACTGAAGCTTGAGGAGAGCAGGTTGAGACTGGAGGAGGAAATTCTTGAGAGTGAAGGTGGGAAGACACTGGCACAGGTAGCCCAGGGAGGCTGTGGCTGCCCCCTTCCTGGAGGTGTGCAAGGCCAGGCTGGATGAGGTCTTGAGCAACCTGGGCTGGTGGGAGGCTGGTTCCTGCACTTGGGGCACAACAACCCCAGGAAGGCTCCAGGCTGGGGGCAGTGGCTGGAAAGTGCCCAGAGACAGAGCTGGGGGTGCTGGTGGACAGCTGGGTGAAGGTGAGCCAGGCTGTGCCCAGCTGGCCAAGGAGGGCACCAGCAGCCTGGCCTGGATCAGCAATGGTGTGGGCAGCAGGAGCAGGGCAGGGATTGTCCTGCAGCCAGCACTGGGGAGGCCATGCCTGGAGTGCTGGGTTCAGTTCTGGGCCCTCACTCCCAGAAGGACATTGAGAAGCTGGAGGAGGTCCAGAGAAGGGCAAGGAAGGTGGGGAAGGGTCTGGAGAAGAGGGCTGGGGAGGAGCAGCTGAGGGAGGTGGGGTTGTTTAGTGTGGAGGAGGCTGAGGGCAGAGCTCATTGCTCTCTACATCTCCTTGAAAGGAAGCTGGAGTTAGGTGGAGATTGGTCTCTTCCCAGCTGCACCAAGTGACAGGACAAGAGGAAATGGCCTCAAGCTGTGCCAGAGGAGGTTCAGGTTGGGTATTGGAAACAATCTCTTCCCAGCAAGGGTTCTCAGGCACTGTCTCAGGCTGCCCAGGGAGGTGGTGGAGTCCCTATCCCTGAAGGGATTTAAAAGCCAGGTGGATCTGGTGCTGAGGGATGTGGTGCAGTGGCAGTGGCTGAGCAGCAGCGGTGGCACTGTGAGCTCTGGGTGAGTGCTTGGACTGGATGAACTCAGAGGTCTCTTCCAGCCCCAGTAGTGCTGTGGTCCTGATTCATGAGGCTGCATCTGTGCTGTTCATGCAGGGTTTGCCACCACTCCTTTCAGGGATCTGCCAGGATGGGTGTGGAGCACACCTGTCCCTCTGAAGTGAGCCTACCTGCCCACTGAAACCAGCCTTCAGCAGGGCATGCCAGTGTGGGGAGGGTGTGAATGGTTGTGCCACCAAGAGCAGTGAGGTCACAGCAGGGGCAGATGTTCCCAGCCCATCCCCCAGGTCCAAGTGGAGGCTGGGAAGGGCTCAGAGGCAGACCTGGGTGGTTGTCCTGTGCAGTGCTAGTGCCAGAGCCGATTTATCCTGTCTCTGCCCTCTCTCCCAAGGTCTTCGGGGGTCTTGTCTGGATCCTGGTGGCATCCTCAAAGGTCCCAGATCCCATGCTGCAAGGCTGGGTGATGTTTGTCTCTGTCTTCTGCTTCGTCATGTCCACCGCTCTCTTGTGCCTCTACATCGGTGGGGCGCATGGAGGCAGCAGCTCCTGGGTCACCTTGGTGAGTGGCTGTGACAAACCTCAGGACCTCATCCCTCTCTGCTGTCACCAGCAGACAGTTATCCTCTCTACACACCAGATCACAGCCTCAGGGCTCGCTTGTGGGGTTCCTTTTCCTTCCCCTCCCCTTCCACAGTGTGCTCCCCTCCTTGACCATGACCCCTGTGGACCCTTGCTTCTCAGGATGCCATCTACCAGGCGACAGCAGCTCTGTTCTACCTCAGTGCTGCAGTGTTGGAAGCCTACTACACCTACAGCGCTGGCGTACTGAACTCCATCCCTCTGTACAGTGGCATCTTCAAGATCTACCAGGAGAACATTGCTGCTGTGGTGAGTGCCAGGCAAGCAGGCAAGTAAAGATCTGCTCCGGAGGCTGCTCCATCTGCAGCCTCCGGAGCAGATCTTTACTTGCCCCAGCCCTTCAATACTTCTAAGCACGCAAGGGTCAGACTTCAGGGCACCAGAGGGTGTTTGCTGAGTGCAGGAACTTATGGCAGCCCTCATAAAAAGCTAACTGGCTGCTGTGTTTGTCCACTGCAGGTGTTTGCATTCCTGGCCACCCTGATCTACGTGATCCATGAGGTGTGCTCGCTCTGGCGCTGGAGATCCTCCTAAGAGCCTCCCCCACACCTTAAGGTCACCTCACGGGCACCACCAAGTTGGGTGTCAGCCACTGTCATTTCCAGGCTGGGTTTGGGGTTATTGTTTGTTTGGGTTTTTTTTGTTTTGGCATCTGTTCTGTATGATAAAGAAGCAGCTGTGTGGCAATGAAGACAAAGAAGAGCCTGCCAGAGGAAGCAGTGCCCCTTAGGTCCATCCTAAGGTTGGTGCAGGTAAACTGGGGCCCTAAGCCATCCAGCTTTCAAAAGAAGGGTACAGGTGGATCCCCTGAACCACACCTTGATGCCTCCAGGGTTGTCTCTGCTATCAGAGGGACAATCATGGAATCACAGAATGGGTTGGGTTGGAAGGGACCTCCAAAGATCATCTAGTCCAAGCCCCTCAACACTCAGCTGCAACATCCTCCACTTGGCCTAGTCGAGCCTGACCTTGAATATCTCCAGGGATGGGACCTCAACTACCTCACTTAACCTGCTCCTGCTGGTCACACTGCTCCTGATCCAGGCCAGGCTGCTGGTAGCCTCCTTGGCCACCTGGGCACAGCCTGGCTCACCTTCACCCAGCTGTCCACCAGCACCCCAGCTCTGTCTCTGCTGTCTACTTTCCAGCCACTCTGCCCCCATCCTGGAGCCTTCCTGGGGTTGTTGGAGTGCAGGAGCCAGCCCTTGGCCTTGTTGAATCTCATCCCATTGGCCTCAGCCCATGGATGCAGCCTGTGCAGGTTCTTCTGCAGCGCCCAAGGGGCATGAGTGTGAAACCAGGTCCTTTTAGTTACTGCCCATCCATGTCAGCCTGTTTGCCTCCCTAAACCTGCTGTGCCAGAAGAGCATTTTCATGCTGTGTCTGGAAATGCCACCTCTGACTTGTGATGACAAACAGGGATAGCAGCACCAGTTCCTGCAAGCCTTGAAGGGTGGGGCTGAACTAGGAGGCACAAGGGCAGTGCCAGGAATTGCCACTTCCTGAACAACCCTCAACATAATACAACCTCGGGGGTGTGCTGGAGGCTGCAGGAGAAGGGATGAAGAGAACAACACCTTGCTTAAGCAGAGGCCATCCATTAGCTCTTGTCTTGGGTGCATGGCTGCCCTTACCTACCCCCCCCTTCTGTGGCTAATAAAGATGGGTTTGTTGGAATGGTGCAGGGGAGATGTTTCTGCTGCTTCCTCTTTGCTACTCACACAGCCCTCCCCAGCCTGGGCAGTGCCTGAGCAGGAGCCATGGGCTTGGCCATCAGCAAGAGGGGAGAGAGGCCATGGGGCCCTGCAGCCAGGGTCTAAAGCCCCTCAGATCAATCATGCAAGTGTTTGGGTTGGAAAAGCCCTCCAAGATCATCCAATTCAACTCTCAGCCCAACACCACCATGGCTGCTGCTCCGTGTCCCCAGACCCTTCCCCACCTTCCTTGGCCTTCTCTGCACCCTCTCCAGCCCCTCAATGTCCTTCTGGGAGTCAGGGCCTCACAACTGAACCCAGCACTCCAGGTGTGGCCTCCCCAGTGCTGAGTGCAGGGGGACAATCCCTGCCCTGCTCCTGCTGGTCACCATGCTCCTGATACAGTCACCAGGCTGCTGGTGCTCTCCTTTGCCAGCTGGGCACAGCCTGGCTCACCTTCACCCAGCTGTCCACCAGCACCCCCAGCTCTGTCTCTGCTGGGCACTTTCCAGCCACTCTGCCCCCCAGCTTGAAGCCTTCCTGGGGTTGTTATGCCCCAAGTGCAGGACCCAGCCCTTGGCCAATCTCATCCCACTGGCCTCAGCCCATGGATGCAGCCTGTGCAGCTCCTTCTGCCTCCCTAAACCTGCCCCCCAGCAGCTCCACACTCCCTCCCAGCTCAGTGCCACCTGCAAACTGACTGAGGGTGCCTGCATCCCCTCACCCAGACAGCTGACCCCAGGGAACCAGAGGCACATTCCAGACCATATGCCCTTAGCAATTAAAGCTGAGGGAAGAAGAAGATGAAGTTCAAGAGTAGCATTTGTCTTCCCAAGTCACCATTCTGAATGGTGTAGCCCAGCTCTCCTGGAAATGGCTGAGTACCTGCCCACAAGGAACGGGGGAATGAATTCTCTGTTTTCCTTTGCTTCTGTGTAGGGCTTTTTGCTTTGGCCATTAAATTTCATCTCAGTTCAGAAGTTTTCTTGCTTTTACCCTTCCCATGCTCTTCCCCATCCCACCGTGAGAGGCTCTGCAGGGCTTAGTTCATAGATCCACAGAATGATTTGGGTTAGAAGGGACCTTAAAGATCATCCAGTTCCAACCTCTGCCACGGGCAGGAACACCTCCCACCAGCCCAGGTTGCTCAAGGCCTCACCCAGTCTGGCCTTGAACCTGGCTAGGGAGGGAACAGCCACAGCCTCCCTGGGCAACCTGTGCCAGTGTCTCCCCACCTTCACTCTCCAGAATTTCTTCCTAATCACCAGTCCAAATCTGCCCTCCTCAAGCTTCAATCCATTCCCTCTCATCCTATCACTTGTCAAAAGTCCCTCCCCAGCTCTTCTGTACCCCCTTCAGGTACCGGAAGGTCTCCCTGAAGCCTTCTCCACTCCAGGCTGAGCAGCTCCAACTCTCCCAGCCTGTCTCCATGGCAGAGGTTCCCCAGTCCTCTAAGCATCTTGGTGGCCTCCTCTGCACCCTCTCCAGCAGCTCCAAGTCCCTCTCTTGCTGAGGTCCCCGGCACTGGAGGCAGTGCTGCAGGTGAGGTCAGAGCAGAGCAGAGCAGAGGGGCAGAATCCCCTCCCTGTGCTGCTGCTCTCCCTGCTCTGGCTGCAGCCAGCACACAGCTGGCTCCGGTCTGTTTGACACCAACTGACACCCCCAAGGCCTTCTCCTGCAGGCTGCTCTCCAGCCACTGCTCACCCAGCCTGCATTTGTGCTTGGTGTAATTGTTAGATGGGCCAAAGCCACACCTGTGACTTCATTTCAGTGGGTTTTCAGACCCAGGATTTTCTTTCACCTTAGAGGTGCCTAATAAGGCAGGAGGGAAATGAAAGCTGCTTTGGAGCCACTTTTGTTGCTTCGGATGAAGGGGGAACCTTTGGGCTGTGCCCGTGGCTTTGTATCTGAGCTTTACAACTGCAGTGTGAGGAAAACATTTGATGGAGTTTTGCTTCTTTTGCCTGGTTTGTCCTTGCTGCAAACCTGCTTGACCTGTTTTTTTTTTGCCCTTTCCTTTCTTTTTTTCCTACTGTGACAACAGCAAGCTGCTTGCAACAGAAGTGGAAAACGAAACCTTTTCCAGATCAGGGAGGGGCCTCACAGCCACTTTGGCCATAGGCACTTGGGTCTAAAGGTTTAGCATGCACCTATTGAAGTGGAATCAACACCACATCAGCACGGGGTGAATGCATCTGCTGCGGGGGAGGGCTGGTGCCCAGCTCTGCCCTGCTCCTGCGAACTCCCCTCACCTCAGCACTAAAGCACAAAGCCACCTTTCTGCTTGGCTGCCCTGACCAAGCCAGATGGTCCTGGCCATTCCCTGCGATGTGCTACCTCTGCCTACCTTCTGTTGCCAGGTGTGGCCAGCACCTTTGCTGCCTGTCTCCTCCTGGCCATCTCCCTGTGCCTTGTGGCCATCGGCATTCGCAGCTCCCATCTTGGCAGGGCTCCCATCTCTCCTCCTCAGTTCTTTCTGCCTTTGCCCTTTACTTCTCCTTTCCCTGCCACACACCGGTTTACACCAGTCTGCACCGGTTCACGTGCTGGTCCTGTTCCTTCTGGCCCCACCTGGTTTGCTGAGGTACTTCTTCCTAGGGCTAGTGCAGCATTCCTGTAAAGCAGTGGAAAAAAACCCATCTGGGTGCTGCTGGCAGGGGAGTGCCCCTCAGCCCTAGTGCAGCCAGGCACTGGGCTCAGGCACGGTTGTGGACACTGTGGCCCCAGTGCAAACAGGGCTAAATCTTTGCCTGAGGACGAGTGGACAGAGGGAAAGGCCACCACAGGGACAAGAGCATCTAAATGAACTGACACAAAGGAGAACTTTCTCCTAACGTCCAACCTAAATCTCCCTCATGATGAAACTTTAAGCTATTTCCTCTCCTCCTCTCCCAGGGAGCAGAGCCCCACCTGGCTCCAGCCTTCTCTCAGGGAGCTGTAGAGAGCAGTGAGATCTGCTCTCAGCCTCCTCTTCTCCACACTGAACACCCCCAGTTACCACAGCTGCTCCTCCCCAGCCCTCTTCTCTAGACCCTTCCCCAGCCTGGTTGCATCTACTTCATGATCTCCCGTACCTTGGCATGTTACAGGAAAGCCCCCACCAAGCCCATCCTGACTCATTCTGAGCATTCTTTATTGCAGTAGTTTCCCCAGAGCCTGTGACGGGCACATGGGCTCTGTTGATTAACCACCTCCAGAAAGCAAGTCAATGCATGCTTGGCCACATCATCACATTGGCTGCAGCCATCTGAATGTCCCCAGCCAAACAGCAGCCAGAAGAACCAAACAGTGAGACTGGAGGGGAGCAATGGCAGCAGCAATGTGAAGGTCATGGGAGGCTACCTGCTGCCCTCCTTTGAAATGTCAGCCTAGGCAACCAATCCACCTGGGCTGGGCTTTCCCAGGAGCAGCTCTGAGCAGAGGGACCAAGGCTTTTACCAGATTGTCCGTCTGACGTTGGCCCAGGGAGAGTTCTTCATTCCCTGAGCTTCCTTCACATCCCTCCACTCCAGCTTGATGTCTGGAACCTCATCTTCAGGCTCGGGATCCTCACGGACAGTCCCCTCAGGCAGTGCCACCACGATGGGCAGGGGGCCTTGCTCCTCCCGGAACTCCACCACACACAGCCTCTTCTGGTTGGCCAACTCTTGGTGACTCTCCTGGGCATGGGGAAGAGACAAGAAATCAAAGCAAGAGGCCGTTGGAAAAAGTTCCTTCCTGCCTTTCTTGTACTGGAAGGTTGCTCTAAGGTCTCTCTAGAGCCTTCTCCAGGCTGAACAGCTCCAACTAACACTTCTCATTACAGTAACAGCTCCATCAAACTGACTTTTAGCATTGCTGGTTTCAGAGATTCATAGACTCATGGCATGGGTTGGGTTGGAAGGGACCTGAAAGCTCACCCACTTCCAACTCCCCAGTCATGGGCAGGGATATCTCCCACCAGCCCAGGTTGCTCAAGGCCTCATCCAACCTGGCCTTGAACACCTCCCTGGGCAACCTGTGCCAGTGTCTCACCACTCTCACTCTCAACAATTTTCCTCATCTCCAGTCTCAATCTGCCCTCCTCAAGCTCCAATCCACAATGCTGGTTTACTTCAGGTCAACCTCTACATGATGGTGCAGGACCCAGCCCTTGGCCTTGCTGAAGCTCATCCCATTGGCCTCAGCCCATGGACTCAGCCCAGCCAGGAGGCTTCTCAGCAGCAACATGTGAGAGGCTTCCTCAAGCCTGATGGAGCTCACAGACTGAGGAGCATCTCTACCTAACTCAGTAGGCAAAGAGGACCATGTAAGCCCTTCTCCTCTGAGACCATCCTGGCAAAGCTGGCTAGGGGAAGGTGACAACTCTGCCCACCACAGCTTTGCAGGGCTATACTGGGACTGAAAGCAGCTTCATCCTAGCAGCTCCCAAGACTCTAGGACCAAATGAGAGAAGAATTTCAAAAGGAATGGTGGCTCAAAGGCTCAGATGAAATCAAAGAACCATTAAGGTTGGAAAAGAATCTTAAGCCCAACCATAACCCAACGACCAGGTCCAGAGAGACATCTCCATAGTGGCATCAGTGACACCACCTCCCTGACTCATTCCAGAGATCTTCATCACCCTAGCAGCAGAAGCAGCTGTGATGGTCAGCTCTCAGGCAACGAGCACTCAGAGCACAGACGACTAAGGAGCAGCAGCAGCCGCCGCCAGAGCTGGGCACGGACTCCCTCTGCTGGTGATTTTTCACATGGCACCAAAAATACCAGAAGTGAAAGCCCAGAGATCCTGCGTCTCCTAGAGGTACCCGGAGAGTTCCACGCAGCTGTTTCTGGATGGAGAACTTCCCATAGCTGCTGAGGAATCACTCACAACCTGATTTTGCTTGCTCTTGGGAAATGACTTCATTTTAAGCCTAGAAAAATGATCTCTTTGACTCCAAAACTCTGACAGTATCAACCCCCTGACCTAACCCAGAAGAGCCACTGAGGAGAGCAACCTACCTGCTCAGTCAAACCTTTGAAGAGAGCCCTGGTGATGTTGATCAAGTTTTTGGATCCAGTCACCTTGGCATACATGTCCTGAATGCCAATTAGTTTGCAGATGGTGATGATAGCTCGGTGGCAGTGAAGACCATACCCTGGGGGAGAGAAGAAAGCAATTAACATCACCTGATTAATTGTAAGCATGCCACTCAGCTAAGGAGGACAGGACTAAGAGCTCTTCCCCGTTACTGTGGTTGCCCAGCATGTTAGGTCACATCAGTGCTCAGAGATGGCATTCTGGGACCATGAGTCACAGCAGGTCTGTCTGGTGGAGGCTGCTGGGTGGCCTGGTGAGACCTCACCTTGCACTGTTGTGTGTCCTGCTTTCCAGGCTTGCTTCCCAATGGCCTGAGCTTTCATCACTTGGATCCAAGCAGATGGAGAGTGGATCCTGCCACTCTGCTCTGCTCTGCTGAGACCTCACCTGCAGGGCTGGGGCCAGCTATGAAGACCCCAGCACAAGACTGATGTGGACCTGATGGAGAGAGTCCCAAGAAGACTACAAAGGTGCTCAGAGAGCTGGAGAACCTCTGCTGTGTAGACAGGCTGGGAGAGTTGGGGCTGTTCAGCCTGGAGAAGAGAAGGCTCCAGGCAGACTTTAGAGCTGCATATCTGAAAGGGACCTAAATGAAGGCTGGGGAGGGACTGTTCAAAAGGGCTTGGAGTGACAGGACAAGAGGCAATGGTTTGAGAGTGGAGCAGCACAGAGTTAGGTTGGACCTGAGGAGGAAGTTGTGCAGAAGCAGAGTGGTGAGACACTGGCACAGGCTGCCCAGGGCTGTGCTTGAGGCCCTGTCCCTGCAGACCTTCAAGCTCAGCCTTGTTGTGTCCCTCTGTAGCCTGCTCTAGCTGGAGGTGTCCCTGCTGAGTGCAGGGGGTGGACAAGATGCCCTTGGAGGGTCCCTCCCAACCCAATGCAATCTATGACTCTATCTTCCCCACTCCTGGTGTGCATGAGGTGTCCAGGTGTTTACACAGGCACACTTTAAGATGGCCTAGGTGGTGAGTAGGGGGGCTCAGGTCTGGGCCAGGGTAGCAGATGGGGAGGAGGTAAAGCCAGATAAAGCCTGGACTTGGGAATGTGGAGTGCCTGAAGGACAGCTGTGAGAAGGAAGGGGTATGAGGTAGAGAACATCAAGGTGAAACAGCAGGGCACCTAGGAAGTGTGTCAGAGGGCCAAGAAACTGGGCAGAGGCCATGCTGGTACTTGAGGGACCCACAAATGTGTGGGCTTTGTGATCCTGCAGAGTGCTGTGTGTGCTTGCTCTGTGATCTGCTGCTGCTCCAGGCAAAGAGGAGAGCATCTGCCTGTGGCTTCACTACTGTCGGAGAGCAAAAGGAGAGCCACAAGCCTGGGTGGAGGCCATGGCTCCTTGGGAAGGGCCCTGGGCTGAAGTGGCTGGAGGAGGTGGCTGTACAACTAACGCCAGTGAAGAGCAGACCTGTGAGCTGACACCTACCAGGCATGGACTCACTGCCACTCACAGCCACCCTACTGCAGCCTGGAGGAGCACCTGCCTGTGCTACAGCTGGCAGCAAAGTGAAGAGCAGCAGCACAGATGGAGAAAGGACAGCACTGCTGCCATGCAACAGCCAGCTGCTCTGTGTGATGGCATGAGGCAGGACCACACGGCAAGGTAGGTAATCCCACTGGATTCCACACTGGGAGCTCTTGGTTTGAGGGAAAATAAAGCAGTAATGGCCCTGAGGAAGCAGCAGGCTGGGTGGTGTCCTGCCTCCAGTTCATGGCCAAGGCAGTCAAGGGAAGCCACCTGCCCACACTATCCTAGTGTGAACTTGGGAGGGACAGGCACACAGAGGTGGCTTGCACCCTGAATCCCATCTGAAACACTTCCACTCCCACCTCTGAATCTCTTCTTGACAAGAGAGCTTAAAAACCCACTGGAAAAGAACAGAAAGGAGCTTATCAGGACTCCAGAGCACACATGGGTGACATGAAGGGAAGGAAAAGCTGCAGGACTGCTTTTGCCCCCAACATCTATGCTTGGCCATATCTGGGTGCCTCAGAGCTGAACACACTACAGCAAACATGGAAGAAAACCACAAATGTAGCTCCCATCAGTGCCAGAAGGACCATCCCCAGCTTCCAATACCAAAGCCATGGCAGCAGCAGCAGCTATTGCTAATGGAAAACAACTGATCACCTTCAAGACATCAGGTAGGGCAGACTAGCACCAAATGATCTGTCTGAAGCAAACAGGTAGAGCACAGATCTCACTTCCTCAAACACCAGGCAGTGAGTAACAAAGCTTCAGCACTGCCCAGTAGCTTTAATTACCTTTGTTCTGCCTCTTCATGTGGATGGTTGTCCTTTTGAACTTCACTTTGATGTCGTGGTAAACTGCAGGGGAGGGCAAAAAAGCATGAGAGAGAGACTCTTCCTTCTAGCAAAGCTTCAGTTCAGCATGTTTAAGGATTCATAAGAGTCACAGAAAGGTTGGGGTTGGAAGGGGACTTAGAGATCATCTACTCCAACTCCCCTGCCATGGGCAGGGACTCCTCTCAACTAGACTTGGTTGCTCAAGGCCTGGCCTTGAACACCTCCAGGGAGGAGGCAGCCACAACCTCCCTGGGCAACCTGTGCCAGAGTCTCAGCACCCTCACACTCAAGAACTTCTTTCTCAGCTCCAGTCTAACCCTGCTCTGCCTCAGCTCCAAACCATTCCCCCTTGGCCTGCCTCTTGATACCCTCAGGAAATGTTCCTCTGCAGCCTTCCTGCAGGATCCTTTTAGGCACTGGCAGGCAGCTCTAAGGTCCCCCTGGAGTCTTCTCCAGGCTGCACACCCCCAGCTCCCTCAGCCTGTGCTCACAGCAGAGCTGCTCCAGCCCATGGAGCATCTCTGTGGGCTCCTCTGGCCTCACTCCAGCAGCTCTGTGTCCTTCTGCTGCTGGGGACAGCAGAGCTGAAGGCAGGATTGGAGGTGAGGTCTGAGCAGAGTAGAGTCTCTCTGCCAGCCACACTCCTCTTGATGCTGCCCAGGACAGGGTTTGCCTTCTTGAGAAGGGACTATATGGCACACAGGTACCCTGGGTGAATCAGAGAGGACATGCAGGGGATTAAGTGAAATTAATAAAAAAGCTCCCCTGCAGCATCAGCCTTGGTATCTCCAGCCCAGCCACTGGGCTTTGTCAGCATCCAGGGACTGAGCCAACCAGGAATCCTGCCTGACATGGAAAGGGACAAAGCACAGAGCTCACTGTAAGAAAGAAATGCCCAGACAGGACTTGACTCCCTTAACCCAAACTGTGCCAGCACAGCTCTTGCTGCTCCCCCTTTTCCTCCAGTTTTAAAGACCCTGAAATACTCTGTATTAAGGACCCAAATTGCAAACACAGAGCAGTGTGGGATGGAAAGGATCTTTAAAAGTCTATCCCCACCCTCTCATGGGCAGGGATATCTTTAACTAGAGGTGATTGCTCAGAGCCCTGTGGAGCCTGACCATGAATACTTCCACCTCTCTAGGCAACCTGTCTCGGTGTTCACCACCCTCATGGCAGAATGTTTCTTCCATCTTTCTGGTTTGAATCCTCCCATTTGCAATGTTAAAGCATCACTGTGTCAGACCTTCCTAAGGAGTCTGTCTCCATCTGGTGTTCAAGGCCAGGTTGGATGAAGCTGTGAGCAAGTGGAAGGTGTCCCTGCCCATGGGGTGGGGAGTTGGAATTAGATGATCACTGAAGTCCCTCCCAACCCAAACCATCCTGTGAATCTATGAATCTTTAATGGTGAAAACAGGAGGCTAGAAGGGAGATAAATCTAGGACCAGGGAATTGACCAGCCCCTTGGACTCAGCATTGGAGAGGCTGCACCTGGAGTACTGGGTGCAGTTTTGGGGCCCTCAGTCCAAGAAGGACATTGAGGGGCTAGAGAGGGTGCAGAGAAGGGCAAGGAAGGTGGGGAAGGGTCTGGAGAAGAGAGCTAGGGAGGAGCAGCTGAGGGAGCTCAGGTTGCTTTGTCTGGAGGAGGCTGAGAGGTGGTCTTAGAGCTCTCTACAACTCCCTGAAAGGAGGTTGGAGTGAGGTGGGGCTTGGGGTGTGCTCCCTGGTACCAGGTGACAGGAGAGGAAATGGACTCAAGTTGGTCCAGGGGAGGTTTAGGTCAGATGTTAGGAAAAATTTCTTCATTGAAAGGTTGTTAAGCACTGGCACAGGCTACCCAAGGAAATGGTCAAGTCTCCATCTCTGCAGGTATTTAAAAGAGGTGTAGGAGTGGGTTTTGGTAACATGGTTTAGTGGTGGACCTGGCAGCGTTAGCTTAATGGTTGGACTCAATGACCTCACCTATGAGGAAAGGCTGAGAGTCCTGGGGCTGGTTAGTCTGGAGAGGAGAAGGCTGAGAGGAGATCTGATCAATGCCTGTGAATACCTGAGGGGTTAGAGTCAGGATGAAGGTGCCAGGCTCTGTTTGGTAGTGCCCAGTGACAGGACAAGGCACAACAGGTCCAAGATGGACCCCAGCAGGTTCCACCTCAAGATGAGGAGAAAGTTCTTTGGCGTGAGGGTGCTGGAGGCCTGGAGCAGGCTGCCCAGAGAGGTTGTGCAGTCTCCTTCTCTGGAGCCTTTCCAATCCCACCTGGATGTGTTCCTGTGTGCCCTGCCCTGGGTGATCCTGCTCTGGCAGGGAGGTTGGGCTGGATGACCTCTGGGGGAGGTTCCTTCCAAGTCCTAAGATTTTGTGGTTCTGTGACCTTCAGTGTCTATTCCAACCTCCATGATGCTCTGATGCTGTGACTCTAAATCTCTCAACACTTCA
The DNA here is from genome assembly GCF_015220805.1 of Pogoniulus pusillus. Lineage (NCBI taxonomy): Eukaryota > Metazoa > Chordata > Aves > Piciformes > Lybiidae > Pogoniulus > Pogoniulus pusillus. The sequence goes on along the minus strand of NC_087270.1, from coordinate 24,891,762 downwards.
GCAACTTTCTGTAATCTTCACCAGCCTTCTAGAACTGCTGATTACAAACCTCAGTGGAAGTCAACAGCAAGCCAGAGATTCCTTCCAGGTAAGAGTGATTTATGTGACACAGGCACTGACTGACCACAGTCTGATATCACCACTGTCCACCTAAACTTGTCTGGAGCAAAGACTGCATCCAGCATACTCAAGAAGTAAAATAATGCATGGAGAGGAAGAAGGCAACACAGCAGCTCACAATGGTGTTTAGTTAACATCACTTTAGGCTTTGTTCTTGTTGGGACATTCCAAAGGTGAAAGAAAAAGCCCAAACAAAGCCCTCAGGATACTCACTGGTGTGGTTCTGGTAGCGCTCGATGAAATGCAAGCAGCGTATGGCTTTGTTCTTTGCCTGGGGAAGAGAAGCAGAAAACATTTGGGGTTGAGATTTCCCACTGGACAGGTCACCAGGCAGAAGAGAGGCAAGAAAGCAGCCTGAGGATATCAGCTTGGTGATGTCCTTTACTTCATGGAAATGAAGCTTCTCCCTGGAGAGTTCTCTGCTTTTGCCTAGCACAGTTACTCACAGATTGATAGAGTGGGTTGGGTTAGAACGGACCTTAAAGATCATCCAGATCCAACCCTCCCTGCAGGGACACCTTCCACTGGACCAGGCTGCTCAAGGCCTCATCCAGCCTGGCCTCGCAAGGGGAGAGAGCAGCCACAACCTCCCTGGGCAACCTGTTCCAGCGTCTCCCCACCCTCACTCTAAGGAATTTCTGCCTCATCTCTAGTCTCAATCTGCCCTCCTCAAGCTTCAATCCATTCCCTCTCATCCTGTCACTCTGAGCCCCTGTAAAAAGTTCCTTCCTGCCTTTCTTGTACCTCCCTTGAGGCACTGGAAGGCTGCTCTAAGGTCTCTCTGGAGCCTTCTGTTCTCCAGATTGAACAGCCCCAACTAACACTTCTCATTACAGTAACAGCTTCATCAAACTGACTTTTAGCATTGCTGGTTTCAGAGATTCATAGACTCATGGCATGGGTTGGGTTGGAAAGGATCTGAAAGCTCATTGAGTTCCAACTCCCCTGTCACCTCACACCAGCACAGGTTGCTCAAGGCCTCATCCAGTGTGGCTGTGAACACCTCCAGGGAGGGGGCAGCCACAACCTGCCTGGGCAACCTGTGCCAGTGTCTCACCACTCTCACTGTCCAGAATACCTCTGCTACTCATCTGAGCATTAATGTTCCTGGACAAGGAACATTTGGAAGTCCAAAGGAGCATTAATGAGCTCAATTTGCATGGGTAAAGAGACAAATTCCTCCATGCTAACTGCATGAGGGGATTGTATGCTCTATAGATATAGGAAACAAAGAGACCAAGGGTGGGGAGCTGAGCACCAGGGGAGCAGGAGCAGAAAGCCAATGAAGTGCATTAACAGGCAGGCTCATGGCAGGGCAACCTCATTCTGCATGTCCAAAGAACCGCAAGGAAGCTGAGGAAGGGTCTGGAGAACAGGATTGGAGAGCAGCTGAGGGAGCTGGGGGTGTTTAGTCTGGAGAAGGAAGCTGAGGGCAGACCTCATTGCTCTCCACAGCAATCTGAGAGGATGCTGGAGTGAGGTGGGGGTTGGGCTCTGCTCCCTAGTATCAGGTTGGGGATGAGGAAAAATGTTTTTTCTGCAAGAGTGGTGTGGGATTGACACAGGCTGCCCAGGGAGCTGGACATGTTCAGGAAACCTGTGGCCATGGTGGTGTTGGGTCAATGGTTGGATTCAATGACCTTAGAGGGATTTTCCAATCCAAACAATTCTGTCATTCTATGAAAGGAGGCTGAGGAGAGACCTTCTGGCTCTCTACAACTCCCTGAAAGGAGGCAGGAGTGAGGTGGAGTTGGTCTCTGTTTACTGATAACAGGGGATAAATGAGAGCAAATGGCCTCAAGCTACCCCAGAGGAGGTCGAGGTTGGACATCAGCAAATATTTCTTCTCTAAAAGGGTTGTTAAGCAGTGGAACAGGCAGCCAAGGGCAGTGGTGGACTCACCACTCCTAGAGGTATTTAAAAGAGGTGCAGACATGGTTTAGAGGTGGACTTGGTGGTGCTGGCTTAACCCAATGATCCAGCCCTCTGAGCAGAGGAGGCAGGCTATGAGAGTAGGGGCTCTGCAGCCTGGACAAGAGAAGACTTCCAGGAGACCTTGGAGTAGCCTTCCAGTATCTGAAGGGGGCTACAGGAAGCCTGGGGAGTGACTATTGACAAGGACTTGTAATGACAGGAGGAGGAGGAATGGGTTTAAACTGGCAGAGGGGAGACTGAAACTGGATGTTAGGGAGAAGTTCTTTCCAGTGAGGATGGTGAGACACTGGCACAGGTTGCCCAGCGAGGCTGTGGAGCACAGAAGCACAGAATATGATTGAAGATCACAATCTGTGCTTCTGTGCTCCACAACCTCCCTGGAGGTGTTCAAGGCCAGGTTGGATGAAGCCTTGAGCAACCTGTTCTAGTGGGAGGTGTCCCTGCCTACAGTGGGAGGGTTGGAACTGGATGAGCTTTGAGGTTGCTTCCAACCTAAACCATTCTATGATTCCATGAAAGGTCTTTTTCAACCTCCACGATTGTATGACTCTGTACCAGATGGACATACCATGCAGGTGGACTCATTTTTTTGCACAGCCTACAAAAGCCACTGATTATTGGGGGAAGAAAAGAGAGCAGTGTGGCTCTGAACTCCTTGAGCTTGTCACCAAGTCCCAGCTTGATCAACCTACCTTCCGTAGAGCATTCATCCTGTCGCCTGCTTTGCCCATCGCAAACCCTGCAAGGCAGAAAAGAGTCCTTTGGTTACAGCCAAAGTAGGGGGAGGAATAAAAACCTTCAGAAGGCAAAGGGGGGAAAAAGCAGAGAACATCACAACCGTGTCTGTCACCTGGCATTTACATTCCATGGTCCAGGCACAACCTCAGAAACAACAGGAACAGCTGAGGAATTCTGGGTACCTAACGACTGGGTGCCAGCTGCTTCTTTCTGAGGAAAAGCTGAGGCAGAGCAGGATTAGACTGGAACTAAGGGAGAGGTTCTTCAGTATGAGGGTGGTGAGACTCTGGAACAGACTGCCCAGGGAGGTTGTGGCTGCCTTCTCCCAGGAGGTGCTCAAGGGCAGGCTGCATGAGAGGTTGTTGTCCTCGCCCACAGCCAGGGCGTTGGAGTATCACAGATCACAGGCTCACAGGATGTCAGGGGTTGGAAGGGACCCAGAGTCCAAACTCCCCCTGCCAGAGCAGGACCAGACAATCTAGCACAGGTCACAGAGATACACATCCTGACAGGCCTTCAAAGTCTCCAGAGAAGGAGACTCCACAACCTCTCTGAGGAGCCTGTGGCAGTCCTCTGGGACCTTTACAGTCGAGAAGTTCCTCCTTGTGTTGAGCTGGAACCTCCTGTGCTGCAGCTTCCATCCATTGCTCCTTGTCCTATCCCAGGGAGCAAGTGAGCAGAGCCTGTGTCCCTGCTCCTGACCCCCAGCCCTCAGATATCTGTAAACATTAAATCCCCTCTCAGTCTTCTCTTCTCCAGACTAAGCAGCCCCAGGTCCCTCAGCCTCTCCTCCTCAGGCAGTGTTCCAGTCCCCTCATCATCCTCATAGTGCTCCACTGGACCTTCTCCAGCAGGTCCCTATCCCTGTCCCTCTTAAACTGGGGAGCCCAAAGCTGAAGGCAGTACTGTAGCATGATCTCTTGAGGTCCCTTCCAACTTAGCCATGCAAACAAGTAACTCTGAATTCTTACAGCTGTGCTGAGGGGCCCAGGGTATCTGTTTTTATGAAGAGGGAGACCTGGGGCTGCCTACCCTGGAAAACAGGAGCCTGAATCATAGAATCAACCAGGTTGGAAGAGACCTCCAAGATCATCCAGTCCAACCTAGCACCCAGCCCTATCCAGTCAACCAGACCATGGCACTAAGTGCCTCAGCCAGGCTTTTCTTGAAGACCCCCAGGGACGGTGCCTCCACCACCTCCCTGGGCAGCCCATTCCAATGGCAAATCACTTTCTTTGTGAAGAACTTCTTCCTAACACCCAGCCTATACCTACCCTGGCACAACTTGAGACTGTGTCCCCTTGTTCTATTGCTGGTTGCCTGGGAGAAGAGGCCACCCCCCACCTGGCTACTGAAGGGGATTTTGTCAACGCCGGTCAATAGCTAAAGGGTGGAGGTCAAGAGGATGGGGCTGGGCTCTTCACATCGATGCCCAGTGACAGGACAAGGAGCACAAACTGTGACCCAGGAGGTTCCACCTCAACAGCAGGAGAAAGATCTTTGGTGTGAGGGTGCTGGAGGCCTGCAGCAGGCTGCCCAGAGAGGCTGTGGAGTCTCCTTTGCTGCTCACAGACACTGACTCATGTGGCACCTCTAGCAGCAGACATACCTGCAGCCCCTTTACCGTTTCCAACAGCCACCAGGGCACGGGTAGACTTTTTTCTGCCTTCCTTTGCCTTCATGCAGAACACATTTTTTACCTGAAGGGGAAAAAACAAACCACAAACAAACAACAAAACACCTTGTTAGGGCACAGTCCAACTGCCTTTTCTGTTTGGAGTTGTTTCAAAGAGAAGTCAGTTTAACAAAAAGGAATTTGGGGTCTGTGATGAACTCTTACAACACTGACAGTCACAGACTGCACTGGGTTGGAAGGGACATTCCAAGGGCATCTTGTCTACCCTTCTGCACTCAGCAGGGACACCTCCAGCTAGAGCAGGCTGCACAGGACACAGCAAGGCTGAGCTTCAATGTCTGCAGGGACAGGGCCTCAAGCACAGCCCTGGGCAGCCTGTGCCAGTGTCTCATCACTCTGCTTCTGCACAACTCCCTCCTCAGGTCCAACCTAACTCTGCCCTGCTCCACTCTCAAACCATTGCCCTTAACCTATCCCCACAGGCCCTTCTGAACAGTCCCTCCCCAGTCTGCCTGGAGGTCCCCTTTAGATAAGGAAACGCAGCTTTAAGGTCTGCCTGGAGCATTCTCTTCTCCAGGCTAAACAGCGCCAATTCTTCCAGCCTGTCCCCACCCCCATCTCTCTCAGCCTGTTTCCACAGCAGAGCTTCTCCAGCCCTCTGAGCATCTCTGTGACCTCCTCTGGACCCTCCCCAGCAGCTCCAGGTCTCTTTTGTGTTGGGGTCCAGAGCTGGCCCCAGCCCTGCAGGTGAGGTCTCAGCAGAGCAGAGGGGCAGGTTCCCCTCTCTCCATCTCTGGCCATGCTGCTTTGGATGCAGCCCAGGCTGCCCTTGGCCTTCTGGACTGCCAGTGCCCATTGCTGGCTCCTGCCCAGCTTCTCCCCCACCAGCACCCCCAGGCCCTTCTCTCCAGGGCTGCTCTCAATCTCATCACCCCCACCCTGCATTGCTGCCCTGATCCACGTGCACGACTCTGCCTTTGGCTTTATTCAACCTTATGAGGTTCTCCTCAGCCCAGCTTTGCAGCAGTGCTGATCTGCTGTGAGATACCTGCTGCAAGGCAATCAATCCATAAAGGCTGTTAAAAATCTCTCCCTGGGCACAGAAGTCACCTCAGTAGAGCTTCATTGAAATCTCCCCTCTTTAGATTTAGCTGCTGGGATTGGCCACAGCTGGGATTTCAAGCATGGTATAAAAACCAAGGAATAAAATGGAAAGGGCTATCAGCTTCTCACTGCCCCCCTCACATTCTCACGTGTTTTAGAAGCACTCTCAGGAAATGCTCAAGGCAGTCCTGTTGTTGCTTCACGTGGATTACAAGTTGGATCTGAAATCCACTTGCAGACTGCAGAAGGCACTCTCATTACTGAGATGACAAAGGCTAAAGAGAAGACTTAATGGAAGAGAGAGCAGAAGGAAGTGGTTCTGTGTTGCTGGGCCCGAAAATGTACACAGAAACTGCCAAAATTGAAGCAGAGAGGCAAGAATCAGAGTGTCAGGAGTTGGAAGGGACCTCCAGAGATCAGTCAGTCCAACTCCCCTGCCAGAGCAGGGTCACCCAGGGAAGGGCACACAGGAACACATCCAGGTGGAGCTGGAAAGGCTCCAGAGAAGGAGACTGCACAACGTCTCTGGGCAGCCTGCCCCAAGCCTCCAGCACCCTCACAGCAAAGAAAGCTCTTTAGTTTGGAGGGGGACACACACAACAACTTTGCTCTGAGGGTGGTGGAACACTGGAACAGGTTCCCCAGGATGATGGTGGAGGCCCCATCCCTGATGAGATTCAAGGTCAAGCTTGATGAGGCTGTGAGCAATCTGATCTAGGCGGGGATGTCTCTGCTCACTGCAGGGGGCTGAACTAGATGACCTTTAAATGTCCCTTCCAATGCAAGGCATTCTATGAGTCTATGTTTGCAGATACCTGCTCTAGAATCACTCTTCTCCTTTCCCAGAAGGTGGCAACAAAGCCATATGGAACGGGCTTCTCCTCAAGCTGCTGTTTCTGAGCAGCGCTGAAGGGAAAGGTGTTCAGTCACCCATTGCCAGCATCTCTCCTGAAGTGCTGTGAAGGCCTTTCAAGCTTGCTAATGCACACAGGCTGCCACGGCTGCTGGAGCTGCAGTGTCCTCAGATCCTCCCTGCCTCAGCTTCATGACTCCTTCTACTTCAAGCAGCGCTGCCCAGCAGCCTCTGGAGCAGGGCAGCAGCACCACGCTGCACAAGCACAGGCTGCAGCTGCTGGGCAGGGACCCTCAAAGCCTCTGCTGGAGCAGGTCCAGAGAAGGGCAAGGAAGCTAGGGAAGGGTCTGGAGAAGAGGGCTGGAGAGAAACAGCTGAGGGAGCTGGGGGTGTTTAGTGTGGAGGAGGCTGAGGGCAGAGCTAATTACTCTCTACAGCTCCCTAAGAGGAGGCTGGAGCCAGCTGGGGGTTGAAGACAAGGAGGGTCATAAGGAGGACCCAGGAAATCCCAGACCAGTTAGCTTGACCTCAGTGCCAGGCAAGATAACAGAGCACCTAGAGGATGACCAGAGGATCAGACCCAGCCAGCATGATCTAGGAGGGGCAGGCTCTTCCTGACCAACCTCATCTCTTTTGATGACCAGGTGACCACCTGGTGAGCGTGGGGCAGGCTGTGGATGTAGTCTGCCTGGACTTCAGCAAGGCCTTTGACATGTCTGCCATAGCAAACTCCTGGCCAAGCTGGCAGCTCTTGGCTTGGACAGGGGCACTCTGCTTGGTTAGGAACTGGTTGGAGGGCCAGGCCCAGAGAGTGGTGATGAATGGTGCCACATCCAGTTGGCAGCTGGCACTAGTGGTGTGCCCCAGGGATCACTGCTGGGCCCAGTCCTGTTTAATAACTTCACTGATGATCTGGACAAGGGTATTGAGTCCAGCATCAGTAAGTTTGCAGATGACACCAAGCTGGGAGCAAGGGGGACCTGGACAGGCTGGACAGATGGGCACAATCCAGTGTCAGGAGTTTTAACAAGTCCAAGTGCCAGACTCTGCACTTTGGCCACAATAACCCAATGCAGCACTACAGGCTGGGGACAGAGTGGCTGGAGAGCAGCCAGGAAAAAAGGAACCTGGGGGTACTGGTTGGCAGCTGAACATGAGCCAGCAGCGTGCCCAGGTGGCCAAGAAGGCCAATGGCATCCTGGCTTGGATCAGGAACAGTGTGGCCAGCAGGATCAGGGCAGTCCTTTTGTCCCTGTACTGACACACCTTGAGTGCTGTGTCCAGAGGATGGCACCAAGGCTGATGAGGGGGCTGGAGCACAGCCCTGTGAGCTGGGGGTGTGCAGTCTGCAGAAGAGGAGGCTCAGGGCAGACCTCACTGCTGTCTACAACTACCTGAAGGAAGGTTGTAGCCAGGTGGAGTTGGTCTCTTCTGTCAGGCACCCAGGAACAGAACAAGAGGACAGCCTCAAACTGCACCAGGGCAGGTTCAGGCTGGGCATTAGGAAGCTCTTCCCAGCAAGAGTGATTGGCACTGGAATGGGCTGCCCAGGCAGGTGGTGAAGTCCCCATTCCTGGAGGTGTTTAAAAGGAGGCTGGATGAGGCACTTGGTGCCATGGGTTAGTTAATTAGAAGGTGATAGGTTGGACTCGATGATCCTAGAGGTCTCTTTCAAACAGGTTAGTTCTGTGATTCTGTGGGCTCTGCTCTCTAGCACCAGGTGATAGAATGAGAGGAAATGGCCTGAAATTGTGCCAGGGGAGCTTTAGGTTGGAGAGGAGGAAAAATTTCTTTGCTGCAAGAGTGGTCAGGGATGGAACAGGCTGCCCAGGGAGGTGGTTGAATGCGCATCCCTGGAGGTGTTTCAAAGCTGCAGAGATGTGGTGCTGAGGGCCATGGCTTAGCCCCAGCCTTGGCAGAGTTAAGTAACAGTTGGGCTCAGAGATCTTAAAGGGCTTTTCCAGCCCAACCATTCTGTGATTCTAAAGGAGCAAATGTGCCTTCAGGCTGGCAGGGAACTAAAGAAACAGGCAGCCCAGATCACCTCCTCTGCCTAACGCAATCATCTGTAGGAAAGCCAGAAACCAACCCCAATATGCAGCTGCTGCTGCTGTCCCTCAACACTCACTGAAGCCAGCTGTTCATCTCTGACAACTTTAGCTCCAACGTACATCAATATCTGACCTTCTTTGCCCTCTATTCTGCAAGCAGAGGGAAAAATATTCAGGTTAGCTTTTCTCTTTCTGCATCAGAAGAAAACAATTTAATAAGCAATTTCTCTCTCTTTAGCAAGGGAGCAGAGCCTTTTTAGGAGTCTAATCACAGCAGCCAGGGGCTTTGCTGCCTTGGCTCATCAGACAGTCCTTTAAAAATGGCTTTCCAATTCTTCTCTGCAAAGTGCAATTTCCCAGCAAACATTATTTTAATCTCCTGGCCTGGTATAAAAAGGAAGAGAATGGCAGAGCCATCCAGAAATAGCAACCTGTCTGCCATCTCTTTAAAAGAAGAATGCTAAAGAGATCTGTTTAGCTCCAAACTTGTGTCTGTGATCAGACAATTAGAGCGCTTGGATTATCGTGGGCTGAATGCTAGTTCTGAATAGAGAAGTTTGTGCTGCTGCTCTTCTCCTGCAAAACACACAACTCCTTCTCCTTTCACATCTTTGGCAACCTCATAGAAGACCAGAGCCCCAGCCTGCTTCTAAAAGCTTTTTCCTGCTCTAGCAAAGGATGGGAATGGATTTTTGTAGCATGTGGAAGCACTGCAGAGCAACTTATTTTGATGTGTAATCCTGCAGCTGGGTCAGGGCAATGCCAAGCACAAATGCAGGCTGGGTGAGCAGTGGCTGGAGAGCAGCCTCGAGGAGAAGGCCTTGGGGGTGTCAGTTGGTGCCAAACCCCTTGGAGCCAGCACTGGTTGCTGGCAGCCCAGAGCCAGCCAGGGAGAGCAGCAGCACCAAGAGGGGATTCTGCCCCTCTGCTCTGCTCAGACCTCACCTGCAGCACTGCCTCCAGTGCTGGGGACCTCAGCAAGAGAGGGACTTGGAGCTGCTGGAGAGGGTCCAGAGGAGGCCACCAAGATGCTCAGAGGGCTGGAAAACCTCTGCCATGGAGGCAGGCTGGGAGAGTTGGGGCTGTTCAACCTGGAGAAAAGAAGGCTCCAGGGAGGCCTTCCAGGACCTGAAGGGGCTCCAGAAGAGGTGGAGACTTTTGACAAGTGACAGAATGAGAGGGAATGGACTGAAGCTTGAGGAGGGCAGATTGAGACTGGAGATGAGGAAGAAATTGTTGAGAGTGAGGGTGAGGAGACACTGGCACAGGTTGCCCAAGGAGGCTGTGGCTGCCCCTTCCATGGAGGTGTTCAAGGCCAGGCTGGATGAGGCCCTGAGCAGCCTGGGCTGGTGGGAGGTGTCTCTGCCAATGGCAGGGGGTGGGAACCAGAGTATCCACCCTGTTCCCTGTATCCATGAACCAATGAAATTGGACACAGGCAGCACAACAGCCTAAATTTGGGAACTGAAACAAGAGTGTTCCCTGGGGAGCCAGGGGAAGGGAAGTACACTGAAACCAACACTGCCTTGCACAAACATACAACAATTGAGTCTTGTTATGGAGGTTTTTCCAAGCGGCAAAGCTGGGGTGCTGAGGGCCATGGTCCAGCCCCAACCTTGGCAGAGCTAAAGAATGGTAAGGCTGGGTGATCTGAAAGGTCTTCTGCAAGGAAAATGATGCTCTGATCTTATTAAAAAGGAATTTGGTATGTAAATGGATCAGATGATTCACTTCAATATGGTGAGATGTTCACCAGGCTCTTTCCCATAATAGCATCCTTCAAAGGCTGTTCTGGAGAAGCCCAGACATGCACACCAGCAGAGGCAACAGAAGCAAGCAACCCATTTGCTCTTGCAACCAAGCACCTGTGACAGACTGCTGCTCATTTTATTTTCTATCACTTCTAGGCACAAGGGACAAACCTGACAACTGGGGGTTACAGACACCTGAGGAACCAGCCTCATTTGTATGGGGTTTATACTCATCTTTGTTTAGATATCACAGGCTCACAGGATACTAGGGGGTTGGAAGGGACTCAAAGAGATCATTGACTCCAAGCCCTCTGCCAGAGCAGGACCAGACAATCTAGCTCAGGTTACACAGGAACACATTCAGACAGGCCTTCAAAGTCTCCAGAGGAGACTCCACAACCCCGCTGGGGAGCCTGTGGCAGTGCTCTGGGACCTTTACAGCCAAGAAGTTCCTCCTTGTGTTGAGCTGGAACCTCCTGTGCTGCAGGTTCCATCCAGTGCTCCTTGTCCTATCCCAGGGAGCAAGTGAGCAGAGCCTGTCCCCCCACTGCTGACCCCCAGCCTTCATATCTATAAACATTAAATCCCCTCTCAGTCTTCTCTTCTCCAGACTCAGCAGCCCCAGGTCCCTCAGCCTCTGCTCCTCAGGCAGTGCTCCAGTCCCCTCATCATCCTTTTAGTGCTCCACTGGACCTTCTCCAGCAGATCTCTGTCCCTCTTAAACTGGGGAGCCCCAAACTGAAGGCAGTACGCAAGATGAGGTCACACCAGGGCAGAGTAGAGGGAAGGAGAACCTCCCTTGATCTGCTGGACACACTCTTCTTAATGCACCTCAGGATCCCTTTGGCCCTCTTGGCCACAAGGGCACATTGCTGTGCCATGGATGTTATGCCCCAGCACTTCCAGGTCCCTCTCCTCAGGGCTGCTCTCCAGTAGAAGACCTTCCAGCTGTGGATAACACAAAGAGCATTAATCATGTCCCACTCATAATCAGGGCATAGAACTGTTGGAGTGAGTCCAGAGGAAGCCACAAAAATGATCCAAGAATGGAGAAGCTCTGCTAAGGAGCTGAAGATAGAGAACAGGCTGAGGGAGCAGGGGGTGTTCAGCCTGGAAAGAAGACTCCGGGGAGACCTCAGAGCTGCCTGCCAATACCTGAAGGGATCCTACAGGAAGGCTGTAGAGGGACTTTTGCTGAGGGTGTCTGGAGCCAGGCCAAGGGGGCATGGTTTGAAGATGAGGCAGAGCAGGGTTAGACTGTAGCTGAGGAAGAAGTTCTTGAGTGTAAGGGTGCTGAGACTCTGGAACAGGCTGCCCAGAGAGGTTGTGGCTGCCTCCTCCCTGGAGTTGTTTAAGGCCAGGTTGGATGAGGCCTTGATCAGCCAAGTCTGGCTGAGAGGCATCCTCGCCCACGACAGGGGAGGCTGGAGTAGATGATGTGTGATGTCCCTTCCAGCTGAGCCATTCTAGGATTCCATGAACTGCCAGCAAAGGTCAGACCCTTTGATAAATATTATCTTCCTATTTAGAGTGAATGCACTCATTAACAAAGAAGATTTTCATCATTCAAGTAACTTTAATTTAATTTGTTCTGGTGCCTACCAGCAGCAATTCACACAGCCTGCTGAAAAGTCAAGCAGCAATTGGATTTTACAATAAATAATGATCACAGCCAAAGAACCAAAGAGCTTTCTCGAGATGACACAAGGAACACTCATTTAACTCTAAGTGCTGGAAGGCTGAAAGATTAAAAATGGACCAAAAAAATAAATAATGACTTAAGGCAGGAAAAAAAGATAAATTCCTTGGGCAGAGCGGCAAAGGAAGGTTTATAAAGCACCTTCAAAGCCAACTGACAAGCAGCAACCTGAAAAAGAATCTCTTTTCCATTTGTGAGGATGTTATCACCACTCTGAGCAGCAGATAATGGAAACTGATTTTGCTTAACATCTTCATTGTCAGCATGAAAGAGGACTGCCAGTGGTGGAGACATTTGAGACAAGGTCTGCATAATGCTCTTTCAGGGCAAGCAGAATATGAGGAAGAACTGAATAGGAGGAAGAAACATGAGCACAGGGATGGAAGCATTCATTACAGACAGGGGGAAAGGGGACTCTAGAAGCCAGAAGAAGGAAGGAAATTGAGAGCAGCCCTGCAGAGAAGGGCCTGGGGGGGGGTGGTAGGAGAGAAGCTGAGCAGGAGCCAGCAATGGGCACTGGCAGCCCAGAAGGCCAAGGGCAGCCTCAGCTGCATCCAAAGCAGCATGGCCCCAGCTAGAGAGTGGGAATTCTGTCCCTCTGTTCTGCTCTGCTGAGACCTCACCTGCAGGGCTGGGGCCAGCTCTGGGCCCCAATACAGGAGAGACCTGGAGCTGCTGGAGAGGGTCCAGAGGAGGTCACAGAGATGCTCAGAGGGCTGGAGAAGCTCTGCTGTGGGGACAGGCTGATAGAATTTGGGGCTGTTAGGCTGGAAAAGAGAAGATTCCTGGCAGATTTTGGAGCAGCCTTCCATTACCTGCAGGGGGCTGCAGGAGAACTGGGGAGGGCCATTTTCAAGGGCTTGTAGTGATAGGATGAGGGCCAATGGTTTGAAACTGGAGGAGGGCAGAGTTAAACTGGAGACGAGGAAGAAATTGTTGAGAGTGAGGGTGGTGAGACACTGGCACAGGTTGCCCACAGAGACTGTGGCTGCTCCCTCCCTGGAGGTGTTCGAGGCCAGGTTGGATGAGGCTTTGAGCAATTCGGGTTGGTGGGAGGTGTGCCTGCCTATGGCAGGGGAGTTGGGAAGTGGATGGTCTTTAAGATGCCTTCCAACCCAGACTATGCTATCAGTCTATGACTTTGTCTTCCCACCCCCTCCTGACAGAGTGATCTAACCTCCTCTCACCAACCTCTCCTAACCCACATCCCTTCTGCTCCGTTCCAGCATTCAGCTCCCCTTTTCCAACTCATTCTTCACGCCTGCTTGTCCCTGGCTCATTACTTAAATCCATTGCTTCTTGTGCTTACCACAGCAGACACAGCTTATTCCTTTCCCCTTCAGAGGACTTGTAACAAGAGAGATTTCCAACTCCCGACTTGTAATTACTCAACCTACCACCGCAGTGCAACATCATTGTGCTCCACGCTTCAGAAGCCACTCAGCATCTCTACAAAGAGCTGGACACACAGGATTCACCCAGAATTCAATCAAGCTGCTGGGTGGATTCCTCACTGATGGCTGCCTCAGCAAAATGTAGTGAGATAATCAAGGACAAAAAAAGCTTTGCTCATCTATGGGGATAGGAGAGAGCCCTGGGAGGGTTTTCTGGAGAAGAGCTGTCAACTGACTCAACTTCTGACTGGCTGAGGATTCTTTTAACCCACAGACAAGAGGCTGCTGAGAAACAGGTTGTTCTGTTCAGGGAGATCACAGAGCCACAGAACCTCAGAGGCTGGAAGGAGCCTCCAGAGATCATCCAGTCCAACCTCCCTGCCAAGGTACTATCCCCTAGGGTAGTTCACACAGGAATGCATCCAGGAGGGTTTGGAAAGCCTCCAGAGAAGGAGACTCCACAACCTCTCTGGGCAGCCTGCTCCAGGGCTCTGTCACCTTCACTGTAAAGAAGTTTCTCCTCATGTTGAGCTGAAACCTTCTCTGTTCCAGTTTATAGCTGTTGCTCCTTGGCTAACTGCTGCTGACCACCCAAAAGAGATTGGCCCCCAGGCACTTGACACCCACCCCTCAGATATTTGTACACATGGATCAGATCTCCTCTGTCTTCTCTTCTCCAAACTAATCAGCCCCAAGGCTCTCAGTCTCTCTTCACAGGGGAGATATGCCAGTCCCCCAGTCACCCTTGTGGCTCCCCATTTGACTCTCTCCAGCAGTTCCCTGTCTCTCCTGAACTGGGGAGCCCAGAACTGGAAACAACATTGCTGTACCATGCAGAACTTGCTGTGCACCAGCATTTGAAGGGGCCGCTTTCCAGCAGGGCAGCCCCTCAGAACCCCTCTCTCCCAGGTAAATAGACTGCAAGTCACTCTGGAAAACAGCTTTATGAAAGATCTGGAAGTTCTGGTGGATAACAAAGGCACCATGAGCCAGCAATGTGCTCTGGAGGCCAGGAGGGCCAATGCCATGCTGGGGTGGATTAGAGGAGCTCTGCTTAGTAGGTCAAGAGAGGTTCTTCTGCCCCTCTACTCTGCCCTGGCGAGGCCACATCTGGAGTACTGTGTCCAGTTCTGGGTCCCTCAGTTCAAGAAGGACCTCAGGGAGCTGCTTGAGAGAATCCAGTGCAGAGCCACAAAGATGCTGAAGGGAATGGAATAGCTGAGCCTGAGAGCTGGGCGAAGAGGAACCTGAGAGGTGACCTCATCAATGTTTATAAAGATGCAAAGGTGAGTGGCAGGAGGCTGGAGCCAGGCTCTGCTGGGTGATGCCCAGTGCCAGGACAAGGGGCACTGGGTGGAAGCTGAGCCATAGGAAGTTCCATGGAAACATGAGGAGTATTTTTTTCCCTGTGAGAGTGACAGAACCCTGGAATAGGCTGCCCAGGTGGGTTGTGGAGTCTCCTTCTCTGGAGATACCCAAAACCCACCTGGATGTGTTCCTGTGTGATGTGCTCTAGGTGATCCTACTCTGGCAGGGGGACCAGACTGGATGAGCTCTGGAGCTCCCTTCCAGCCCCTGACATTCTGTGATTCTGTGGTGCAGGTTGCTGCAGCCAGGCAGGCCCCATCTCTGCAGACATTCTAGAGCAGACTCTAGAACGTGTCCCTGAGCAATCTGCTACAGCTGGAGGTGACCCTGCTGACTTCAGGGGGTTGGACAAGATGCCCTTTGAGGGTCCCTTCCAACTCACTGCAGTCTGTGAATCTATGAAATTTGACATAAACTGTTCTTGCTTCCAGAGCTTCTCCCTTGCTGGATGCTGTGGATAATCTGATTCTGGGCTGGGAGGAAATGAGTCAGAAGAAATCAGTGTTTATCTGAAGCCATGATTCCCCCCAACAATGCTTGTGCCAGTTCTATGGTTTCCATAGTAACTACTGTATCTAAAATGAAAGGAAAATAAGAACAGAACTGGGAAGCACAAAAGTATCCTGCGGTAGTGCGGGGGTGTGCAGCACTAATAGTTAATGGTCTGCTTTGGGATGAGTTACAAATTGCCTTCTTCAGAAATGGTTTTTCCATATAGAAGTAACCAAATTATGACCAGCAGCTTGAGAGGTCCTTCTCCCCCTCAGCTCAACTCTGAGATTTATCACCTGGGGGTGCATTCAGCTCAGGGGCCCTCAGCATAGAATCATCATAAAATGGCTTAGGTTGGAAGGGACATCAGAGAGAGAGCTCCAGCCCCCTGCCCTGGGCAGGGATTCCTCTCAACTAGACTTGGTTGCTCAAGGCCCCACCCAGCCTGGCCTTGAACTACTCCAAGGATATGGACCTGTTGGCCTGAGTCCAGAGGAGGGCCATGAAGATGATGAGAAGGCTGAAGCACCTGTGCTGGGAGGACAGCCTGAGATAGCTGGGGCTGTTCAGCCTGGAGAAGAGAAGGTCCCAAGGAGATTTCAGAGTAGCCTTCCACTACCTGAAGGGGCTCCAGGAGAGCTGGGGAGGGCCTTCTGCTAAGGGCTGGGAGTGACAGGAGAGGGAATGGGTTGATGCTTGAGGAGGGCAGATTGAGACTGGAGATGAGGAAGAAGTTCTTGCCAGTGAGAGTAGGGAGACACTGGCACAGGCTGAACAGGGAGGCTGTGGCTGCCCCCTCCCTGGAGGTGTTCAAGGCCAGGCTGGATGAGGCCTTGAGCAACCTGGACTGGTGGGAGGTGCCTCTGCCCATGACAGGGGGTTGGAACTGGATGATCTTTAAGGTCCTTTCCAATCTAAACCATTCTATGAATGTTTGCCTTTTCTCTTCCCCATGCCCAGGAGAATCACCAACACTTAACCAACCAGAAGAGAGCCTACAAGAAAGCCAGGGAGGGACTTTTTGTAAGGGCTTGTAGTGACAGGATGGGGGCAATGGCTTGAAACTAAAGCAGGGGAGATTCAGGCTCTATCATTCTGTGACTCTATTGCAAGAGCAGCACAAAGCAGTGGCAAGGATTTCAAGGGTTTGAACAGATCTGTCATGCTTACCTCAATGACTCTTGTTTCAAAATCTTCATAGGTTTCTGTGGAGGAGAAAAGTAAAGAACTACATCTCCTTCTGACCCTCCCCTAGCAGCACAGCTGCCTGGAGATGGCAGAATTTACAAAGGACCCAATTTCCATGTAACCAAATTTAGGGACAAACCTCAGCAGTAAGGAGAAAAGGTAAGAAAAATTGGAACAAACTCATCTGAAAGAAACTTTTATGAGTTGCTTCCTTTTAAAAACACCTTAAATAGGTCGTTTGGGGCTTGGGTTTTTTTTTTTAACTTGGCTCCATCCATTCAATTTCTTTTACAATAAGGTTACTGAAAAAAAACAGAAGAAATGTTTGGGTTTTTTTTTTCCTATTCATTTCTTTAGTAAAGTCAAATTCTGTGAAGAAAATAACCTTAAAAAATCCCAAATCCAAAGCAGTTACAATGGCAGCTGCTCACAACAGCACTTGTAAGTACAGGGAAGCTCCTGGTCAGGCTGCAGAGCTGGGCAGAGAGGACCTGATGAAGTTCAACAAGTGCAAGGGTAGTGTCCTGCAGTTGGGGAAGAACAACCTCCTGCAGCAGGACAGGTAAAGGGACCTGGGGAGCAGCCCTGCAGAGAAGGAGCTGGGAGGGCTGCTGGGCAACACATTCACCCTGAGCCAGCAATGTGCCCTCAGGGGCAGGAAGGCCAATGGGATCTCGGGTTGCACCAAGAGTGTGGCCAGCAGGTTGAGGGAGGTTCTCCCCTTCCTCTGCTCTGCCCTGCTGAGACCACACCTGGAGCACTAGGTCCAGTTCTGGGCTCCCCAAGTCAAGAGAGACAGGTAACCACTGGAGAGAGTCCAATGGAGAGCATACAAAGGTGCTCAGGGGCTTGGCTAAGGCAGAGGGGTGGAAAGAAGATGGAAGGGTGGCTGGGAGCCCCTCCTGGGGACTCTGGTTTCTGAGAGGGTTGTTGTGTATCACTTTTAACTTGTATATTTCTGTATACAGCTGTATATACTGTAAATATCTGTTTGTCTGTTGTGCTAACCCGTGAATACAAAGCTTCATTCCTTAATTGCCAGCCACCTGAATCTACTCTGGGTGATTTCATCAGTGGGGAAGGGGGTGGGCTACTCCCAAACCATCACAAGGGCAAAGCAGAGCAAGAGGAGAAGCTTGGATCTCACTTTCTCTGAGGCCCTTGTCAGAAAGGCTAAGAAAGACTAAGACAAACAATCAGCTTCCTTACCTCCATTAGGGCCTGGGTCGGGAGGATCCAGAAGGACACCTCCCCAACACTTTCCACTCCATCCTCCCTCTCTCTTAATCTTTATTTTCCTTCTCTTCTCCCAGGTATCTCTCTGCTGAACAATTTCAGACTGAATTCTCTCTCGTTCTTCTTTCTTCCTCTGGGTAATTGTCTGGACTCTCCCACTTTGTATCACAGGAGCATTAAGACCAGGCCAGAGCAAACCAGAACGTCCTTATAAAACAGGAGAGAAGAAAAAAAAACCCCAACATATTATTTTATTCCAAATTAGGACTCCAACTCTGTACACTTACACAACAAAATGCAACAAAACAGAATGTTCTCACGTATTTCAAACCTGCCCCATGATGCAAAATTGATATTCACACACACCCCCCAACCCAGGGATAACATCAAACAACCAGAGCAGAGTTTCTTGTTTCAAAAGGTAAAAAATACCTCTGGCACCACAGAAATCAACAGAGGAAACAATAAAGAAGTATTATTGGGGTGCATTAATAAGACTGTGTCCAGCAGATCAAGGGAGGTTCTCATCTTCCTTTACTCTGCCCTGATGAGACCTTAACTTGAATAGTGCTTTCAGTTTTGGGCTCCCCAGTTTAAGAGGGACAGGGATCTGCTGGAGAGGGTTCAGTGTGAGGATGATGGGGGGGACTGGAGTGCATGCCTTATGAGGAGAGGCTGAGGGACCTGGGGCTGCTTAGTCTGGAGAAAACTGAGAGGGGATTTAATCAATGTCTATAAATATCTGAGGGATGGGGGTCAGGAGTGGGGGACAGGCTCGACAGGCTCTGCTCACTTGCTCCCTGGGGTAGGACAAGGAGCACTGGATGGAAGCTGCAGCACAGGAGGTTCCAGCTCAACACAAGGGGGAACTTCTTGACTGTAAAGGTCCCAGAGCACTGGCACAGGCTCCTCAGAGAGATTGTGGAGTCTCCTTCTCTGGAGACTTTGAAGGCCTGTCTGGATGTGTTCCTGTGTGATCTGTGCTAGATTGTCTGGTCCTGCTCTGGCAGAGGGGGTTGGATTCGATGATCTCTTTGGGTCCCTTCCAACCCCTAGTATCCTATGAGCCTGTGATTATAGATGACGAGGTGATGGGATGTCTTCAGCCCTCTTCTCTATCAACCTACCTTCACCAATCTCCTGGCCTCTGTTGAGATTCTTCCTCAGCTTTTTCTTCCTTCTCTTTCCTCTTCCTTTCTTGACTCCTGCGCCGGTCTCTGCCAAAGCTCCTTTCCATAGCTCATCAGCTGTCACTGAAATGAAAAAGCTCCCATGAGCAAGATGTAAGCACAGCTCCTCTGGGAAACTGAAGCTGAACAGTAAAAGTGAAATCTTGACACATGAGCCCTTGCTTGATCTTGGCTGGGATCTGAACTGTAGCATTACTGCTTGGCTAAGAAAAAAGGCTTCCTAAGAGGTGTGCAGAGATGTGCTTCACAGAATGATGATGATCAGGTGGAAGATGCTCAGAGGGCTGCAGCAGCTCTGCTATGAGGACAGGCTAAGAGAGTTGGGGCTCTGCAGCCTGGACAAGAGAAGGCTTCCCGGAGACCTTGGAGTGGCCTTCCAGTATTTGAAGAGGGCTACAGGAAGGCTGGAGAGGGACTATTGACAAGGTCTTGTAATGACAGGATGAGGAGGAATGGGTTTAAACTGGCAGAGGGGAGATTGAAACTGGATGTTAGGGAGAAGTTCTTTGCAGTGGGGGGGTGAGACACTGGTACAGGTTGCCCAGGGAGGTTGCAGAACACAGAATATGATCAAATATGCACCTCAAAGCACACAAGCCCCCCACCACTGCTGTATCTGCAGATGGATGCTGTTAGGTGTCTCACCCAGAAGCTGTGTTACTATGGCAGCTTAAATCTCTCATCTTCTCTCATTATAAACAGCTTTGTTTCCTTGAAGGTAGCCCAGACTTTCAGCCATGGGAATTAAAATAACTCTGTTCCAAGAACTTGTTTTCCATCCCCAATTCATACTGCTTAGATTGGGAGAGAATCTGTCCCACAGACTGGCAAATACATTGAAGCTGGGCAGGCTCTGCTATGGTGGCAATGTAGAGATGGACAGTAGTGACCCAACACTTCCAAAGGTATTCACTAAGTGCCCAGGTTTATTCCTTCACTCACTAAGTTTGCCTAAGGTGGCTCTTCCAAAGGCCTGATGCCCATCTTTCCAGTCAGCACTGCTCTTCAAAGGGACGAGCTAATTGGGATGCTTCTCTGAGAAGCTCAATCCTGAATCACAGTCACAAACTGCATTGGGTTGGGAGGGACACTCCAAGGGCATCTTATCCACCCCTCTGCACTCAGCAGGGACACTTCCAGCCACAGTCAGGCTGCACAGGGACATAGCAAGGCTGTTTGAATGTCTCTAGGGACAGGGCCTCAAGCACAGCCTGGGCAGCCTGTGCCAGTGTCTCACCACTCTCCTTCTGCACAACTTCCTCCTCAGGTCCAACCTAACTCTGCCCTGCTCCACTTTCAAATCATTGCCATGTCCTGTCACTTCAAGCCCTTCTAAACAGTCCCTCCCCAGCCTGACTGGAGGTCCTCTTTCAGGTACTGACATGCAGATCTAAGGTCTCCCTGGAGCCTTCCCTTCAAGAGGACTGAATTAAACCTGTTTGTGGTGGTGGCACCCACACTATTTGACTCATAATTTTTGGCAAGTGATATTTAGTCAAACTCCCTAAAACTATCAGCTTCATTATTAAAGTGTAACAAGGTGAAAGAATCTCAGTGTATCTGAACAGCCCAAATTCTCTCAGCCTGTCCCCATATTAGAGGTGCTCCAACCCTCTGAGCATCTTTGTAGCCTCCTCGAGACCCTCTCCAGCAGGTCCATGTCTCTCTTGTGTTGGGGGTCGCATAGCTGGCCCCAGCCCTGCAGGTGAGGTCTCAGCAGAGCAGAGGGGCAGGATCCTCTCTCTCCATCTACTGGCCAAGCTTCTTCAAATCAAGTACTCAAAGGTCAGTACCCTGGGAAGCAGGCACGGAACGCAGGACAGACAACACTGGAAGTCCAGAAAGCTACAAAAGAGTAGAGCCTCAAAATGGCCAAAACCAGAATGGTGTAGAAGGTCCCTACACACCCTTTGACCTTTGTATGAATAGTTAAACAAGAGAAACTATGGAACGCAGATTGTGGCAGCATTACAGACAGGAAGTACTACGGAATGAGTACTAGAGACAAGCAGATACTGTCTGTGACATGGGCAGTAGCACTGAGGCACTCCCCACAAGTTTGAGATGACATCAGGCTGTGTGCTCACAGGCTGGAGGGAAGGATTCATACAGAGGCACCTGGACAAGCTGCAGAGCTGAGCCCAAGCCAACCTCATAGAATTCAATAAGGTCAAGTGCAAGCTCCTGCAGCTGGGCCAGGGCAATGCCAAGCACAAACCCAGGCTGGGTGAGCAGTGGCTGGAGAGCAGCTTGCAGGAGAAGGCCTTAGAGGTGTCAGTTGGTGCCAAACCGCCCAGGAAGAAGCACTGGTCGCTGGCAGCAGAGAGCCAGCTGTGTGCTGGCTGCAGCCAGAGCAGAGAGCAGCAGCACAGGGAGGGGATTCTGCCCCTCTGCTGGGCTCTGCTCAGACCTCACCTGCAGGGCTGGGGCCAGCTCTGGGGCCCCAAATGCAAGAGAGACCTGGAGCTGCTGGAGAGGGTCCAGAGGAAGCCACAGAGATTCTCAGAGAGCTGGAGAACCTCTGCTGTGGGGACAGGCTGGGAGAGTTATGGCTGTTCAGCCTGGAGAAGAGAAGGCTCCAGGGACACTTTAGAGCAGCCTTCCAGGACCCAAACAGGCGCCAGGAGAGCTGGGGAGGGACTTCTGACAAGGGCTGGGAGTAACAGGACAAGGGACAATGGCTTTGAGCTGGGAAAGGGAAGACTGATAATGGAGATGAGCAAGAGATTCTTGCCAGTGAGGGTAGGGAGCCACTGGCACAGGTTGCCCAGGAAGACTGTAGATGCCCCTTGCTGAGGTGTTCAAGGCCAGGCTGGATGAGGCCTTGAGCAACTTGGGCTGGTGGGAGATGTCCTGCCCACGGCAGGGGGCTTGGAACTGGATGATCTTTAAGGTCCCTTCCAACCTAATCCATTCTATGAACTAATCCCATGGAGAACAGCAACCTTTAACATACTCCTTACATACTGTGATCCAAGACTTGTATTTGCCCCTGAGTGGGTTTTAGCCCCCTTACAGAAGACATTTCTGTCTGAAATTACAGACTTTTCCCTAGACACTCAAAGGAGCTCTAATGCCTAGAGGTTGAGAGTTAAAAAATCCCCAAATCCCACAAACAATGACTCAAATGGTTTAAAACCATTGTCTGAACTGGATTTCCAGCTGATGACAATGAACTGCTGCATGTAGCTGTGCACTGCATGAACTAAAAAAGAAATACATTTTCAGCTCCCTGCTAACAAGTCTGGAGAAAAGGAGGCTGAGGGCAGAACTTCTCACTCTCTACAGCTCACTGAAAGGAGGTTGGAGTGAGGTGGGTGTTGGTCTCTTCTTAAGGATAACGAGATGTAAAAGAGAGGAAATGGCCTCAAGTTGCACCAGGGGAGGTTTAGTTTGGACATGAGAAGAAAAGTTTTGACTGAAAGGGTTCTCAAAGCCTGGCAGAGGCTGCCCAGGGAGGTGGCTGAATGTCCATGGCTGGAGGTGTTTCAAAGAGGCAGAGCTGTGGTGCAGAGGGCCACGGTTTAGCCCCAGCCTTAGCAGAGCCAGAGAACAGTTGACTCAATGATCTTTCAAGGTCTTTTCCAACCCAAACAATTCTATGACTCTAAAATCTCACCACACAGTAAGACTTCACTGCTGACTGAGCATCTTACTCCCAACAAAAGCCCAACTGTGCTAGGTACCAGACTGTCTCCAAGCAGTGAATGTTACCCTAAGAAAACACTGCACCAAAGTTCATTGTAGAGGAAGACTGGTGGTAAGCAGCTCTGGCATGATGCAGCTTTTCAGGTTCTAAAGTGGACTAAAGGCCTGTTGCATGAGTTGGAATGATGATGATCAATCCTCTTAAGCTTCTTAGCTTCCTCAGAGCAGGCTGTATAACTAGCAACTTCTTTTTTAACTGATAATCCTGCTAGCCTAGAAGCCTGCAGTGACAATCAACCTATTTACTTTCTTCTGTGCAAGCTTCTTGTTGAAGGTGGAACACTTCCCCACTCTACTGCAGATTGTGTGGCCTCACAAAGGGTCAAGACAGCTGCAGAGGGGCAGCAACAAGCAGGTGATTGCAGGGAACTCTTGAGCTGCGAACACACTCAAAAGCCTCTCAGCACTGTGAGCTGTGCTCTCATTATCTGTACAGGAAGATCACTGAAGCCCAACAGAGGAAAGCAACAGAAGTCACAGAGCAAGGAGGCTGTATTGTACCAAAGGAGACCAATTGATCCCAGCGGATCCAGTCAGCTGAGGTTACACTCACAGGTTGCGCTGGCTTGGAAGGCATCCTCAAAGGGCATCTTGTCCAACTCCCCTGCACTCAGCAGAGATGACTGCAACTGCCTCAGGCTGCCCAGACTCACACCCAGTCTGATCCTGAATATCTGCAGGCATGGACCCTCAACCACAGAATCACAGAACGGTAGGGGTGGGAAGAGACTGCCAGAGATCAGCCAGTCCAAACCTGCCAGAGCAGGCTCACCCAGGGCAAGGCACACAGGAACACATCCAGGTGGGATTGGAAAGGCTCCAGAGAAGGAGACTTCGTAACCTCTCTGGGCAGCCTGCTCCAGGCCTCCAGCACCCTCACACCAAAGAAATTTATCCTCATGCTGAGGTGAAACTTCCTATCTTACAGCTTGGACCTGTTCCTTTTCATGTCACTGGGCACCACTAAACAGAGCTTGGCCCCTTCATCCTGACACCTGCCCCTCAGGTACTGGTACACGTTGATCAGGTTCCCTCTTAGCCTTCTCTTCTCGAGACTAAACAGATCCAGGACTTCCAACCTGTCTTCACAGAAGAGATGTTCCAGTCACTTCATCATCCTCATGGCTCTCCAATGGACTCTCTCCAGCAGGTCCCTGCCTCTCTTGAACTGGAGAGCCCAAAACTGGACACACAATTCCAGGTCTGGTCTCAGAAGGGCAAAGCAGAGGGGCAGGAGAACTTCTCTAGCCCTGCTGCACCCCAGGATGCCCTTGGCCTCTTGGCCACAAGGGCACATTGACCTTGTCCACAAGGACTCCAAGGTCTTTCTGCATGGAGCTGCTTTCCATCAGAATGACCTCTAGTCTGCACTGGTGCCCTCCTCTCTGGGCAGCCTGTTCCAATATCTCATCACTCTCATCATGCAGAACCTCCTCCTGACGTGCAACCTAATCTCCCCCGTTGCAGTTTCTAACCATTGCCCCTCATCCTATCACTTGAGTCAAAATTTGACCTCAAGCACCACACAAATTCTGCCAAAATTAGCAGCAGATGAAAATGTCACATTTGGTAGCCAAGTACAGCTCTTCTCATCAGTCTGCAGTAATCTCATCCTGCGTTTGGAAAGCAGCTGAATTTCATGGAGCACATGGGAAGCCTGTAGGCTACAGAGCTCTTTAGAAGATGGCAGATATCACACTGATGGTAAGACAAAGTGACAAGAATGGGATGTGGAAGGGATGGGCTGCAGTCAAGAAGATTACAATGGCAGGGACACTGCTCACAACAGACAGACAACACAGCAATGGAGGGAAAAAAATAGCTGGCCATAAGAAAGGTCAATCTGGCTTGGCAGCAAAGCACCAGGATGATTGGAGAGCACAGGCATGGGCAGGAGAAATCCAGGCTGGGTGAAGAGTGGCTGGAGAGCAGCCTGCAGACAAAGGCCTTGGGGGTGTCAGTTGGTGCCAAACTGCCCAGGAGTCAGCACTGGTCACTAGCAGCCCAGAGCCAGCTGTGTGCTGGCTGCAGCCAGAGCAGGGAGAGCAGCAGCACAGGGAGGGGAATTCTGCCTCTCTGCTCAGACCTCACCTGTAACACTGCCTCCAGCATGTAAGTGCCTCCATCCTCAAGCTCAGGCAGAGATATCTCCAGTTTCACAGAATGGGTTAGGTTGGAAGGGACCTTGATGAATATCCACTTCCAAAGCCCCTGCCATGGGGCAGCCTCTCCACGAGGCTGCTCAAGGCCTCGTTCAGCCTGGCCTTGAACACCTCCAGGGAGGGAGCAGCCACAATCTCTCTGTGCAACCTGTGCCAGTGTCTCCCCACCCTCACTCTCAACAGTTTCTTCCTCATCTCCAGTCTCAATCTGCCCTCTTCAAGCCTCAATCCATTCCCTCTCATCCTGTCACTCCAATCCCTCGTCGGAATCCCTTCCCAGCTCTCTTGTAGCCCCTTCAGGTAGTGAAAGGCTCTCTAAGGTCTCCACAGGGCCCTCTCTTCTCCAGGCTGAACAGAAGCTCAGAAACACCCTGTGATAAACAAAACCTAAGATATCAATCAGCTAAATAAATCTCATTTATGTATCAGTGGAAGCAAAGTGATTTACATAGAATCATAGAATCAGTCAGGGTTGGAAGGGACCCCAAGAATCATCCAATTCCAACTCCCCTGCCATGGGCAGGGATACCTCACATTAGATCAGGCTGCCCAGAGCCTCATCCAGCCTGGCTTTAAATACCTTCTGGGACAAGGCTTCCACCACCTCCCTGGGCAACTTGTTCCATAGTCTCACCAC
This sequence comes from Pogoniulus pusillus, assembly GCF_015220805.1. Lineage (NCBI taxonomy): Eukaryota > Metazoa > Chordata > Aves > Piciformes > Lybiidae > Pogoniulus > Pogoniulus pusillus. The sequence goes on along the minus strand of NC_087270.1, from coordinate 24,866,500 downwards.
CCTCACGGTGAAGAACTTCTTCCTAACGTCCAGTCTGAATCTACATCTGCAATCAGGTTGCTAAGAGACCACTTGCACGTTAGATATAGCCTAGAATTCCAGTAACAGAACTGGGAAGAGGAAAACAGTTTACTGAGCCACCTCAGTAAGTAGATAAACTCCTTCCTTTCCATGTCAGAGAAGCAAAGAATAAAAATGATTGCATTCACTCTCAGAATTTCAGAGCCAAGGGCAGCCTGTGCCAGTGTCTCATCACTCTCCTCCTGCACAGCTTCCTCCTGAGGTCCAACCTAACTCTGCCATGCTCCACTTTCAAACCATTGCCTTCGCCCTGTCACTCCAAACCCTTCTGAACAGTCCCTACCCAGACTGCCTGTAGGTCCCTTTCAGATACTGATGTGCAGCTCTAAAGTGTCCCTGGAGCTGTCCCATCAAGATGACAGAGTTAAAACTGTTTGTGGTGGTGGCACCCACACTATTTGACTTAAAATTTTCAGCAAATGTATTTGCCCAGGGAGGTGGTTGAAGCCCCAGCCCTGGAGGCGTTTAAGGCCAGGCTAGATGCGGCTCTGGCCAGCCTGATCTAGAGTAGAGTGCCCCTGCCCATGGTATGGAACTGGAAGATCCTTGTGGTCCCTTCCAACCCTGACTGATTCTATGATTTAGTCAAACTCCCTAAAACTATCAGCTTAATTATTAAACTGCAACAAGGTGAAAGAATTTCAGTGTAGCTCCTTTATGTATTCAGCAGAGACAGTTGCCATCAGGTTCAGAAGGAGAAGGGTTTTCTATTTTCAAGTAGTTATTCTAAGAACAATTTCTCATACAGAAGTCAAAATCTCCCAAATTCAAATGAAGTGGATATTAGGGGCATAAATCACTCATACCCTCTAGCAGCAGTTGCTTCATGAGTGGCAGCATTAAAAATGCAGATAGCACCATTTCATCTGAAACCATTTTCAAGTGCAATGTCAGCCAAATGATAGTTATAGCTTTATAGATTGATAGAAAGGGATCTTAAAAGATCATCCAGTTCCAATCCCCCTTCCAAAAACAGGGGCACATCCCACTAGAACAGGTTGCTCAAGGCCTCATCCAACCTGGCCTTGAACACCTCCAGGGAGGTTGTGGTGATTCGGTGATCCACAACCTCCCTGGGTAACCTGTGCCAGCGTCTTACCGCTCTCACAGTCAACAATTTCTCTGGTCTCAGTCTGCCCTCCTCAAGCTTCAATCCATTCTCTCTCATCCTATCACTATAAGGATGTTAGGAGGAAGTCCTTCACAGAGAGAGTGATTGGCATTACCCAGGGACGTGGTGGAGTTGCCATCCCTGGAGGTGTTTAAGAAGAGACTGGATGAGGTACTTAGTGCCATGGTCTAGTTGACTGGATAGGGCTGGGGGATAGGTTGGACTGGATGAGCTTGGAGGTCTCCTCCAACCTGGTTGATTCTATGATTCTATAAAGGTCCCTTCCCAGCTTTCTTATAGGTCCCCTTTAGGTAGTGGAAGGATGCTCTAAGATCTCCCTGGCACCTTGTCTTCTTCAGGCTGAACAGCCCCAACTCTCTTGGCTTGTCCCCACAACGGAGGTTCTCCAGCCCTCTGATCATCTTCGTGGCCCTCTGGACTCACTGCAACAGTTCCATGTCCTTTTTGCGCTGGAGGCAGTGCTGGAGGTAGGGTCTGAGCAGAGCAGAGCAGAGAGGCAGAATCCCCTCCCTTCTTTGTATGCAGCCCAGGACACAGTTGACCATTTCACTGCTGTATCTCTCCAAAGCAAATCTGTATTCTTCTGGTTACTACAATAATAATTTGAACCCAATCTGAGACTTACATGTGTTGAAGAAACTGCTGTTTCTGCGTTGCTCAACTGTCCCAGTCCAGGACCCAGAGATGGAACACTGTGCTTGGAAAGCCCAGGCCAGATTGGAATAGGAACAGCAACTCCCTCTCAGAGGCACAGAAGCAAACCCTGAGAATGAAAACAGGAAGGTGTTTATGGACTGCACCTTTTCTTCTTTAAAACAACATTTCCTGCAAGTACACAGCCCCTCAGCTTAGTATCCCAAAGGAATCAGAATCTAGAGAAGGTGGTGGTAGGATATCACACAATCAGAATCACAGAATGGTAGAGGACGGAAGGGACCAACCTCCAGAGATCGTCCAGCCCTAGCCCCTTGCAGGGCAGGATTACCTGGGGCAGGTCACACAGGAACAAGTCCAGTTTTGAAAGGCTTCAGAGAAGGAGACTCCACAATCTCTCTGGGTGGCCTGCTCCAGGCCTCCAGCACCCTCATACCAAAGAATTTTCTCCTCATGTGGAGGTGGAACCTCCTGGGCTCTAGTTTGTGTCCACTACCCCTTGCTCTATTAATAGGCCCCAGTGAAAAAAGACTGTCCCATCTTCTTGACACCCATCCTTAAGGTATTTGTAAACATTGATCAGATCCCCTCCCAGTCTTCTCTTCTGTAGGCTGAACAGCTCCAGGTCATTCAGCCTTTCCTCTCCAAGGAGATGTCCCAGTTCCCTCAGAATCTTTGTGGCCATCCATTGGACTCTCTCAAGCAGGTTCCTTTCTCTCTTGAACTGGGGAGGCCAGAACTAGACAAAGCATTCCAGGTGTAGTCTCAGCAGGTCAGGGTAGAGGGGGTGAAGAACCTCCCTAGCCCTACAGGCCAACTTTCCCTGCTGCACCCCTGGATGCTCTCAGCTCTCTTGCCCACAGGGGCACTTTGCTCTCTCATGTGCAACTTAGTGGCCGCCAGCACTCCCAGGTGCCTCTCTGCAGAGCTGTTTTCCAGCAGGTCAACTCCTCACCTGTACTGATGCAGGGGGTTATTCTTGCCCAGGTGCAGGACCCTACACTGCCCTTGTTGAACTTCCTAAGGATCCTCTCTTCCCCAGTTTCCAGCCTGCCCAAGTCTGGCTGATCGGCAGCACAGCCTCCCAGCTTCCTCTGCCCCCCGGCCTGCAGCCTTCCTGGGGTTGTCGTGCCCCAAGTGCAGGAGCTAGCCCTTGGCAGAGTCGAATCTCATCCCACTGGCCCCAGCCCATGGACGCAGCTTGTGCAGGTGCCTCTGCAGCGCCTTCCTCCTCCGATGTGATAAACACTGACACCTAATTCCGTGTCACCTGCAAACTTACTGAGGGTGCCTCCCCCTCCTTGTCCCGTCCATTGATAGACGCATTACTGCCTGCAGTCGCGGTGTGCCCCGAGCCACGCACCTCCAGAGCCGCTCCTGCAAGCTACCCCACGCAAGGGCAAGCGGTTGCTCCCTGCAAGCTACCCCACGGCAAGGGCAAGTGATGCTCCCTGTAAGCTACCCCACGGCAAGGGCAAGCGGTTGCTCCCTGTAAGCTACCCCACGGCAAGGGCAAGTGATGCTCCCTGTAAGCTACCCCACGGCAAGGGCAAGCGGTTGCTCCCTGTAAGCTACCCCACAGCAAGGGCAAGTGATGCTCCCTGTAAGCTACCCCATGGCAAGGGCAAGCGGTTGCTCCCTGTAAGCTACCCCACGGCAAGGGCAAGCGGTTGCTCCCTGTAAGCTACCCCACGGCAAGGGCAAGCGGTTGCTCCCTGTAAGCTACCCCACGGCAAGGGCAAGCGGTTGCTCCCTGTAAGCTACCCCACGGCAAGGGCAAGCGGTTGCTCTTACTATGAAGAGCTCCTGCCAGGTCATGCCCCAGAGCTGTGTGATTACAGCAGCGACAGAGCAAACCAACTTCCCGCTCTCAAGAGAGCCTGCCCTTGCCGCGGGAGACAGGCCCACGGGTGATTACCGCCTCCCTTCCCGCAGAGCTCCCCCGGTACCGTGTGCCCTCGCAGCCTGTCCCCCGTTACCTCTCCACGCCACTCGGAAGGCACCAGAAGTGCATGCCCGGCCCAGGGCCGCCGCCACCGCCGCCGCCATGCTGGGCCCTTCCCCCGCTCCCGGCCTCCTTGCTTAGCTGCCCACACTCTGCCTGAGGAGAAAGCGGAAAGAGGGAGAGCCCGGCTGAGGGGAACGCTACAGTGGAGCGGCGAAACCGACGGGTAACACTGAGCTAAAGCCTTCCCGAAAAGCTCTCGCCGCCCCGGCCCCTTCCCGCGCCTACCTGCGCCGGTAAGGGGCCAATAGGCTGGAGCCAGACAGCCCCCACGCGGAGGACCCGAAGCAGGACCCAAACTCAGGGGCGGCCCCGGCCTGTGGCTTCTGTGCTCGGTCCGGCCGGTGCCGAGCGGCTGCGCTCGCTAGGAAGGAGTTGAAGGCCTTAGCCGCCCGCCTGTCCCGCTGCGCTCCCTGCCCTCGCCGCGGCCGTGCTGGCAGCGCTGGCAGCGCAATGTGGGCGCTGCTGGCTGCCGCTCTGCGCTGAGGCTGAGCCCAGAGCAGGCAGCGGTGGCAGCGGGCTGTGGGCGCTGCTGGTTGCCGCTCTGCGCTGAGACGGAGCCCAGAGCAGGCAGCGGTGGCAGCGGGCTGTGGGCGCTGCTGGTTGCCGCTCTGCGCTGAGACTGAGCCCAGAGCAGGCAGCGGTGGCAGCGGGCTGTGGGCGCTGCTGGTTGCCGCTCTGCGCTGCCACTGAGCCCAGAGCAGGCAGCGGTGGCAGCGGGCTGTGGGCGCTGCTGGTTGCCGCTCTGCGCTGCCACTGAGCCCAGAGCAGGCAGCGGTGGCAGCGGGCTGTGGGCGCTGCTGGTTGCCGCTCTGCGCTGCCACTGAGCCCGGAGCAGGCAGCGGTGGGAGCGCAATGTGGGCGCTGCTGGCTGCCGCTCTGCGCTGAGACTGAGCCCAGAGCAGGCAGCGGTGGCAGCGGGCTGTGGGCGCTGCTGGCTGCCGCTCTGCGCTGAGACTGAGCCCAGAGCAGGCAGCGATGGGAGCGGACTGTGGGCGCTGCTGGCTGCCGCTCTGCGCTGAGACTGAGCCCAGAGCAGGCAGCGGTGGCAGCGGGCTGTGGGCGCTGCTGGCTGCCGCTCTGCGCTGCCACTGAGCCCGGAGCAGGCAGCGGTGGCAGCGGGCTGTGGGCACTGCTGGTTGCCGCTCTGCGCTGCCACTGAGCCCAGAGCAGGCAGCGGTGGGAGCGGGCTGTGGGCGCTGCTGGTTGCCGCTCTGCGCTGAGACTGAGCCCAGAGCAGGCAGCGGTGGGAGCGCAATGTGGGCGCTGCTGGCTGCCGCTCTGCGCTGAGACTGAGCCCAGAGCAGGCAGCGGTGGGAGCGGGCTGTGGGCGCTGCTGGTTGCCGCTCTGCGCTGAGACTGAGCCCAGAGCAGGCAGCGGTGGCAGCGGACTGTGGGCACTGCTGGTTGCCGCTCTGCGCTGAGACTGAGCCCGGAGCAGGCAGCGGTGGCAGCGGACTGTGGGCACTGCTGGTTGCCGCTCTGCGCTGAGACTGAGCCCGGAGCAGGCAGCGGTGGCAGCGGGCTGTGGGCGCTGCTGGTTGCCGCTCTGCGCTGAGGCTGAGCCCAGAGCAGGCAGCGGTGGGAGCGGGCTGTGGGCACTGCTGGTTGCCGCTGCCCTGAGACTCAGCCCAGAGCAGGCAGCGGTGGGAGCGGACTGTGGGCGCTGCTGGTTGCCGCTCTGCGCTGCCGCTGAGCCCAGAGCAGGCGGCGGTGGCAGCGGGCTGTGGGCACTGCTGGTTGCCGCTCTGCGCTGCCGCTGAGCCCAGAGCAGGCAGCGGCAGGTCCGCTTGCAGCATGCGTGGTTTGGCTAGGAGCAGCCGTCCCTGTCCCGGCGATCGCGTTCGCTTTTCGTGCAGCTGGTAAAAGGAACAGCAAGGAGTGCTGGTAAAGGGCCTTACAGAACAGATACGCGTTTTTGAGGGTGTCTGTAGCAAACTATAAATACTAAGCTTTGTGGAAGTGTAAACATAAATATCAACCTCTGCAGCAGTGTTAGCAGCTATTAGTTGGAGCTCTGTGATCTTGAAAAGGCCCAGGTCTGCATTCTTTTGGCTAAGGAAAGCAGGCAGGAGATGAAGGAGAAGCAGAGACATGCTGACTTCAGACCAATAAAGCGATTGAGGGAGGCCTGCTGATCAAAGATGAAAAATAAAACCTGTGAGGAGGACTGCTTGCCTTCATCCCAGATGACCACCCGAGACCTCTGAGATGGGGGGTGTGTGGAACTGGGGCAGAGAATGGGAAAACGCCTATGTTAATGAGCTCTAAGGAATAACTGTAATAAACTTACCTCTTAGGATGAAAATGTGTGCTCTTGTAGCATAAACTCTGGCCAGCATGGGGTGTGCAGCCATCCTGCCTGCACCCAGCGCTGCTGTAAAACACGGCTACTTAGAATCATGGAATGGTTTGAAGGGACCTCAACGATCATCCACTTCCAACCCCTGGACACCTCCCACTAGAAAAGGGCACTCAAGACCTCATCCAGCCTGGCCTTGAACGCCTCCAGGGAGGTTGTGTGATTTTATCCACAACCCTCCTGGGCAACCTGTGCCAGTGTCTCCCCACCCTCACTGTAAACCCTTTCCTAACTTCTAGTTTAGATCTCTCCAATGCCAATTCAAACCCATTACCTCTTGTGCTGTCATTACAAGACCTTGACAACAGTCCCTCCCCAGCCTTCCTGTAGGCCCCCTTCAGATACTGGAAGGCCACTATAAGGTCTCAAAGCCTTTTCCAGGCTGAAGCGCCCTGTCTCTTGTAGCCTGTCGTCATAGAGGTGCTCCAGCCCTCTGAGCATCTTCATGGCTTCCTACTTCATACCTCTGCAGGAGTTCTGGGGCTCGTTCTGCAGGTCAGAGCGGCATACGCAGTGCTGGCAGCGGATGGGCGCTGGGCTGGGGTGGGTGAGGTGTCTCATCACAAGTGTAGTCAGAGGCTCTGCCTTGCTGACCGGAGCATGGCGTGCTGGCTGCTCCTCCACAAGTGCTGCTGGCCGTTAGGGTCCAGAGAGGCAGGTGGGCTCCAGCAGAAGCCAGTACCAGTGGCTTGGAAGGCTCCCCTTTACCTGCAAAACACCCTGCAATGTCCACACAGCTCTGTTACTCCCCTGAACTGCAGCAGCTCATTCACAGAATTAAATGACCTCTAGGATCATTGACTCCAACCTATCACCTAACCCTTCTAACTAACTAAACCATGGCACCAAGTGCCTCATCCAGCCTCACCTTAAACACCTCCAGGGATGGGGACTCCATCACCTCCCTGGGCAGCCCATTCCAATGCCAATCACTTCATGAAGAACTTCTTCCTAACATCCAGCCTAAACCTGCCCTGCCACAGCTTGAGGCTGTGTCCTCTTGTTCTGTCACTGGGTGCCTGGGAGCAGAGACCAACCCCACCTAGCTATGACCTCCCTTCAGGTAGTTGTAGACAGCTGTGAGGTCTACCCTGAGTCTCCTCCAGGCTGGACACCCCTATCTCCCTCAGCCTCTCCTCACAGGGCTATGCCTCAGCCCCCTCACACCAGCTTTGGTGCCTTTCTCTGGACATGTTCCAGCACCTCAACATCTTTCTTAAACTGAGGGATCCCGAACTGGACACAGCACTCAAGATGAGGCCTAACCAGTGCTGAGTACAGAGGCAGAAGGACTGCCCTGGTCCTGTTTGCCACACTGTTCCAGATCCAGGCCAGGATGCCATTGACTTTCTTGGCCACCTGGGCACACTGCTGGCTCATGTTCAATTCACCAATTGTGCTTTAGGAGCTGCTCAAGGAGTATCTCGCAGCATTGTGTCACAAGGCCTGGCAGCTCAACATGCTGGACATGCTGCCTTCTATCTTCTGGGGTAGTCACCTTGGGACTGAAACCATCTTATCCCAAAAGCTGCCTATCACTGTGCCTACAAGGCTTATTATACCAAGAATGAAAAGGCAGAATGCTAGGGGATGCATCCTTGCAGAGAAAGTGTTGCTGGAAATTACTCACAGCAGCTTTCTCCCTCCCCCTGGTTATTTTTTTCTTTCCTATTCAGCTGCATCCAGAGCAGGGAGAGCAGCAGCACAGGGAGGGGGTTCTGCCCCTCTGTTCTGCTTTGCTCTGCTGAAACCCCACCTGCAGTGCTGCCTCCAGTTCTGGGCCCCCCTCATAAGAGGGAGATGGAGTCTAGAGGACGCCACAAAGATGCTCAGAGGGCTGGAGGACAGGCTACCAGAGTTGGGGCTCTGCAGCCTGGAGAAGAGAAGGCTTCCAGGAGAAGGCTTCCTTCCAGGAAGGCTTCTCTCTTCCAGGAGACACTGGTAGTGGTCTACCAGTGTCTCAAGGGGGCTACAGGAGGGGAGAAGGCTCTAGGGAGACCTCAGAACAGCCTTCTAGTACCTGAAGCGGATCCAGGAGAGCTGGGGAGGGACATTTGACAAGGGTTGGGAGTGACAGGATGAGAAGAAATGGATTGAAGCTTGAAGAGGGCAGATTGAAACTGGAGATGAGGAAGAAATTCTTGCCAGTGAGAGTGGGGAGACATTGGCATAGGTTGCCCAGAGAGGCTGTGGCTGCCTCCTGCCTTTTTCAAGGCCAGGCTGGATGAGGCCTTGAGAAACCTGGGCTGGTGGGAGGTGTCCCTGCCCATGCCAGGGGGCTTGGAACTGGATGTCATTAAGGTCCCTTCCAACCCAAATCGTTCTATGAATCTATGAACTCTCAGTGCCACACGCACAGTGTTTGGCACAGTGATTCTTTTGTACCTCCTGGAACAAAAGCACACTGGGAACTTGTGAAGATGAATTTCTTTCTGCTGCTGGCAGGAAAAAAATTGGTGTGAGACATAATCTTTCGAACAGGATTTTTAATCTTATCTTCAGGCACTATTCAATATGCTCCTTCTCCCAGCATTAGAGCACCACGTGTCTCAGGACATAACCCTGACCATGTCACTAAGGATAACACCAATTAGTCTCCTAAATTCCTGCAGATCTGATCATGGCAGTATTTATTTCCAGTCCTTCTTTGTGGTAGTGATTGTATCACATAGAGAATTAAAATCTCTCTCTTTTTTTTCCCCCTCATTATTTATGCAGTGGATGAGGTAATGGGAATGCCACTTTCTGTGGGTCATTGAGTAGGGAGAAGGAGTTTGCCATCTACAAATTTGTTCCAGAGCAAAAATCCCCACAATTATAGGCAGTTCAATGAGTGGTTAGCAGCCATAGCCTGTCATCCACACAGAATCAGAGTGTCTTTGGTTGGAAGAGACCTCCAAGTTTATCCACTCCAACCCTTGATCCATCACTGCAGCCTCAGCACTAAACCATGTCCCTCAGCACCAGCTCCACAGGCTGCTGGAAAACCCCCAGGGATGGGGACTCCAGCCCTGCCCTGGGCAGAACATTCCAAGGTCTGAGAACCCTTCTAGGACAGAAATATTTCATAGCATCCAGCCTGAGCCTCCCCTGGGGCAGCTTGGAACCATTTCCTCTGCTCCTGTCCCTTGGCACCAAGGAGCAGAGGCTGCCCCCTCCTTGCTCCAACCTCCCTGCAGGGAGCTGCAGAGAGCAATGAGCTCTGCCCTCAGCCTCCTCTTCTGCAGCCTGCACACCCCCAGCTCCCTCAGCCCCTCCTCACAGCCCAGCTGCTCCAGGCCCTTCTGCAGCCTCACTGCCCTGCTCTGCACAGGCTCCAGCCCCTCAGTGTCCTTCCTGCAGTGCAGGGCCCACAGCTGAACACAGCACTTGAGCTGTGGCCTCCCCAGTGCTGAGCACAGGGGGATGGGCACCTCCTGTCCCTGCTGCCCACCCTGCTTCTGGCCCTAGCCAGGCTGCCCTTGGCTTTCTTGGCCACCTGGGCTGTGCTGGCTCACGGTCACTGACTGCCAACCAGCACCCCCAGGTCCCTCTCCAGGTCTCAGCTTTCCAACCACACATCCCCAGGTCTGGACCTCCCCATGGGGTTGTTGTGACCCAGGTTCAGGACCTGGCACTTGGCCTCAAACAGCTGACCTTGTCCCATCAGTCTAACCTGTCCAGGCCCTGCTGCAAAACCTCCCTACCCTCCAGCAGATGGACACAGCCACCCACATCCAGCTGCAGCTGGCCAGTGCCAGCAGTGCAGGGTGAGTGTGTTCAGTGCTGTGTCCATGGGAGTTGGTTTGCACATGAGCCAGTTCCTCAGGACACTGCACAGACTGCAAAAGATGGAGATAAAAATGTAATCTGCTGCCCTGAAAGCCCTCTCTGGAGTTCATTGCTGGTTATCAGCTTCAAATCTAACTCAATGAGGACAAGTTTCCTCTTCTTTGAGAGGTGCTTATTCCAATTTATTATTTTCTTACTTGCCCTTGATGAACTTTATGAGGTTTCCCCAGCCCAGCTCTCCAGCCTGTCCAGCTTTGCCACTGCTCCCAGCTCTGTCCCTTCAGCCAGATCACTGATGAAGATGTTGAACAGCACTGGACCCAGCACTGAGCCCTGGGGAACACCACTAGCCACAGGCCTCCAAATGGGCCCTGCACCACTGGCCACAACCCTCTGAGCTCTGTCCTTCAGCCAGTTCCCAACGCACCTCACTGTCCACTCATCTAACCTACGTTTTCTAGGCCTCCCTGTCAGGATAGAATGGGACACAGTGTCAAAAGCCTTGCTGAAGTCCAGGTAGACAGCATTTGCTGCCCTCCCTAGCTGGTCATGCCATCCTAGAAGTATGTCTGTGGTCAAGCATGGAAGTTCCATTAGGAGTCTTTAGAAATAAACCAGATGCATATCCAGCTCTTGTAGGACCTGCAGTGATTGAACGTCTAAGCAACTCACAGGAACATCTTAGGAGTGTTTCAGCTGGTAAAGCCCTTTAAGATGGAGTCCAACCATTCTCTAACTCTGCCAGGGCTGGGGCTAAACCATGGCCCTCAGCACCACATCTCTGCTTCTGAAACACCTCCAGGGTGGGGATTAAACCATCTCCCTGGGGAGCCTGTTCCAATGGTTGAAAAAATTGTCATCTAAGAGGTTTCTTCTAATGCCCAACCTAAGCCTCCTCTGGTGCAACCTGAGGCCATTTCCTCTCTCCCTATCACCTGTTACTTGGGAGAAGTGACTAACACCAACTTCACTCCAAACAGGGAGCAGTGGCTGACAGCCCTCAAGCTGTGCTGCCGTTCAGCCAGAGCTGCACAGGCTGCAGAGCTGGGCAGAGGGAACCTCGTAGAGTTTAACAAGGACAGCAGGGTGAGGGAAGTGATCCTCTTCTACTCTGCACTGCTGAGACCCCACCTGGAGTACTGCATCCAGTTCTGGAGCCTCTGGTACAAGAGGGATATGGAGGTGCTGGAAGGTGTCCAGAGAAAGGCCACGAGGATGAGCAGAGGGATGGAGCTGCTCTGCTGTGAGGAGAGACTGAGGGAGTTGGGGCTGTTCAGTCTGGAAAGAGGAAGGGTCTGAGGTGATCTTACTGTGGCCTTGCAGTATCTTAAGGGGGCTACAAGAAAGCTGGGGAGGGACTTTTTAGGCTGTCAGGTAGTGATAGGACTGGGGGGAATGGAAGAAAGCTGGAAATGGGTAGATTCAGACTGGATGTTAGGAAGAAGTTCTTCAGCATGAGGGTAGTGAGACTGAGACCCTGGAATGAGTTGCCCAGGGAGGTGGTGGAAGCCTCATCCCTGGAGGTGTAATTCTTAAGATTTTTCAGTTACCAAATGCTGCCCAAGCTCCTCAGCTGGACTCACCTTGCTCCAGGTCTGGCAGAGCTCTGCTGCCCTGACAGCAGCACAAAGTGATGCTGACAGTCACCAGGACAGCTAAAGATTGCCCTACAGAACCTGAGCCCCACCAGAGCAATGTCCCCACTTGTCCTACTCACAGGTGTTTAAGGCTAGGCTCTAGACACCCTGATCTAGTGTGAGGTGTCCCTGCCCTTGGCAGGGGGATAGAACTGGATGATCCTTGAGGTCCCTTCCAACCCTGACTGACTCCATGATTCTATGAAAATGTAGGGTCCTGCACCCAGGGAGGAACAACTCTGCAGCAGGGCAGGTGAGGGGGGACCTGCTGGAGAGCAGCTCTGCAGAGAAGGACCTGGAGGTGCTGGTGGGCAACACATTCACCATGAGCCAGCAATGGCATCCTGGCGTGCAGGAAGAAGAGTGTGGCCAACAGGTAAATGGAAGTTCTCCTCCTCCATTCTGCCTGAGGCCACACCTGGAGTATTGTGTCCAGTTCTGGGCTCCTTAGTTCAAGAGAGACAGGGACCTGCTGGAGAGAGTCCATTGGAAGGCCACAAAGATGAGAGGGGTCTGAAGCATCTCTCTGATAAAGAGAGACTGAGACCTGGAGCCATTTAGCATGGAGAAGAGCAGACTGAGAGGGGATCTTATGAATGCTGGTCAATAGATAGGGGGTGGGGGACAAGAGGATGGGGCTGGGCTCTTTCCAATGGTGCCCAGTGACAGGACATGGGGCAATGAAGACAAACTAGAACCCAAAGGTTTCACTTAAGGAGAAAATTCTTTGGTGTGATGGTGCTGGAGGCCTGGAGCAGGGAGACATTGTGCAGTCTCCTTCTCTGGAGGCTTTTAAAACCCACCTTGAAGCATTCCTGAGTGACCTGATCTAGGCAAACCAACACTAGTAGAGAGGTAGGGCTCAATGACCTCCAAAGGACCCTTCCAACCCCTACCATTCTATGATTTTGTGATTCCACAACAGTTCCTCACACAGTCTGCTGCTGTGTTCCTCCTTCTTTTCATTGCTCCCTACTTGTCCATTGTTCCTGCACAGGGGGACCCTGGCTGGTGCAGCAATGTGCTTTTACAGGCTGAGACCTCTAGGCAATTAGAAACTGACTGGAATTCAGTGGGAGAACTTTCACAGCCACATCCTGTCAAGATCTGATCTAAGCAGTTGTACAAAAACGGAGAACTAGCATCTCACATACATAATGCATGCTCTGATTTTCTGCTTGCTCCACATCCTTCCAAAGGAGCTGCTGAAAGATGCCACTGACAAGTGATGATTCCAGCAGCAGCCTCAGATAGCACTCCTGATGAGGAGAAAGCAAAGCAGCTGAGACTCAAGAGTTTCCTGAAGTCAAGGCCTTTTCTGCTCCTCAGCATTCATGTGACAGCACCAAGATGGAAGGGACCCTCCAAGGGGATCTTGTTCACCCACCCTGCACTCAGCAGGGACACTTCCAGCTAGGGCAGGCTGCACAGGGACACAGCAGGGCTGAGCTTCAGTGTCTGCAGGGACAGGGCTTCAAGCACACTTCTGGGCAGCCTGTGCCAGTGTCTCACCACTCTCCTTCTGCACAACTTCCTTCTGAGGTCTAACTTAACTCTGCCCTGCTCCACTTTCAAACCATTGCCCTCATCCTATCACTCCAAGCTCTTCTGAACAGTCTCTCCTCATCCTGCCTGTAGGTCCCCTTCAGAAACTGAGATGCAGCTCTAAGGTCTCCCTTGGAGTCTTCTTTTCTCCAGGCTGAACAGCCCCAACTCTCTCAGCTTGTCCCCATATTGGAGGTTCTCCAGCCCTCTGAGCATCTTTGTAGCCTCCTCTGAACCTACTCTACCAGCTCTAAAATCTCCCTTGAGTCTTCTCTCCTCCAGGTCCTGACCTATTAGCAATCCAACCTACTGATGAGGTGCTGAAAGCAAAGGGGATGTCTGACCTGCTTGTGAACCATACTGTCCAGGCAACTGAACTAACAACCAGGAGCATCTCCTGAAGGCACAGTTGGAAGCATGCCCACAAGAAGACATCATTGCTTAGGCCAATGCTCTCTTTCCATACAAAAGCCAAAACTACAGGACAGAAACTTTATATTTGTACTGGGCTTTGGGGAGGGAAAAAAAAGGTCTAGCTTTTGGAAGGCCAAAAAGAGGAGCTACAGTCTCCTAAGAAAAAGGCTCCTAAGAAAGAGGTTTCATGTCTACATTGAGTTCTGGCGTGGGGAGGAACAACCTCCAGCAGCAGGACAGGTCAGGGGAGGGACCTGCTGGGCAGCAGCTTCACAGAGAAGGACCTGGGAGTGCTGTTGGTAAGAAGCTCTGCACTGGACAGGAACGTGCCCTGATGCCCAAGAAGGCCAATGGTATGCCTGGGAGCATTAAGAAGAGTGTGGCCAGCAGGCTGAGGGAGGTTCTCCTCCTGTTCTACTCAACCCTAGATAGACCACAGCTGGGATACTGTGTCCAGTTCTGGGCTCCCCAGTTCAAGAGGGACAGGGAAATACCTGAGAGAGTTCAGTGGAGGCTACAAAGATGCTGAAGGTACTGGGGAAAGACTGAGAGCCCTGGGGAAAAGGTTGAGAGGGTCCTGATCAATGTCTGCAAGTATCTGCAGCTTGGCTGTCAGGAGGATGGAGCCAGACTCTGCTCAGGGATGCCCAGTGACAGGACAAGGAGCAAGGGACATAAACTCAATCACAGGAAAGTCCACCTCAACATGAGAAAAAAAAATCTTTACTGTGATTGTGCTGGAGGCCTGGAGCAGGCTGCCCAGAGAACTTATGGAATCTCTTCCTCCGAAGCCTTTCCAACCCCACCTGGATGTGTTCCTGCCCTGGGTGATGTTGCTCTGGCAGGGGGATTGAACTGGCTGATCTCTGGAGGTCTCTTCCAACCCCTAACGTTCTATGATTCTGTGAAATGTCACTGGATCTTCAGTTTCAATGAAAGTAATACTTTTTGGTTGCTTGGCTATTTTGTTTTTTTTTCAGTGTCTACAGCCAGTAATAAGCTACCTACTTAGAACAGCATTTCCTTCCCCCTCCACCCTACCTCAAGTACAGCAATGCAACTGAAGATACATCCAGTGACTCACTGAAAAACAAAATTGCATTGAATGTTGCTTGAGTAATTTCTAATGACTTGAAGGAGATGTTTTTCAGGATCACACAACTATTTTGGTTGGAAAAACACTTTGAGATTGTCGAGTCCAACCGTTCTCTAGCTCTGCCAAGGCTGGGACTAAGCCATGGCCCTCAGCACCACAGCTCTGCCTCTCTGAAACACCTCCAGGGATAGGCATTCAACCACCTCCCTGGGCAGCATCTGCCAGCCTTTGAGAACCACAGGATTAACCAGGTTGGAAAAGAATTTAGAGATCATCAAGTCCAACCTAAACCCTTTCAGTTACCTTTGACAACTCTTCCACAAGGAGGTCTTTCTAATAATCGTGTCCTCAAGTATTCAATTTCCAAAGAACAGCAAATCTCTGCAGAGGCCTTGTTCAGTCTTTTGTTGGCAGACCGCTTGAAAAGATTCCCAGAGGAAACAAGCACCATGGAAATCAGTCCCAGTCACTGTATGGTCGTGTTCCACAGGCTCACAGGATGTCAGGGGTTGGAAGGGACCCAAAGAGATCATCAAGTCCAACCCCCTTGCCAGAGCAGGACCAGACAATCTAGCTCAAGTCACACAGGAACATGTCCAGACAGGCCATGAAAGACTGCAGAGAAGGAGACTCCACAACCTCCCTGGGGAGCCTGGCTGCACACCCCCAGCTCCCTCAGCCTCTCCTCACAGGGCTGTGCTCCAGGCCCCTCCCCAGCCTTGCTGCCCTTCTCTGGACACCTTCCAGCACCTCAACATCTCTCTTGAATTGAGGGGCCCAGAACTGGACACAGCCCTCAAGATGTGGCCTGACCAGTGCTGAGTACAGGGGCAGAAGGACTTCCCTTGTCCTGATGGCCACACTGTTCCTGATGCAGGCCAGGATGCCATTGATCTTCTTGGCCACTTGGGCACACTGCTGGCTCATCTTCAGCTACTATCTACCAGCACTCCCAGGTGCACTGCTTGGGGTTGTTGTGGCCAAAGTGCAGAATCCTGCACTTGACCTTGTTAAATCTCATCTCCTTGGCCTCTGCCCACCCATCCAGCCTGTCCAGGTCCCTCTGCAGGGCTCTCCTACCCTCCAACAGCTCCACACCTGCTCCTAGCTTGGTGTCATCTGCAAACTTGCTGATGCTGGACTCAATCCCCTCGTCCAGATCATCAATAAAGATATTGAACAGGGCTGGGCCCAGCACTGATTCTTTGGGAACACCACTAGTGACATCTGCCAGCTGGATGTGGCACCATTCACCACCACTCTCTGGGCTCTGCCATCCAGCCAGTTCTTGACCCGTATCAGAGTGAATCTGTCCAAGCCATGAGCTGCCAGCTGTGCCAGGAGCTTGTTGTGGCAGTCAATGTCAAAGGTATCAAAGGTACCTCCTGGTCAGCACCATGCAGACAGTCCAGAATGAACTCAGCAGTTTCCATCCAAGCCAGAAGTGTCCCCACCTTGTCTTTGATATCATCCACTCTCTGCATTGAAATTCCATCCTGAGGCTCCCCGAAGAGCCTGACCATATTTTGGAAATATAGCTGGGGCCATAAAATCCCACTTCATGCTCTGCACTTTGTAGTTCACTGCTTTAAAGGAGGTTCATAAGATATTTTGCTGGCTAAGTTACTGGCTGGGAAACAGCTTCTGGATGGAGCTGAGAGCTTTCTGGAGATTTTTTTTCCAAAGCAGGCAAGTCTTCTCTGAGCTTCTTTGATCTTCTGTAACAAGACCTCCCAGGAGATTTACAGCTCTTCCTGGCTACTGTCAGGCTAAAGAGAAGAGCATTTCTCTCTTTCTTTTTTCTCCTGTTGACTCATTTTCCCTTCTGGGCACATCTTCCCTCCATAACAACCTGATTTTTCTTCTCTCAAAAAAAAAGTGGACTGGAGAAATAAAACCAAGCAGCAAAAGCTGACTGAGGCCAGCCATGTCTTTGCCAGAGCAGAAATAACCTGGATGGAGATTAAGGCTGAGCCACGTGGAGAGCAGATGCTGCAGGGACAAGCAGAGTGGCAGCCACTGCACAAAGCAGGGCTCCAAAGTCTACAGTGGGCACCCTAGCTGGAAGCACAATGTGTGTGGTACCAAACGAGGTGTGCCCCAGCATCTCCCACTTCACTGTGTGCATTGCACTATTAGAATATCAGAGCTGTTGAGGTTGGAAGAGACCTCTGAGCTCATCCAGTCCAAGCACTCATCCAGACCTCACAGTGCCACCGCTGCTGCTCAGCCACTGCCACTGCACCACATCCCTCAGCACCACATCTGCGTGGTTTTAAAATCCCTCCAGGGATGGAGACTCCACCACCCCCCTGGGCAGCCTAGAACAGTGCCTGAGGACCTTTGCTGGGAAGAGATTGTTCCTGATACACAACTTGAACCTCCCCTGCACAGCTTGAAGCCTTTTCTACCTGGACCTGAGTAAGGCATCTGACTCTGTCTCGCATGACATCCTGGTCACCAAACTGGAAAACAAAACTGTCCACCAGCAGCCTGGCCTGCATCACCAACAGTGTGAGCAGCAGGACCAGGGCAGTGATTGTTGCCCAGGACTTCACACTCTGGAGGCCACAGCTTGAGTGATGGATTCAGTTTTGGGGCTCTCACTCCAAGAAGGGCATTGAGGGGCTGGAGAGGGTCTAGAAGGGCAAGGAAGCTGCGGAAGGGTCTGGAGAACAGGGCTGGGGAGGAGTAGCTGAGGGAGTTGTGGGCTGTTGCCTGTTGCAGTATCAGCACTGGAAGCAAGCAGAAGGAGGAAGTGAAGAGCTCCAATCTGCCCCAGTGTCACTGCACCGCCTGTGCTGCATTCAGACCAGAACCACAGGATCACAGAATCACAGAACCTTAGAGGTTGGAAGAGGCCTCCAGAGATCATCCAGTCCAACCCCCCTGCCAAGGCACCATCCCCTAGAGTACTTCACACAGGAATGCATCCAGGAGGGTTTGGAAAGCCTCCAGAGAAGGAGACTCCACAACCTCTCTGGGCAGCCTGCTCCAGAGCTCTGTCACCCTCACCGTAAAGAAGTTTCTCCTCATGTTGACCTGAAACCTTCTCTGTTCCAGTTTGTAGCTGTTGCTTCTTGGCTTATTGTTGCTGACCATCCAAAAGAGATTGGCCCCAGGCACTTGACACCCACCCCTCAGATGTCTGTACACATTGGTCAAGTCTCCTCTCAGCCTTCTCTTCTCCAGACTAAACAGCCCCAGTGCTCTCAGTCTCTCTTCACAGGGGAGAAGCTCAAGTCCCCAATCATCCTCATGGCTCTCCATTGGACTCTCTCCAGCAGGTCCCTGTCTCTTATGAACTGGGGAGCCTAAAACTGGACACAGTATTCCAGGTGTGGTCTCAGCAGGGCACAACAGAACAGTAGGAGAACCTCCCTAGCCCTGCTGGCCACACTTTCCTTGCTGCAGCCGAGGATGCCCTTGGCCCTCTTGGCCACAAGGGCACATTGCTGCCCCATGTAGAACTTGCTGCCCACCAGCACTCCAAAGTCTGTCTCCACGGAGCTGCTTTCCAGCAGGGCAGCCCCAACCTGTGCTGGTGCCTGCTGTTGTGCTTCCCCATATGCAGGACTCTGCACTTGTCATTATTGAACTTCATGTGGTTTGCCTTGGTCCAGCTCTCAGCCTGTCCAGATGTGGTTGGATGGCAGCACAGCCTGAGGGCTGTCAGCAACCCCCTCCCAGCATATTTATGATATACTTGTTTACGATGGCAATTTGTTAGCAGCAGCTGTAAGTGCTGTGCCACAGAGCATTTGTCCCACACTGCAAGGTGCAGAGGTGTGAAGTGACTCAGAGCCCTGCTGTCTCCAAACTGTGCAACAGAATCCTCCCTGTCAGGTTATTGCAAGGGTCGGCATCACAGGGAGGCTTTAGAGGGAAAAGAGAAGTCTGGAGGAATTATGCTTGAGGCTCAGCAGGATCCCTCTTGGCTTTTTCCTTTTATACTTTTCACCTTCTACAGATGTTGCTGAGTCTCCTTTGTGTGAGATTCCAGGGAATAACCACCGTGAGTGGAGTCTGTCTTCGGCTGTTGTTAATGCAAACAGTGTTTGGTGTTTGCCTAATTAAATGGAATGATTTTAAGATCAGCCAGCACTAAAAAAAAAAGTTCTTTTTGAACACCTGATGGCTACAAATACTGAAAATAAATATTTTCCTTATAGAAAGAATGAGAGGAAATGGCCTGAAATTGTGGCAGAGGAGGTTTGGGTTGGAGATTAAGACTAAGAGGAATGGTTTGAAGCTGAGGGAGAGCAAGGTTAAACTGGAGCTGAGGAAGAAGTTCTCCTGTATCAGGGTGGTGAGATTCTGGAACAGGTTACCCAGGGAGGTTGTGGATACATTCTCCCTGGGAGTGTTCAAGGCCAGGTTGGATGAGGTCATGGGGAGCTGAGTCTAGTTGAGAGGTGTCCCTGCCCATGGCAGAAGTGTTCACAGGATCACAGGATGTTAAGAAGTTGGAAGGGACCCAAAGAGATCATCCAGTCCAATGCCCCTGCCAGAGCAGGACAATACTAATAACACAGATCACTTGCTGAGCAGACTCTGTGCCCTCATCAATGTCATTGATGGAGATGTTGAACAGGACTGGCCCCAGCACTGATCCTTGGGGGACACCACTAGTCACAGATCTCCAGCTGGTCCTGGCACCATTGATCACCACCCTCTGAACTCTCTCTTGCAACCAGTTCCTAACCCACCTCACTGTCTGCTCTTCCATCCCACACTTCCTCAGCTTGCTCACTAAAATGTCATGGGAGACAGTGTTAAAGGCCTTGCTAAGGTCAAGGCAGAGACTACATCCACTGGTTTCCCTGAATCTACCCATTCAGTTATGGCATCATAGAATGCTGTCAGGTTAGTCAAGCATGACTTCCCCTTGGTAAATCCATGCTGACTACTCCTGATAACCTTCTTCTCTTCCAAGTGCCTTGAGATGCCCTCCAGCAGGAGCCACTCCATCATTCTTCCAGGGATGGAGGTGAGGCTGCCTGGTCCATAGTTTCCTGGAAGCTCTTTCTTGCCCTTTTTGAAGACTGGAGTGACATTGGCTCTCCTCCAGTCCAAGTTGAAGTAGATGATTTCATAGATCCCTTCCAGCCTCAGCCATTCTGGAATTCTATGGCAATGAAAATTTTCTTTGTTGCAGAGGTCTCAGGGATGGGAACAGACTGCCCAGAGAGGTGGCAGAGTCACCATCCCTGGAGATGTTCAAGAAGCATGTAGCCATTGAACTTTGGAGCATGGCTTAATGGCTATGGAGGTGTTAGGTTGATGATTGGACTCACCTCCAGTATTGTGTTCAGTTTTGGGCACCTCAATACAAGAGGGATGTGGAGGTGCAGGAGCCAGCGCAGAGGAGGGCAACAGAGCTGGGAAGGGCCTGGAGAATAAATCTGATGAGGAGTGACTGGGGGAGCTGGGGATGGTTAGTGTGAAACAGAGGAGGCTGAGGGCAGACCTCATGGCAGTCTGCAGCTACCTGAAGGGAGGCTGTGGAGAGGTTGCTTCTGGTCTCTTCTCACAGGTAATTAGTGACAGAACAAGAGGAATGGCCTCAAGCTGAGCCTGGGGAGGTTTAGGCTGGACATTAAGATGAATTTTTTCCCAATGAGAGTGGTCAGGCACTGGAATGAGCTGCCCAGGGAGGTGGTGGAGTCACCAACCTGGATGTGTTTCAAGGTTGCTTGCATGTGGTACCTGAGGCTATGGTTTAGGGTGCACCTTGCAGAGTAGGGATATGGGTTGGACTTAATGCTCCTGAGGGGCTTTTCTAACCTGGATTCTGTGATCTTAGAGGCCTTTTCCAACTGACTTTACCTCCCAAAATGCTCCAAGGAATGCTTTCTACACAGCTGCACGACTCATTCTCCCTCCATTCAACCATTGCTTCTATCCTGAGCTGTGCAGCTAATTGATTTTTCATTTCATTGGTGGTTAAGACAAAACAAAACAATTCCCATGGCTTTTCTTGGTTTTAACTAAGGTCCTTCACATAGGCCAATGAACTTTAGCTGCAACAGGACTAAAAAAGATAGAAGCTGACAAGAGTAGAAATTTGCATTAAAAAAGTCCACTGCAGTGCACTGGAAAAGGCAAGGTCGAGATTGCCTGAGCTGCTGTGAGCAATCTGGTGAGATGGCATCGACTCTGGAGGACATTTTCATGTCAGCTGAACCTGA
The DNA here is from genome assembly GCF_015220805.1 of Pogoniulus pusillus. Lineage (NCBI taxonomy): Eukaryota > Metazoa > Chordata > Aves > Piciformes > Lybiidae > Pogoniulus > Pogoniulus pusillus. Next base: position 24,845,612 of record NC_087270.1, on the reverse strand, counting down.
TTCATTGCTTTCCCTTCCTTCTGAACCAGATGCACTTTCTTCACCCTGCAGATTGTGGGCTGCAGCTCTGGCCACAGCCCCCATCTTGTGCTGAGCCAAATGCACCTTCTCAGAGTGCCTTGTCCTGCACAGATCTGTTGGCTGCATTGCACAGTAATTAAGGATCTGATTAGACTATCTCATGAAACCTCACCTGCAGCACTGCTTTCTGTTCTGAGGTCCAGCAGGAGCAGGACAACATTGAGCTGCTGGTGCAGGTCCAGAGGTGGCCAAAAAGACGCTCAGAGGGCTACAGAAACTCCCCTGTGGGGACAGGCTGGCAGAGTTGGGGCTATTCAGCCTGGAGAAGAAAAGGATGCAGGGAGACCTTAGAGCTGCATTTCAGTACCTGAAGGGATGAGATGGAACGGATTGAAGCTTGAGGAGGGCAGATTGAGACTGCAGATGAGCAAGAAATTGTTGAGAGTGAGGGTGGGGAGACACTGCACAGGCTGCCCAGGGAGGCTGTGGCTGCCCCCTCCCTGCAGGTGTTCAAGGCCAGGTTGGATGAGGCCTTGAGCAACCTGGGTTGGTGGGATGTGTCCCTGCCCATGGCAAGGGTTTGGAACTGGATGATCTTTGAAGTCCCTTCCAACCCGACCCATTCTATCAATGTCTGAACCTCTGCAAGGAGCTTGCTGTTGCTCTAGCTTCACCCTGAGCAACCTATTGCCTATTTCCACGACTGGGAAAGCCTTTTCAGTGCTAATGCTCACGGAACTGATGGTTGCCTGCTTTGAAGAATGCTTAGTCCTGTCAAACTCCACAAGAACTCTGCTTGCCTTGGCCCTGGGTATTGCTTTGCTCCTCTGTGCTAGTTTGAAGCTAGCTAGTGTTTTTGTGAGAAGAATTAGATTACAGGCTGTGAAAGGGAAGCAATGGTGATGTCTACTTCCCTCATAGGCTTGCTGAGATGCATAAGAATGTAAATATAGATAAGGCAGTCACTCTCTGTCTGGGCTTTGGGCTGCATCTCTCTCTAACCTAACCTGCCGTCTGTGAGACTAAATCCCTCTGCTTCCTAACCCCCCCAGCCAACCCTCCAATCTTCCTTGGGCATAAGGCAAGATCTGGCGTAAGGGAGAGTGGTGGGAGAAAGGTGGAAGGGCAGTTGGGAGCCCCTCCTGGGGACTCAGGTTTCTGGGAGGGCTGTTGTGTTTCTGTATTACCTTTTACCTTGTCTGTTTCTGTCTGTAACTGTATATACTGTAAACATCTGCTTGTACATTGTGCTAGCTGCAAACATAAGCTTCATTCAATTGCCTGAGCTGCTGAGCATAGTCTGGGTGATTTTCTGAAGTGGGGGGGGAGGTAACACCCAAACCATCACATCCTCAGGCATGGATTTTCCTGGATTTTGCTAGATGCAGACACACAGAGGCTGAACAGACACAGGTTGGTGTTAAAATCAGCAGCAACCAGGCCCTTCCACTGTGGGTAGGGCTCTCAGGGTCGAGTCTCTCTATCTCCAAGGGGTTTTATAACATGAAGTTAATGGTATCTGAAGTTTGAACTCCTGTGCTCTGTAGGGCTCATAATGAGAGTCTGGCACAGGATTTCTTCTGAATAATTTGTTGCATGAATTCAAAGCTCTCCCAGCCAGCAAAAGGCAGGAGCAGGCTGCAGTTCCTTCAATATATTCAGTGCTGTCTGAATGAATGGAAGGATGCTTTGCCTCAGCTTCTCCTTCTTCTGAGCTCCCCAGCTCCAGAAGGACAAGGAACTACTGTAGAGAGTCCAGCAGAGAACTCCTGAGCTGCTGAGGGCACTGAACATCACCTTGTGAGGAGAAGCTGAGAGCCCTGGGGCTGTTCAGCCTGGGGAAGAGCAGCCTGAGGGGCATCTCAGCAATGCTGAGCAAGAGCTGAAGGCTGAGGGTCAGCAGGATGCAGGCAGACTCTGGCAGTGGTGCCCAGGGACAGGACAAGAGGCAATGGACACAAAGTGGAACCCAGGAGGTGCCACAGGAACAGAAGGGACAAATTTCTTCCCAGTGAGGGTGGCAGAGCAGTGGGACAGGCTGCCCAGAGAGGTGGTTGAATCCCTATCCCTGGGGGCGTTGAAAGAGGCGGAGCTGTGGTGCTGAGGACCATGGCTGAGCCCCAGCCCTGGCAGAGTTAGAGAATGGTTGGACTCAGTGATCACTGGGACAGGCTGCCCAGAGAGGCTGTGGAGTCTCCATCTCTGGAGGCCTTCCAGACCTGGATGTGTTCCTTGTGATTGGCTCTGGGTGACCCTGCTCTGGCAGGGGAGTTGCACTGGGTGATCTTCAGAGGTCCCTTCCAGCCTCTGACAACTCTGTGTCATTCTGTGGCTCAGTGGTCAGCTGCAAAAGCAGCATTGCCAGTTCCCAGCTACTTCTCCAGCTCTTTCTCTGCTATTTGGCACCACAAGGAGAGAAATTTAAAAAAAATCATTCAGCACTATCCAGCAATGCCATGACCTGAGAGCTGAGTTCTCCCTGAACAGCACAGAACTTTCTCAACTAATTTACAGTTATAAGAAGTTATAAGAAGTAATAAGAGTTATAAGGAGTAATAAGAGTTATAAGGAGTAATAAGAAGACAATCATACTTGATACTTTCCCTGCTTATCTTCTTCTGGACACCTATGCTCAGGGCAGGGAGTTTCCTGAAGTTGTGGTTCATTTCTCTCATAGCTCTACCATAGCTCTGAGGTTTCCCTGGAGCCTTCTCTTCTCCAGGCTGAACAGCCCAAATTTTCTCAGCCTGTCTTCAAAGGAGAGGTGCTCCAGGCTTCTGAGCATCTTTGTGACCTCCTCTGGACATCTCCATCAGGTCCATGTCTCTCTTGTGTTGGGGGCTAGAGCTGGCCCCAGCCCTGCAGGTGAGGTCTCAGCAGAGCAGAGGGGCAGGATCCCCTCTCTTCATCTCTGGCCACGCTGCTTTGGATGCAGCCCAGGCTGCCCTTGGCCTTCTGGGCTGCCAGTGCCCATTGCTGGCTCCTGCCCAGCTTTTCACCCACCAACACCATGCCATTCTTTGCAGGGCTGCTCTCAATACTCATAGGCCAATGGAAAATGGAATTTCTACCCACCACAAGTGGTTTCAAGAGAGAAGGCAGATAAAGAATTAAGGTGACTTTTCATCTGCTGCCCCCAGAGGTGATAATTCAGTTTGTCACTGTGACCTTGGGAGGAGAACCACAACCGCAACAACAACAACAACAAGAAGTATTTTTTTTCACTTGTGTTAGGGCTGAAGACCTCAGAGCTGCATTTCAATATCTGCAGCGGACCTCCAGGCAGGCTGGGGAGGGACTGTTCAGAAGGGCTTGGAGTGATAGGACAAGAGGCAATGGTTTGAAAGTGGAGCAGGACAGAGTTAGGTTGGACCTGAGGAGGAAGTTGTGCAGAAGCAGAGTGGTGAGACACTGGCACAGGCTGCCCAGGGCTGTGCTTGAGGCCCTGTCCCTGCAGACCTTCAAGCTCAGCCTTGCTGTATCCCTGTGCAGCCTGCACTAGCTGGAGGTGTCCCTATTGAGTGCAGGGGAGCTGAACAAGATGCCCTTGGAGAGTCCCTTCCAACCCAATGCAATTTGTGAGCCTGTGTCTGATCTTTCCAGAACTCACCCACAGCAGGTGTCAGAGTGCTGCTGTTTGCTGTGCACCCCTGAAGGCTGCCTGCTTTATTTCTTCTCTCTGCAGCAAGCTTCCCTCTTCCTAGTGCATGGATTTCTTAGCAACGTTCATCTGACAGCTCACCCAGCTCCCTCAGCCACCCAGCTGATAATCTGATGTCTAAAATAAAAAATAAAATCCCTAGTGATGCTTTAAAGCTCCTAACAAGTGTGACTCATCTCTTTAATTTAGGCCATGATGCCACCTGAGCCAACCACTTCTTCAACTGGGCTGCCTATAGCCTCTTCCTTCTCTCCTGTGTTTCCAAATGCATGGAGAAATTCTCTCCATGTGGCTCTCACACTGCTCTGCTCTGCTCACATCAGACCTGACCACACTGCATCTATTTCTCATCTGAGTTGTTTAATGTTCCCTTCTTCCTCAGGAAAGGTCAAGTCAACCCAGTTTGCTCAGGAAGGTGAAACAATCTTCCCTGCAGATCTGTGAGCTGCTAATTAGCAGCCATGGCTGGGTGCTGGCAGCAGACCTGCTTCTCTTGTATGAGAGGAGAGGTTTAGGGAGAGGAAGAGGTTCAGAGAGATGAGAGGAGAGGAGAGGGAGAGAGTCAGAGAGACGAGGGGAGAGGAGGGGAGGGGAAGGGACCTACAACAATCGCCTAGTCCAACTGCCTGACCACTTTAGGGCTGACAAAACCTAAAGCAGGTTATTAAGGCCACTGTCCAAATGCCTTTTCAACACTTTCTGGCTTGAGCCAGCAACACCTCTTTGTGGCATCATTTTCCCACTCCTTAGGAAAGAAATGCTTCCTAATGTCCAGTATGAACCCCCCCAATGCAGCTTTGAACCATTTCCACTTGTCCTGCCACTGGATATAGGAGAGAAGACATCAGCACCTCCTTCTCCACTACCCCTTCTAAGAAAGCTGTAGATAGCAATGAGGTCACCTCACAGCCTCCTCTTCTCCAAGCCAGACAAGCTCAGAGTCTTTAGCTGTTCCCCAGTGGCCATTACTTCCAGCCCAGATGAGAACACAACACTGCAGTAGGAAAGGGGAAGCAGGCCCTGCTGGACTGCCCAGCTGCTCTCTGCCTGGCAGACTGGATTTCAATCAAAGCAGAAGGAAGAATGCCAAGGAGCCAGCCCCACTGCACTGCTGTCCCACACCACCTGTTCTCTGTGTGTCTTCATTGATGTGCAGGACAGGTACTGGCATTCTGCTGGCTAAGGAGGGGAAATCAGGACTTCATATCATAGCAGAGAATTGTTTGGGTTGGAAAAGACATTTGAGATCATCTAGATCAAGCATTCTCTAACTCTGTCAAGGCTGGGGACCTCAGCACCACAGCTCTGCCTCTTTCAAACACCTCCAGGGATGGGAATTCAACCACCTCCCTGGGCAGCCTGTGTCAGGCTTTGAGCACCCTTTCAGTCAAGAGGTTTCTTCTATCCTCCAACCTAAACCTCACCTGGGGCAACTCAAGGCCATTTCCTCATCCTGTCACTTATTCCTAGTGAGCAGAGCCCAACCCTCACCTGGCTCCAGCCTCCTTTCAGGGACGTGTAGAGAGGCAGAAGTTCTCCCTTCAGCCTTCTCTTCCCACACTGAACACCCCCAGCTCTCTCAGCTGCTCCTCCCCAGCCTTCTTCTCCAGACCCTTCCCCAGCTTCCTTTCCCTTCTCTGGACCTGCTGCAGCCCCTCAATGTCCTTCTTGAAGTGAGAGCAGGAATTGTTACAATCCCCTTACTCACATTCATGTGGCTTTCAACCATCACATTCCAAAAGTCCCGTGACCCTCATGAAGTCCACCAAAGCCAAGTGCAAGCTCCTGCAGCTGGGTCAGGGCAATGTTAAACACAAACCAGGACAGGGGAGCAGTGGCTGGAGAGCAGCCTGGAGGAGAAGGCCTTGGGGGTGTCAGTTGGTGCCAAACCCCCCAGGAGCCAGCACTGGTCGCTGGCAGCCCAGAGCCAGCTGTATGCTGGCTGCAGCCAGAGCAGGAAGAGGATTCTGCCCCTCTGCTTTGCTCAGACCTCACCTGCAGCACTGCCTCCAGCTCTGGGGACCCAGGAAGAGAGGGCCCTAGAGCGGCTGGAGAGGGTCCAGAGGAGGCCACAAAGATGCTCAGAGGGCTGGAGAAACAATGCCTTGGGGACAGGCTGGGAGAGTTGGGACTGTTCAGCCTGGACATGAGAAGGCTCCAGGGAGACCTTAAAGCAGGCTTGCAGTACCTGAAAGGTGCTCCAGGAGAGCTGGGGATGGACAATTAGAAGTGTTTGGAGTGACAGGATGAGAGGCAATGGCTCTGAGCTGGAAGAGGGCAGACTGAGACTAGTGATGAGGAAGAAATTCTTTAGAGTAAGGGTGGTGAGATAGGAATAGATTCCCCAGGGAGGTTGTGGATGTCCCCTCCCTTGTTCAAGACCAGGTTGAATGAGGCCTCAAGCAACCTGGGATAGTGGGAGCTGTCCCTGCCCATGGCAGGGGATTGGAACTGGATGAGTTTTAAGGTCCCTTCCAACCCAAACCAGTCTGTGAATCCATGTACCTGCCTGATCAAGGAATGAATCTAACAGAGTCTAGTCTATTTGGCTTGCAATGTAAAAATCATCTCTGCCTGGCTGCTGTTGGCTGGTGAGAGGTGGCACAGCTCTGCCAGGTGCCATGAAGATGCAAGAAGTGTTGCTGCATGCAGAGATGTTTTCTGTGGCAGAGCTTTGCTATTAAAGCTGTTTAGTATTCACTGCAGAGCAGATGTGGAAGTTCAGAGCCAGACTTTGACAGTAAGAGCAGAATGGAAAAACCCCCATGAGTTTGCAATGCTGATGGTTGGTCCTCCTCACCCCTGTGTTATAGCTACACTTCTGATTGCAGACCCAGGAGAGCAGACAAACAGGCCTTGAGTGAAACTACTTCTGCCAGGCAGCACAGCCAGGGGCAGTGGGCACGCTCCTGCTCTTGGCTGTGGAGGAGAGGGGCAGAAGAGGTTTAGGGATGGAGAAACCTCATGCTGCTGGGCTATGTAATCATAGGACTGGTTTGGCTGGAGAAGCCCTCTCAGTGCATCAAGCCCAACAATCAGAGGAACAATGGAATTTTCTTCCACAAGCAGACTTCGGGGTTTTGGGGGTGCTCCTGCTTAAAGGAGATCAAAATTCCAGGCTGAGATGAGAGCTCACTTGAATGGACAAATTTTTTCTGCTCTGGAGAGAAGCAGCATGGAAGTGCCTGCCCCAGCTGTAGAACACCCCTGGGCACCATGCTGTGGGAGTGGAGAGGGATGAAAGACACAGGTTAGTCTCTCCTAAGGATGCTTTGGGCTTGCTCAGGGCCCATAGCACATGGCTAGACATGACCAGGCACCAGTACGGAACAGTGCTGTCCTGCTGGGAAGCAGACCCACAGAGAAAGACCTGGGAGTGCTGTGCACAGCAAGTTCTGCATGGGGCAGCAGTGTGCCCTTGTGGCCAAGAGGGCCAAGGGCATCCTGGGCTGCAGCAAGGAAAGCGTGGCCAGCAGGAATAGGGAGGTTCTCCTGCCCCTCTGCTCTGCCCTGCTCAGACCACACCTGGAATGCTGTGTCCAGTTCAAGAGAGATAGGGACCTGCTGGAGAGAGTCCAGTGGAGAGCTATGAGGATGACTGGGAGACTGGAACATCTCTGCTTTGAAGAGAGGCTGAGAGCCCTGGGGCTGCTTAGTCTGGAGAGAAGGTAGCTGAGAGGGGATCTGATCAATGTCTATCAATATATGAGGGGTGGGGGTCAGGATGAAGGTGCCAGGCTCTGTTTGGTGGTGCCCAGTGACAGGACAAGGCACAACAGGTCCAAGCTGGAACCCAGGAGGTTCCACCTCAAGATGAGGAGAAAGCTCTTTGATGTGATGGTGCTGGAGGCCTGGAGAAGGCTGCCCAGAGAGGTTGTGGAGTTTCCTTCTCTGAAGCCTTTCAAAACCCCACCTGGATGTGTTCCTGTGTGGCCTGCCCTGGGTGACACTGCTCTGGCAGGGGAGTTGGGCTGAATGATCTCTGGAGGTCCCTTCCATCCTCTACCGTTCTGTGAGTCTGTGACACTGCACTGCAGAAGGATCCTACCCTCAGATGGAGAGCAGGAGAAATGTGATAGGCTGAAATTCAGTGCTGACTTCTAAAGAGCCTCTTGAGAAGAAGAGCAGGAATCAAAGGCCAGTGTGAGCCTATTTCCCAGGCCCACTGTGCTTCCTGAGGCTGATCACATTACCTGCAGTTATTTCTCTTGTGGCCTGACAAATTAATTCCTGCAAAGAACGGAGTGACAGAAACCCATTCCTCTGTGTGCCATGGAGCACAGTGACACTGCGGGGCACAGCTGGGGCTCTCCCTGAGCTAACACCCTGGCGACACTCCAGACAGAGCCCTCACTGCACCATCTAGTTCAGGATGTCCCTGCTCATCGCAGGGGGACTGGACTAGATGACCTTTAAAGGTCACTTCCCACCCAAATTCTTCTATGTGTCTATGATTCCAAGGGCTGTGAATCCCATTCTGCTAAGAAAGCCAAAGAGGCTGAAGAGGAGGCAGGAAGCAGAGCAGGCTTCATCACCACATTTGGACAGAAAGGATTCCTCCAGGAACATTCATTAGCAGCTTAGAAAGCTCTGCTCTTGTCAGTTCGTGTTGGGCCCCCAGCACAAGTGGGATATGGAACTGATAGAGCAGGGCCAAAGGAGGGCCAAAAGATGGTCAGAAGGCCGCAGCATCTCTGTTATAGGGACAGGCTGGGACAGTTGAGGCTGTTCAGCCTGGAGAATAAAAGGCTCCAGGGAGACCTTAGAGCTACATTTCAGTATATGAAGGGGACCTCTATGCAGGCTGGGAAGAGACTGTTTAGAAGGGCTTGGAGTGATAGGACATAGACAGGGAGATTGAGGCACCCTCATCATAGAATCATAGAATCAACCAGGTTGGAAGAGACCTCCAAGATCATCCAGTCCAACCTTTCACCGAGACCTATCCAGTCAACTAGACCATGGCACTAAGTGCATCAAGTGTGCAGATGGCACCAAGCAGAGTGGTGTGGTTGGTAAGGCTGAGGGGTGTGATGGGGACATCCAGAGCTGGGCTGAGGAAAACCTCATGAGGTTCAATAAGGCCAAGGGCAAGGTCCTGCACTTGGGTCAGGGCAACCCTTGACAGCAGTGCAGGCTGGGGGTGATGAGGTTGAGAGCATCCTGCAGAGAAGGACCTGTTAGTACTGGTGTGGGAGAAGCTGGGCAGGAGGCAGCAATGTGCACTGGCAGCCCAGAAGGCTAAGGGCAGCCTGGGCTGCATCCAAAGCAGCGTGGCCAGAGATGAAGAGAAGGTATCCTGCCCCTCTGCTCTGCTGAAACCTCACCTGCAGGGTTGTGTTGGACCCCCAACAGAAGAGAGACAGGGACCTGCTAGAGAGGGTTGGGCTTGATCTTAAAGGTCTTTCCCAACCTTAATGATTCATGATGGTGTGGTCAAGAGAGTCATTGCCACCTTTGGCTGTGCCAGGCAGCGGTGGTGGAGCAGCAGCTGTACAGAGGAGCCTGGTCCTGAGCTTGTGTGCTAGGCTCAGATCTGTGCTTCTCTCAAGGCTGCTGAAAAGCTGGAGAAAATCCAGAAAAGGACAATAAAACTTGGCCAGCAGCTGGAGATGATACTCCATAAGGAAAGAGAGCTCATTCTGCTCCAGTTATCAAGAAGAGGAGCATGAGGTGACTGCATTTAGTGTGTGCAGCCTTCAGAGGATACAAATGTTGAAAGGGTTTTTTTGTGCTCCTGAAAGGGGGAGGAAAAGGCTAATAGTCCTTGGTGGGCTTTTAGGATTGGGCCTGGGGGTTTGCTCTCCCCAGTGGCAGGTTCTTGAAACCAGTGCAAAGAAAATGAGCAATGCATCTGGCTGGCCAAGTGCTATGGAGAAAGCAAGTCCCACTATGTGGTGCCTCATACCCCCTTCCTGCCTCATCTGTGGAGGAGGACAAAGGAAGAACTAGGAAGGTTGGAGAAACCCAGCAAGAAGCAAACTGAGGATGAGGGGTGGGGAAAGGGAGGAAGATGTCTGGAAGGACCTGATGGCACCATGCCAGTGTCTGCTCCTATCCCTCCAAACACAGACCACCCAGAAGTGGTGGTGAGCAATGCCAGAGATAAGAGGCTTATGCCACGATTCTTTGCACAGAAGCACAACTCAGTTCTGCAAGCCTCCGAGAGCCAGCTGCAGTGTGAGCCCCAAAAAAGCAGAGCATGGACACCTGGGATGCCAACTCACACTCCTAGATCCAAATTCACTCAGAAAATCCTTTCATCAGGCACAGGCTGATGATCTTCTGCCTGCTTTGACTGAGGGGCTGGAGGTGCCTGGCTGGGAGCCAGCCTCTTCCCATACATCACAGAATCACAGAATGGTAGGGGTGGGAAGGGACCTCCAGAGATCATTCAGTCCAACTCCCCTGCCAGAGCAGCATCACCCAGGGCAGGTCACACAGGAGCACATCCAGGTGGGGTTGGAAAGGCTCCAGAGAAGGAGATTCCACAACCTCTCTGGGCAGCCTGCTCCAGGCCTCCAGCACCATCACATCAAAGAACTTTCTCCTCATCATGAAGTGGAACCTCCTGGGTTCCAGCTTGGACCTGTTGTGCCTTGTCCTGTCACTGGGCACCACCAAACAGAGCCTGGCACCTTCATCCTTACACCCACCCCTCCGGTATTGATAGACATTGATCAGATCCCCTCTCATCCTTCCTCTCTCCAGACTAACCAGCCCCAGGGCTCTCAGCCTCTCTTCAAAGCAGAGATGTTCCAGTCCCCAAATCATCCTTGTGGCTCTTCACTGGACTCTCTCCTGCAGGTCCCTGTCACTGTTGAATTGAGAAGCCTCAAACTGGACACAGCATTCCAGGTGTGGTCTCATCAGGGCACAACAGAAGGGCAAGAGAACTCCCTAGTCCTGCTGGCCACACTTTCCTTGCTGCACCCCGGGATGCCCTTGGCTGTCTTGGCCACAAGGGCACATTGCTGCCCCATGCAGAACTTGCTGTGCACCAGCACTCCAAGGGCTTTCTCCATGGAGCTGCTTCCCAGCAGGGCAATTCCTAACCTATGCTGGTGCCTGCTGTTGCTCCTCCTCAGGTACAGGGCTCTGCACTTGTCCTTACTGAACTCCATGAGGTTCCCTTTGCCCAGCTCTCAGTCTGAAGGTGGTGATTTTTCAGCTCTCCTAGTGGGCTCCCTCCAGGAAGGGCAAGGGGCTGAAACTGTAATTTGAGCTGCAGCTCTGAGCTGGAAGCACAGGCAGCCTTTACTGCTACTGCCATTCTCCTGGATGCTTTAAGTCTGGATCTCACAGGTCCCTCTCCTTTTGTCCCAGCAAGTATTCCACCAGGAGCAAGTTCATGTTGCCATCTAGATCTTGGTATTATCACTAGTATTGCCCAGGACTGTGCTTGAGGCCCTGTCCCTGCAGACATTGAAGCTCAGCCTTGCTGTGTCCCTGTGCAGCCTGCTCTAGCTGGAGGTGACCCTGCTGGGTGCAGGAAGTTGCACAAGATGCCCTGGTAGGGTCCCTTCCAAATAGTGCAGTCTGTGAGTCTATGTGAAAATTGCAGTGGTGTTCCATGCCTGAAGTTCACTATCTAGCAGTTACCTAGAGGAAAAGAGGTCTGGGAAGGAGCTATGAATTTGCTGGGATTATGAAGCCATTTCAATTGCCAGAACATCTTAAAATGTCTTTAGTCTACCTGAGAGTCAGGCTAGGAGATTTTAAGAGATTAACAGATTGCATCTGCTTGTGGCTGCCTCCTCCCTGGAGGTGTTCAAGGCCAGATTGGATGAAGCCTTGGGCCACAAAGTCTAGTTGAGATGTGTCCCTGCCCATGGCAGGTGGCTTGGAGTAGCTGATTTCTGAGGTTCCCTCCAACCTGAGCCATTCTAGGACTACATGATCCATACCCAATGCACCTCCTGTTGTGTAACAATGACCCAGATGGCATCTTGTGGGCTAAGCTCTGGTTGATGTGCCGGTTTGATTTAATAGGGCACAATCTGTTCAGCTGGAGCATTTGGCTTCTAGGTATCCAAGTTTGGGAAGAAAATGTCTTCATGTCATCTTCCATATTCCTGTCTGCTCTCTAATCCTGTCTGGATGCTGAAATACATGCTTGAAGTTGCCTGTTCTTATTCCAGATGGCATGTCATGGGAAACAGTCATGCCCAATGTGTGCAAACAGGCTGTGATGTGGCGATGTGCTTACTAGGCAACCACAGGTCATTTGGCTCCTCTGGCTGCTGCCAAAGCTCTAGCACTACTTCTCCTGACCAAAGAGGAGAAGCTTGGCTTCTCAACTTCTTAGCTTCTCAACTTCTCAGCTGTGGCCACGCAGAGATGCATTCACTGCCGAACGTTGCTGGTGGGCAGGACGCACACGGGTTGCATCAGGTTGGAAGGGACTCTGCAAGGGCATCTTGGCCAACCCCTCCCTGCACTCACCAGGAACACCTCCAGCTACAGCAGGCTGCACAGAGGCACAGCAAGGCTGAGCTTAAACGTCTGCAGGGATGTCTCTTGAATGTCTCCACAGCCACATGCAGATGCTGTGGAACTGTGTGATTGGCAGCCCATTGCTGTGTGGGCAACAGCCCTGAAATCTCTCTGGGTAGACCTTCTGCTGCCAGGCTGCTAGACGTGATAGCAGCAAGCCAGATTGAGACAGGTGAGCACACATAAGCCCACTTTGTGTTGGAGGCACAAGAACTCTGCCCCACCTGTGTGGCCATGAGGGTGACAGCCTGAAGCTGCCTGGCTTGTAGGGTATAACGTAAAGTTCCTCATCGCTGAAGTTGAAGGCTGCTTATGAGGGACCAAAAGATGGAGCAAGCAAAGGTGACTGACTTCCCATGGAGTATTCATTCCAGTTGCTCCAGAAGGGTTTGAACAATTTCTGCTCTGAAAGTCCCTGAGCTCTGGGCACAGCCTGCCCTACATGTGCCTGAGTCTCATAGAATCATACAATGGTCTGAGTTGGAAATGAGCTCCAAAGGTCATCTACTCCATCCCCCCCTGCACTAAGCAGGGAAGCAGGGGCATGCTCAACTAGGTAGCCACCTGTGCATTGTAACTGCTCCTTTGCCAATAGTAAAATGCCAGGCCTGTTAGAGCTACAGAACTACAGACCTGCTGAGGCTGGAAGGGACCTTTGAGATCATCACCACTCAGCCAGAGCTCACAATGCCACCACTGCTGCTCAGCCACCACCACTAAACCATATCCTTCAGCACCACCTCCATGCATCTTTTAAATCCCTGCAGGGATGTGGACTCCACCACCTCCCTGGGCAGCCTGGGACAGTGCCTCAGAGGAAGAAATTGTTCCTAAGATGCAACCTGAATTTAAGGCTATTTCCTCTTGTCCTGTTGCTTGCTGCATGTATGAAGAGGCTGACACCCACCTCACTCCAACTTCAGATTCACAGAGGGGTTGAAGTTGGAAAAGACTTACAGGGATCACCCAGTCCAACTACCCTGCCAGAGCAGTGTCACCCAGGGCAGGGCACACAGGAACACATCCAGGTGGGGCTGGAAAGGCTCCAGAGAAGGAGACTCCACAACCTCTCTGGGCAGCCTGCTCCAGGCCTCCAGCACCCTCACATCAAAGAACTTTCTCCTCATCTTGAGGTGGAACCTGCTGGGTTCCAGCTTGGACCTGTTGTAGCTTGTCCTGTCACTGGGCACCACCAAACAGAACCTGATACCTTCATCCTGACCCCCACCCCTCAGATACTGATAGACATTGATCAGATCCCCTCTCATCCTTCCTCTCTCTAGACTAACCAGTCCCTAGGCTCTCATCCTCTCTTCAAAGCAGAGATGTTCCAGTCCCTTCATCATCCTCTTATCTCTCCATTGGACTCTCTCCAGCAGGTCCCTGTCTCTCTTGAACTGGAGAGCCCAGAACTGGACACAGCATTCCAGGTGTGGTCTGAGCAGGTCAGAGCAGAGGGGCAGCAGAACTTCCCGAGCCCTGCTGGCCACACTTTTCTTGATGCCCTTGGCCCTCCTGGCCACAAGGACAACTCCTTTCAGGGAGTTATAGAGGGCAATGAGGTCTTTCCCAGCCTCCTCTTCTGAAGTCTAAACAGCTCAGGCTCCCTCAGGCTTTCCTCAGCAGAATGCTGTTGAAGGAGTCAGCTGGACACTCCCTGGGATTCCAGCAGCTTTACCTGACGTGGCAGGCACCTCCAGCTCAGAGTTTTTCCATTCTTGGGGGGAACTCCAGGAAAGCTGTGACAAGTGATTTGCTGCAGGTGCTTGAACTCTGCTATTCTGGTAACAAATATTTCCATGTCTTATCCGAGATCAGATTTGATCAGGTCACTGAGGCCTGACCTGGGCACATTCCAGTTGTTGGGTTGTTTTTTCCCTATTATTATTTCCTTCTCTGCTCTTCTAAAGAAATTCTCCATTCACTTCAGCAAACCACTCTTCTAGTTAGAGTAGTTTGACTTATTTTAAGAGCTGTGTGGCCAGGAGGGATTTTCCAAAGTGCCCAGGTATCTGCTAGGAGTGTTCCAGAGCTGTCAACATGGAAAAATGCTAGCAGCAAAATGCTAAGATGAACATTTAAGATATACAGAGGGGAAGATAATTTTCTGATCCACTGACAGAGGTCCCTGCTCAGTCTCCCTCTCTTGGAAACACTCTTGAGAGAAAACACTGCCAGCTAGGACACCACAGCAGTTCTGTGAAGAACTTCTTTCTCACATCCAGCCTAAACCTGCCCTGGCTCAGCTTGAACCTGTGTCCCCTTGTTCTGTCACTGGATGCCTGGGAGCAGAGATCAACCCCACCTGGCTACAACCTCCTTTCAGGTAGTTGTAGACAGCAATGAGGTCACCCCTGAGCCTCCTCTTCTCCAGGCTGCACACCCCCAGCTCCCTCAGCCTCTCCTCACAGGGCTGTGCTCCAGGCCCCTCACCAGCCTTGATGCCCATCTCTGGGCACATTCCAGCACCTCAACATCTTTCTTAAACTGAGGGGCCCAGAACTGGACACAGCACTCAAGGTGTGGCCTAACCAGTGCTGAGTACAGGGGCAGAAGGACTGCCCTGGTCCTGCTGGCCACACTATTCCTGATCCAGGCCAGGATGCTATTGGCCTTCTTGGCCACCTGGGCACACTGCTGGCTCATGTTCAGCTGTCAGCCAGTGCCCCCAGGTCCCTCTGCCTGGTTGATCTCCAGCCACTCTGTCCCACAGCCAGTCCTCGTGACCTGCAGCTGAGGAACAGAAGAGGAACTTCCTGGAGGCATGCCCTGGTTGTGAGACGATGCCCACAGAGGATGTGAGCAGGGAGCTGTGCTGCTCTCTTTGACCCTCCATAGAGGAGCACAGCAGCACAGAACTATAGAAGGGTAAAGGGTGGAGAGGACCTCCAGGGATCATCCAGTCCAACCCTCCTGCTAAAGCAGGGTCACCTAGAGGGGGTGACATTTACAGACATTGCTCAGATCCCCTCTCAGCCTTCTCTTCTCCAGGCTAAGCAGCCCCAGGGTTCTCAGTCTCTCCTTCAGCATCCTCATAGCTCTCCATTGGACTCTCTCCAGCAGGTCTGTGTCTCTCTTGAACTGGGCAGCCCAGAAGTAGACACAGATGTGGTCTGGACAGGGCAGAGTAGAGGGGGAGGAGAGGAGAACCTCCCTTTATCTGCTGGACATATTCTTCTTATTGCCCCCAAGGATGCCCTTGGCCTTCTTGGCCACGAGGGCACATTGCTGCCTGTGCAGAACTTGCTGTCCACGAGCAGTCCTAGCTCCTCCCCCTCAGGGTTGCTCTCCAGCAGATCACCTCCCAGCCTGTACTGGTGCAGTTTATTCTTCCTTCCCAGGTGCAGGACACTGCACCGACCCTTGCTGAGCCTCAGTAGGTTCTTCTCTGCCCAGCTCTCAGCTTGCCCAAGTCTCGCTGAGTGGCTGCACATCCTCCAGGTCTTTCCCATGCCTTTTCTGTAGGTAGGAAAGTGCTTTTTGGTTGGCAGACCTAGGGAGGGGGCTTCTGGCATGAGGCAAGTGTTGCACTTTTGCCAAATGTGCACCTGGGAAATGGTCCCTGGGCCAGTTCTCTTTAAAACCTTTATCAATGATCTGGACATGGGGTTTGAGGGTACCCTCAGCCAGTATGCAGATGACAGGTGGCTACAAGAAGGATGGAGAGAGACTGTTTACAAATGCCTGGAGAGATAGGATGAGAGGCAATGGCTTCAAACCAGAGAAGAGCAGATTCAGATTGGATGTTAGGAATAGGTTCTTTACTATGAAAGTGCTGGAACACTGGAACAGGTTGCCCAGGGAAGTGTTTGGGGCTCATCCCTGGAGATATTCAAGGTGAGGGTGGACAGGGCTGTGGCAACCTGCTCTAGTGGAGGATGTCCCTGCTGAGTGCAGGGGGGGTGGGACTGGATGAGCTTTGGAGATCCCTTCCAACCAGCCCATTCTATAGTTCTATGACACTACGCTGGAAAGGAGTGGATCTGCTGGTTGGACTTGACTTTAAAGGTCTTTTCCAACCAAAACAATTCTGGGATTCTACGATTCTGGTGTCAACCAGGAGAAGTTTCCCCTGCTCCTTGGCCCTGCTCTTCCCCTAAGTAGGGGAAGATGTCAACTTCCTATGCCTCTCTCAACAATTACCAGGACTAGAACTTCTCCTAATAGCCAAGCTTGCATTTCTGATGGCAGATTTCAGCAGGATTTAAGAGTTGCAGCTGGGCTGTCAGATAGAACTAAATTCTCAAGCACAAATCTTCCTGCCGCCTCAGAACCTTTTGAAATGTGCAGTCTGGGACTTTTTTTTCACCTGTTTTATTTTCCCCTCAGTAATTTTTCATCACACGAGGAAGTTACTCAGCAGGCAACAAAGGCTGATGGTGTTTGGTGGCTATTAATAGGCACAACAATATCACACAGAGGACCACGAACAGCCACGGTAGGTGATAAGTGGGAAAACAGTGCAAATGGTGACACTTGAAATAGAAGGGGGGGGGGCGGAGAAACCCAACCTCTAGAACTCTCAGATGCAGTCTTGTTTCAGCAGCAGAGAGCAGGCCAGCTCAGAGGGGTCTTTGATCATAGAATGATAGAACAGTTTCAGTTGGAAAAGGCCTTTAAGGTCATCCAGTCCAACCGTCACCCTCAGATCACCATGGCCATTGACCTTTGTCCCCAAGTGCCATGGACACAGATTTCTTGAACACCTCCAGGGATGGGGACTCCACTACCTCCCTGGGCAGCCTGTTCCAATCCCTAATTTCCCCTAATCTCCAATTTAAATGACTCCTGGTACAATTTCAGTCTGTTTCCTCTCATCTGATAGTAGGGAGAAGACCCCAACCCCCACCTCAGTCTAACTTCCTTTCAGGCAGTTGTAGGAGCCCTTTAGCCTCCTTTTCTCCAGGCTACACAACCCCAGATCACTCAGCTGCTCCTTACCAGCAGAGTAGAGCAGAGGGGCAGAATCCCCTCCCTGTGCTGCTGCCCTCCCTGCTCTGGATGCATCCAGCACACAGCTGGCTCTGGGCTGCCAGTGACCAGTGCTGGCCCCTGGGCAGTTTGGCACCAACTGACACCCCCAAGGTCTTCTCCTACAAGCTGCTCTCCAGCCACTGCTCACCCAGCCTGCATTTGTGCTTGGCATTGCCCTGACCCAGCTGCAGGAGCTTGCACTTGGCCTTGTTGAACTCCATGAGGTTGGCTTGGGCCCAGCTCTGCAGCCTGTCCAGGTCTCTCTGGATGGATCCTTCCCTCCAGCCTGTCAAGCACACCACACAGCTTGGTGTCATCTCAGACTTGCTGAGGGTGATAGGTTTGATTTGATGATCCTAGAGGTCTTTCCCAATCTGGTTAGTTCTGTGATTCTGTGAATCCCAGTGCCCATATCACTGACACAGATGTTCAACAGCACTGGTCCCAGTACCAAGCCTTGAGGGACACCACTTCTCTACATGAAGTGTCTCTTGGTGTGCCAGGCTCTCCTTATAAGAGGAGTGCAGCAGGTTCCTCTGAGGAACCTGATCTAGTGGAAGATGTTGATTGCAGAGGGGGTTGGCCAAGATGCCCTTCAAGGGTCCCTTCTAACTTGCTGCGTTCTATGATTCTATGACTCTGCTAAGCTGAAGCTAACTGCTGAGGAACAGTTACAGTTTGGGTTTTTTTTGGCTTTTGGCTGGTTTCAGCAATTTGGAGGGCCCCCATTCAAGCACAGCTATAAGGAAACTTTCTGTGTGAACATCTGTATCTCAGCATACCTGCTGCTGAACTGCTGAGGGATAAACTGATGTTTGCCATTCTCTTCTTTGCTCAGCCATGAAGGTTGTTCTGGAGGGTAGATCAGCCTGCTCTCACGGGCTTTACTCAGATGTGTCTCCTTTACTTCCTCCATTGACTGAGTTGTGGTCAGTAGGCCACAAATTCTATCCTCAGACCAAAATACTACATGGGTAAAGAGCTTCAGGACAAGGTGGGTGTGCAAGGAGGCATCTTATAGAATCATAGAACTCTGAGCTCTTTAAGCTCGTCCAGTCCAACCATTCTCTAGCTCTGCCAAGGCTGGGACTAAACTATAGAATCACAGAATCATAGAATCAGTCAGGGTTGGAAGGGACCACAAGGATCATCCAGTTCCAACCTCCCTGCCATAGGCAAGGACACCTCACACTAGATCAGGTTATCTGGAGCCTCATCCAGCCTGGCATTAAACACCTCCAGGGTTGAGGCTTCCACCACCTCCCTGGGCAACTCATTCCAGGGTCTCACCACCCTAATGCTGAAGAACTTCTTCCTAACATCCAGTCTGAATCTACCCATTTCCAGCTTTCTTCCATTCCCTCCAGTCCTATCTCTACCTGACAGCCTAAAAAAATCCCTCCCCAGCTTTCTTGTAGCCCCCTTAAGATACTGCAAGGCCACAGTAAGGTCACCTCAGACCCTTCCTCTTTCCAGACTGAAGAGCCCCAACTCCCTCAGTCTCTCCTCATATCAGAGCAGCTCCAGCCCTCTGTTTGTCCTTGTGGCCCTTCTTTGAACACCTTCCAGCACCTCCATATCCCTCTTGTACCAGGGGCTCCAGAACTGGATGCAGTACTGCAGGTGGGGTCTCAGCAGGGTAGAGTAGAGGGGAGGATCACTTCCCTGGCCCTGCTGCCCACACTGCTCTTGCTGTGGCCCAGTCTCTGGTGCTCTCTGCGCTGCAAGTGCACACTGCTGGCTCATGTTCAGCTCATCCACCAGCACCCCCAAGTGCCTCTCCTCAGGGCTGCTCTCAAGCCAGGCACTGCCCAGCCTATACTAGTGCTTGGGATTGCCTTGACCTAGATGCAGGACCTTGCCCCTCAGCACCACATCTCTACCTCTTTTAAACACCTTCACGGATGAGGATTCAAACACTTCCCTGGGAAGCCTGTTTCAGGGTCTGGGAACCCTTTCAGGGAAGAAATTTATTCTAATATCCCACAGGGTTTGGGAACCCCTTCAGGGAAGAAGTTTGTTCTAATATCTCAGAGAAAGTTTGCCATACTTTCAGAAATATGGCCTGATGGTGACATAGGTCCAATTCCTTCTTGCAGGCTCAAAGGAATCACAGTCCTGTTAAAGGAGGAGATGAAGTTTGCTAAGAGGGGCTTGGTGCTCTCTTTAAGCTCAGCATCTTTGCCTGTGTGTGCATAATGTTGAAGCTGGAAAAGTGCCCAAGTCCAAAGATCTTTGCTCCTGCTCTCTTCCCAGGAGAAACAACAAGTACTGATATGTGCTGCTTCTCACAGCCCTTCCTTCAGGGATACTGCTGAGCAGCTGAACAGTATGCAGCATGGGGCTCCAGCAAAGTGCTGCTGTAGATACTGGAGAGCAAAATCACCAGCAGGTTTATACCTTTGTGATATTCCTGCTCCAAGAGAGGTTGGACTGGTGACCAACAGAGTTCCCATCCTACAAGCACTGGGAGTGCATAAAGCTAAGCCCTTCACAGGGGCCACAGCACTCACAAGGATGGAGAGATCCCTACATGTTCCCCTCTGTGGAAACTGCTGAGCAACACAGGACTTATAGTTGACCTTGGTCTCTCTTTGTTGGTTGGAAATGCCTCCTCAGCTTGCTTCTTGCTTTTGGGAAATGCTGCAGAGCCAAAAAGAGATCCCCCACAAGCCTGGATGGATTTCAGCAGGGCTTGCGGCCACTTGGCCGCAGCGCAAGGAGAGCAGTTTGACATGCTGCAAGTTGAAGGAAAAGCTCTCTGAGCAAAGCAGACAAAAGGAGAGAAGAAAACATTCTTTAAGGACCTGGGGCTGTGGTGGAAGTACTGTTAGCTCCAGTGAACCACAACTGAAAGAGGGCAGAGGACCAAACAGAGGCTCTTAGTACAAGGTCTCTCCAACACTCCCCATGGAGACTTGCACCCTGCACAAAGCCACCTCCACCACTCCCTGCTGTCATCTCCTGTTGACTGTGAACTGCACTGCTTGCACTGGGACACCTTTCAAACCTCTTCTCTCCCCACATTGCAGCTCCTCATCCCCATGAGATAGACACCACTCCACTCTGGGCCCTGCCATTCATTCCCAGATCTTCTCCTCCTCTTCCCAGCAACTGCTTTTCATTGGGTTTGTTTTGGTTTCCCTTAGACCTCCCACTGGCTGACTTTGAACACTAACCTCAGGGGCTGGTGTCAGCACTCTTTTCTGTCACCACTGCTGCCAGACATTTGCCTCTGCCTTTTTCTCACCTCACATGAAAACAACTGAATCTCTGGAAGGACCTTGCACTGCTTAATAACAGAACCTGCTGCTCACCAGGCACAGAACCAGGGGGTTTGTGCCATTGAGCTGGAATACAAATCCCTCTCTCAGATGGGGTCTTCTCCTCAAGCATTTTGCCTCTTGCTCTGGTTGCCACACACAGCTCAGGGATGACTTGGCTGGAAAACAATACTGCATTTCTTGGGGTGGATAAAGCCCAGTCCAGCAGCAGACAGCACCCACCAGACTTGTTCCATTGCTGCCCTCCTGCCTGGACCCCCCTCTAAACCCCCATCCCCATGGTGTGGCTTTCCCCACACCCTGAAGTCATGCCAGGCTATGGCAGGAGCAGGCATATAGAGTTTGGATCAGATGATCCTCAACATTCCTTCTAAACTGGAATTATTCTATGATTCTGTATTTGACTCTCAGAAGAGCTGAGGATGTGCAAGCATGTCCAAAAGTAGATTTTAACCCTGCTGTCACCAGCGATACAACAAGGTCAATACAGTTGACTTCCACCATCATTTTTCTGTCATTGGTGCCTTTTACTCTTGGTGTTTATGTCAGATATCAGTGCAGATGAGACTCTTGAGTATAATGAAATTGGAATGGGCTGCCCAGGGAGGTGGTGGAGTCACCATCCCTGGAGGTGTTCAAGAAAAGACTGGATGGGGCACTTAGTGCCATGGACTAGTTGATTGGATAGGACTGGGTGATAGTTGGACTGGATGAGCTTAGAGGTATCTTCCAACCTGGTTGATTCTATGACTCTTGCCACATGCCTGTGTCACAAGGACACTGCCAGCATGTATACCTGGGATCACAGAATCACAGAATTAACCAGGTTATTGAGTCCAACCTATCACCTAACCCTTCTAATTAACTAACCCATGGCACTAAGTGCCTCATCCAGTCTCCTTTTAACCACATCCAGGTTGGTGGCTCCACCACCTCCCCGGGCAGCCCATTCCAATGCCAATCACTCTTGCTGTGAAGAACTTCTTCCTAACAGCCAGCCTGAACCTGCCCTGCCACAGCTTGAGGCTGTGTCCTCTTGTTCTGTCACTGGGTGCCTGGGAGAAGAGACCAACCCCACCTAGTCACAGCCTCCTTTCAGGTAGTTGTAGAGAGACCTCATGGTCTGCCCTGAGTCACCCCTTCTTCAGGCTAAACACCCTCAGCCTCTCCTCACAGGGCTGTGCTCCAGGCCCCTCACAAGCCTCGGTGCCCTTCTCTGGGCATGTTCCAGCACCTCAACATCTTTCTTAAACTGAGAGGCCCAGAACTGGACACAGCACTGAAGGAGTGGCCTGACCAGTTCTGAATATAGGGGCAGGAGGACTGCCCTGGTCCTGCTGGCCACACTGTTCCTGATCCAGGCCAGGATGCCATTGGCCTTCTTGGCCACCTGGGCACACTGCTGGCTCATATTCAGCTGCTGTCTACCAGCACCTCCAGGTCCCTCTCTGCCTGGCTGCTCTCCAGCCACTCTGTCCCACAGCCTGTAGCACTGCATGGGGTTGTTGTGGCCAAAGTGCAGAACCTGGCACTTGGCCTTATTAAAACTCATAGCACTGGACTGTGGCAATATGTCCAGCCTGTGCAGGTCCCCCTGCAGAGCCCTGCTGCCTGCTAACAGATCCACACTTGCTCCCAATTTGTTGTCATCTGCAAACTTACTGATGGTGGAGTCAATGCTCTCACCCAGATCATCAATGCAGATATTAAACAGAATGAAGATACTAAACTCTGACTAACTCCTAACTAACACTGGCAGGATTGTAACAGAGCCATCACTTCCAAGGTGGGAGACACCATATCAGGGCCATAAGCAGCCAGGGCAGCCACTGAGACAGCACCTTCACTGCAGCCTCTCTGCAAGGCACCAGGCACTGGTCTCCCAAGAGTGGAGATGTATCCCTATACCCTCCTTCTCTTCACTTCCCCATCAGATGGAGCCTGCATCTGTATGGCAAAACCCCAGCAATGCTGGCAGCCAAGATCAGAGTTGCTAGGCAAATCTGAGCAGTGGGAGGATTTTCACATCCTGCAGCCACCTGGGCTGCTGCATGCAGCTCTCGTCCAGCTCTCTGCTTCCATGGCTCTCAATCTCTCTTCTCTAGCCCTGTCTTTCCTATTTCCAGGCATTACCTATTTTTAGGACAAACCTCTCTTTAACTCTTTCATAAGCTTATTCCTCACCCTTCCCCATAGGACAGCCTCAGAAGCAGGAGCAACTTGCAGTGCTCTTGTGAGGCCACACCTGCAGCACTGTTCTGGTGTCCCCAGACATGGACCTGCTGGAGAAGTTCAGAGGAGTAATTCAGAGGAGGCTTTGGGAACCTTTTCAGGGAAGAAGTTTCTTCTAATATCCCACAGAAAGTTTGACATACTTTCAGAAGCATGGCCTGCTGGTGAGACAGGTCTAATTCCTTCCTGCTTGGTCTCTCAGCCTCTCCTTATCGAGCAGTACTCCAGTCCTCTAATCATCGTTGTAGCTCTCTGCTGGACCTTCTCCAGCAGATCCCTGTCCCTCTTAAACTGGGGAGCCCAAATCTGAAGGCAGTACTCAAGCTGAGGTCTCACCAGGGCAGAGCAGAGGGGGAGGAGAACCTCCCTGGACTTGCTGGACACACTCTACTCAATGCCCTCCAGGACCCCATTTGCCTTCTTGGCCACCAGGGCACATTGCTGTGCCATGGATGTTATCCCCCAGCACTCCCAGGTCCCTCTCCACAGGGCTGCTCTCCAGCAGATCACCTCCCAGCCGATACTGCTGCAGTTTATTATTACTCCCCAGTGCAGGACTCTGCACTTGTCCTTGTTGAATCTCATTTGGTTCCTCTGTGCCCAGCTCTCAGCCTGTCCAGGTCTCACTGGATGGCCTGACAGCCTTCTGCTGTATCAGCCAAGCCTCCCAGTTTGGTGTCATCAGCAAACCTGATTGAGACGTAATGGCTGCAAACTAGAGCAGAGCAGATTGAGATTGGCTGTGATGAGCAAGTTCTGCAGCAGGAGGCTGCTGGAACACTGCAACAGGTTGCCCAGGGAGGTGGTTGGGGCCTATGCCTGGAGATATTCAAGGTGAGGCTTGACAGGGCTGTGGGCAACCTGCTCTAGGGGTGGATGTCCCTGCTGAGTGCAGGGGGTTGGACTGGATGGGCTTTGGAGGTCCCTTCCAACCCAGACCATTCTATGATCCTGGTGCTGGAGATAAACCTACTAAAATCCAGAAGGCCAACCTCAGAACAGCTCCTAAAGGCAATTCAATTTTGTGCCCATTTGAGGGCTGGGGAAGTCTCATTTAAGGGGTCATTTAAGGGCTGATGAGGGGAAGTGTTAACATTTCTGACTTAAGAGAACAAAGCAGCTCAGTTAACTAATTCTGTTAGCAGCAGCCTGCACTAATTGAGTTGGTTCCTCTCTTTGCTGAACAAAGCTTGACAAAGAAACAAGGTCAGGCTACAGCTGGTTGTAGCCTGTGGCAGAAACCACTTGCAGAAGATTTCTGATGTGCAAAACAGGACGTGAACTCTCACACACACATACGTGCAGAATATGTCTGGTTGGATGAGAGCTCCTGGCTCATCCAGTCCAAGCCTTGGTCCATGCTGAGGGGTCAGCATTAAAGCATGGCCTCTGAGCACCAGCTCCACAACTCTTTGGAAGGCAGTGGAAATGACAAAGATTTAGGGCTGATGCTAGGGCTGAACACATGTAATATTTAATTTGTTTTTATCAAAATGATGAATTTATCTCTCTGCCTGGCACCTGGACACTGTGGTGCCTAACAGTCATAGAATCACAGAGTTGGTTGGATTGGAAAAGCCCTTCAGGATCCTCCAGCCCAACTGTCCTCTACCTCTGCCAAGCCTGGGGCTTAGCCATGGCCCTCAGCACCACAGCTCTGCCTCTTCCAAATGCCTCCAGGGAACGACATTCAACCACCTCCCTGGGCAGCCTGTGCCAGGCCTCAAGAACCCTTTCAGGCAAGAAGTTTCTTCTATCCTCCAACCTAACACTCCCCTGTGGCAACCTGAGGCCATTTCCCCTTGGCCTATAACTTGTTACCAGGGAGAAGGGGCCGACCCCCACCTGGGATTCAACCATGTCTCTGGAGAACCTGCTCCAGTAGTTAAAAACCTTTCAGTGAAGAAGTTCTTCATCTCCAACCTACACCTCCTCTCCTCCCAGCACATGTTTCTAGGGCACACAGCCCAACCCTCATCTGGCTCCAGCCTCATCTCAGGGAGCTGTAGGGAGCGATGAGGTCTGCCCTCAGCCTCCTCTTCTCCGCACTAAACACCCCCAGCACCCTCAGCTGCTTCTCCTCAGACCTCTTCTCCAGACATTTCCCCACCTTCCTTGCCCTTCTCTGGACCCGCCCCAGGCCCCAGCTGACACACCATTGACACTCCACTCTCTGCCTTGGCTTGTAGACACATCACTGCAGAATTCAAGCTGACTGCATTTCATCTGAGCCCACAAGGGATCATCTGAGTCACTGTGTGAGTACTACAAGGAGAGAGAGGAAGAGCCCCTCCAGAGATGTTTTTTGGAACATTTATGACAACCAGAATATCTCTAACAGTTTCTAAGATCAAGGCTTTGAGGAACCTGTCGGGTATATGCTTTAACCCTCTTTATTCAGAGAGCCAAGGGCAAGGGAGGGAGGAAAGGCACCTCTTGCTCTCTCTGGAGCTTTCTCTTGAGCAACAGGAGCCATTTTTAAACACAAGAGGTTTGAGCAAGAGCCCTCTGATATCCCTTGTGCCACCACCTTCTTTGTCCCTCAGCCTTCCCAAACAAGGACCTTCTTTTGCTCTCACATTCTCATTTAGAGCTTTGTATGGGCTCCAACACACCATTGGGATTCAGTGTGGGTCTATCTGCCAGGCCCACCTTGCACTCCATCACCACGTGGTGACATTGGCAGATGACTCTCCCAGCCTGCACCTTCTGAGGTTATGTGATCTGGCTTCAAGGCTAGCTGTCCCCACAGTGGTTATGCTGCCAGCACAACCTGGTCTAGTCGATTGGACAGGGCTGGGTGATAGGTTGGACTGGATGATCTTAGAAGTCTCTTCCAACCTGTTTGATTCTATGATTGTGGCAGATTCGTCTGCTTTGAAACCTGTGCAAGCAGGAGAGTGAATGCTGGTTGTCAGGGCACAGGTTTTTGGTGGGATATGACTTATAGACTCACCTTGGTTGTCCTTAGACTTCCTGCACTGTTGTCAGTGTCCTCTGGCCCCCAGTTTCTTTACTGAAAGAGTGGTCAGGCATGGATGGTGGAGCCAACATCCCTGGAGCTGTTAAAGAGATGTATACACATGGCACCTTAGGGCATGGTTTCTTTGCCATGGTGGTGCTAGGTTGAATCATAAAATGGTTTAGGTTGGAAGGGACCTCAAAGATCATCCATTTCCAACCCCCTCCCCATAGGCAGGGACATCTCCCACTAGAACAGGTCACTCAAGGCCTTATCCAACCTGGTCCTGAACACCTCCAGGGAGGTTGTGGAGCACAGAAGTACTGAATATGATCAAAGATCACATTCTATGCTCTGCAACCTCCCTGGGCAATCTGTGCCTGTGTCTCACCATCCTCACTGGAAAGAACTTCTTCCTAACATCCAGTTTCAATCTCCCCTCTGCCAGTTTAAACCCATTCCTCCTCATCCTGTCATTACAAGATCTTGTCAGTAGTCCCTCCCCAATCTTCCTGTAGCCCCCTTCAGATACTGGAAGGCCACTCCAAGGTCTCCTGGAAGCCTTCCCTTCTCCAAGCAGCAGAGCCCCATCTCTCTCAGCCTGTCCTCATAGCAGAGCTGCTGCAGCTCTCTGAGCATCTTCATGGCCTCCTCTGGACTTCCTCCAGCAGTTGGTTGGACTCGATGATGTTGGATTCTATGCGGGGGAAGGCTTGTGTGGAGCAACAGCCCATGACAACCAACCAACCAAAAGAACCCAAAATGACAATAAGGATGGAGTCATGCTCTATCTTTAGCTCTTATCAGCATTGCCAGTGATAAGCCTTCAAGCCCTCTGTCTATACAGCAATTATTTAAACTTCACAGTGAGCTGCCACAATTCCAAACTGTATCAGACAATCAAGCCTTCAGGTAAGAGCGCAGCAGCCACATGCATGGCTAAGAGGACAGGCTGAGGGAGCTGGGATTGTTCAGCCTGGAGAAGAGAAGACTCCAGGGAGGCCTAATAGCAGCTTGCCAGGACCTGAAGGAGGCTACAAGAGGGATGGAAAGAGACTGTTTGCAAAGGCCTGCAATGATAGGACAAAAGGCAATAGATTCAAACTAGAGCAGAACAGATGGAGATTGGCTGTGAGGAACAAGTTCTGCAGCAGGAGGCCGCTGGAACACTGCAATAGGTTGCCCAGAGAGGTGGTTGTGGCCCACCCCTGGAGAATGGTTTAGGTTGGAAGGGACCTCAAAGATCACCCAGTTTCAACCCTCTGCCATAGACAGGGACATCTCCCACTAGAACAGGTCACTCAAGGCATCATCTAACCTAGACTCAAACATCTCCAGGGAGGGAGCATCCACAACCTCCATGGGCAACCTGTGCCTGGGTCTCACCACCCTCACTGCAAAGAGCTTCTTCCTAACATCCAGTTTCAATCTCCCCTCTGCCAGTTTAAACCCATTCCTCCTCATCCTATCATTACAAGACCTTGTCAGTAGTCCCTCCCTAGCCCTCCTGTAGCCCCCTTCAGATACTGGAAGGCCACTCCAAGGTCACCTGGAAGCCTTCTCTCCTCCAGGCTGCAGATCTCCAACTCTGTGAGGGTGGACAGGGCTGAGGGCAACCTGCTTTAGTGGAGGATGTCCTTGATGAGTGTAGTGGGGGTTGGGCTGGATTAGCTTTGGAGGTCCCTTCCAACCCAGACCATTCTGTGATTATTCTATGGATACTTTGGAAAGGAATCCTCAGCTCCTGCTGTAAATGCTTCTTCCTCCTTGTTCTCACCAGCCCCCAACTGGCTGAGAGTTGCTGCAGTGATATCAGCTCAGTCTGGACACATTTACTTCATGAACACTGCACAGCCAGCAGCAGAACAGCTAAGAGCTCTCCAGTGACATCAGGAGTGGATTTTGACTCAGTAGCAGAGCTGGAGATATTTGTGGCTCTACTCAAATATTTCCTGCTGTTTACTGCCAGTTAGAGATTAATAATTAATCACCATCTCTAATGAGATGGTGACTATGAGTGACACTGGTGGTCAGCTTTTGATGACAGCCTGTAAAGGGA
The DNA here is from genome assembly GCF_015220805.1 of Pogoniulus pusillus. Classification (NCBI taxonomy): domain Eukaryota; kingdom Metazoa; phylum Chordata; class Aves; order Piciformes; family Lybiidae; genus Pogoniulus; species Pogoniulus pusillus. The sequence goes on along the minus strand of NC_087270.1, from coordinate 24,817,923 downwards.
AGACATACATCTGATCTAAGAAATGAAAAATCCCAGAATGAAGGGGCTTGGAATAGGCATCTGAAGCTCATCTACTCCATCCCCTTTGCTAGGGTCACCTAGAGCAGGTTGCACAGGAAAGCATCAAATGCAGGACTGAAAAGTCTCCAGAGGAGACTCCACAACCTCTAGGCAGCTGTGTGCAGGGCTCCAGCACACTTACTATAAATCAGTTTGTCTTTATGCTTAAATGAAACCTCCTGGGTTGCAGCTTGTGCTTATTGCCCCTTGTCCTGTCACTGGGCACCAGAGCCCAGCCCCATCTTCTTGACCTGCACCCTTTAGCTATTGATCATCATTAAGAAGATCCCCTCTCAGTCTGCTCACCTCCAAGCAAAACAGCCCCAGATCTCTCAGCCTCTCCTCATCCAGACCCCTTGGCATCTTAGTGGTTCTCCACTGGACTCTCTCCAGTAGTCCCCTGTCTCTCTTGAACTGGGGAGCCCAGAACTGGACACAATACTTCAGGTGTGGCCTCATCAAGGTAGAGCTGAAGGGGAGGAGAACCTCCCTATCCCTGCTGGCCACAATCTCTCTAAAACACCTTGGAATACTACTGGACTTCTTGGTACATTGGTGGCTTATGGTGAACTTGTCCACCAGGACCCCAGCTCCTGGTGCTGGTCTCTTCTCACAGGTAATTAGTGACAGAACAAGAGGGAACAGCCTCAAGTTGCAATTGGGGAGGTTAAGGCTAAGTATTAGGAAGAATTTTTTCTCAGCAAGAGTAGTCAGGTGTTGGAATGAGCTGCCCAGGGAAGTGGTGGAGTCACCAACCCTGGATGTGTTTAAAGGTGGTTTGGCTGTGGTGCTTGGGGCTATGGTTTAGGGTGCAGCTTGCAGAGTAGGGATATGGTTTGGACTTGGTGCTCCTGAGGGGCTTTTCTCAGCTCAATTCTGTGATTCTCTGCAGAGCTGCTTTTCAGGAGGTCAACTCCTAACCTGTCCTGCTGCATGTAGGTTTATAATTCACAAGCTGTGAAGAGGTGGGCTTGAGAGCTGCATACACATCCTGCTCCATCTGCTCATCAATTCACTGCATAGCAAGCTCTAAACAGGGACTCTCAGCACCTGCTTCCCTCTCTCCATTACTCTTTCCTCAGAGCTGCTTTTCTCTCTCCATTACTCCTGCCCCCTTTGGGTTTGGAGGAAGAAGCAGCTACACAAATTTCTTCAAGGGCAGAAAGGATTCTGCAGCTTTGACTTGAAGGAGCTTTGCCCAAAGGAGCAGACTGTTTGAGCTGTACTTTTGGGCACAATTAAGACTCATTAGTTGTGCCCCAGAGGAGCAGCTGCATCCGTGCAGCTACTCGGGGCAAAGAGGATTAACTGTGGTTGACAGAGGGCTTCAGCAGGGCAGGGAATCACCCTGAGTTAGACATCAGGCTGGGCAAGATGGCCAAAAAGATGGATTTTGGTTGTTTGTTTTTTAAACAGACAATTCTGAACCCCTTAAACTGAGCTCATTTGAAGTGAATGTCACCAGCTCAGTGGAGGGCAAAACAATGGTGCTGAGGTTGGGGAAGGAAAGATTGTGGATTAAGAGAACCTAAATAGTGTTCAGTTCTACTTGCAGAGATTAGACAAATATGTAAGGGAAGGTCTTGCAGCATCGACACTCTAGTGTCTGACAACAGACATTTTTGTTCTGGACAAACTGGATCCAAGCAGCAGGGCAAGAGAGGGGATTTTGGTCCTTGAGTCTGCTCTGACCTCATCTCCAATTCTGCCTCCAGTGGTGGTGTCCCCAGTGGAAGGAGGACGCAGAGCAGCTGGAGTGAGGCCAGAGAAGGCCACAAAGATGAGCCAAGGGCTGGAGCAGCTCTGCTGTGAGCACAGGCTGAGGGAGCTGAGGGTGTGCAGTCTGGAGAAGGCTCCAGGGGGACCTTAGAGCTGCCTGCCAGTGCCTGAAAGAATCCTGCAGGAAGGCTGCAGAGGGACTTTTGCTGAGGGTGTCTGGAGACAGGCCAAGAGGGAATTGGTTTGAAGCTGAGGCAGAGCAGGGTTAGACTGCAGCTGAGGAAGAAGTTCTTCATTGTGAGGGTGCTGAGGCTCTGGAATAGGTTGCCCAGGCAGGTTGTGACTACCTCCTCCCTGGAGGTGTTCAAGGCCAGATCAGATGACACCTTGAGCAGCTGAGTCTAGTTGAGAGGTGTCCCTGCTTATGCTGGGGAGGTTGGAGCAGATGATCTCTGATGTCCCTTCCAGCTTGAGCCAACCTATGATTCTAAGGTCTAGGCAGGAAGGGATCCTGCAAGGGTGTTCTCTGGTCCAACCTCTCACTCAAAGCAGGGTCAGCTTCAAAAGCAGCTTAGGAAAGAAAGGGTCTTCAATCCCACCACAAGCAGATGAAGAGCAGGCTGCACTGAGCCTTTGCCATGGAAGCAGGATGATGATGTAATCTCATCAAAAAGAGAAAAACAATTTTTCTCATTTTTCTTTCCTCTCCCTATCTGCTGAGCAGTTCTTGGTCAAGAATTCCAGATATTTTGGAAGTAGAGATCCATAATACAATCCTCACATGAGATGAGAGGGGAGGTGAGCTTGGCTGAGAGGGTCAGAAGAAAGAGATCTTTAGCTGTCCCTTGCCAGTAAGCCAGCAGAATGCCTTTGCAAATTGACTATTTGAAACTCAGTTTCCATGGATTGCAGATTCACAGATCCATCAGATGGCTTGGGTTGGAAGGGACCTTGAAGATCATCCAGCTCCAACCGCCCTGCCATGGGCAGTGACACCTCCCACCAGCCCAGGTTGCTCAAGGCCTCATCCAGCCTGTCCTTGAGGAACACCTCCAGGGCGGGGGAAGCCACAATTTCCCTGGGCAACTTGTTCGAGCTTAGTGTCATCCACAAACTTGCTGAGGGTGCCTCAGTCCCACTGCCCAGGTCCCTGGTAAAGCTAGTAAATAATTCAGATCTCAGTAGAGATTCCTAAGGGGCCACTCTTGCTGATGTCTACCTTGACACTGAGCATAACTGCAACCCTTTGACTGTGCCAGTGTCTCCCTACCCTCACTGCCAAGAATTTCCTGCTCATCTCCAGTCTCAATCTGCCCTCCTCAAGCTTCAATCCATTCTCTCTCATTCTGTCATCACAAGTCCTTGTCAAAAGTCCCTCCCCATCTCTTCCCTTCAAGTACTGGAAGGCTGCAACTGGTTTTATCTAAGTTCTGAGCAGTGATATAATATGCAGAGACCTTGTCTGGGGGTTGAAAGGGTTGAGGGCAGACCTAAATTTAACCCAGCTCTTTAGCTTCCTCCTTTGGGAGCAAAGTGTTCCTGCTAGCACTGGCTATCACGGGATGTAACCAATGCTGTGGTGAGGAAAGCAAAAAGCTGAGGCTTCAGGCAGAGCTGTCACACTGGTGGAAAGCATGACAGGCTGTGCGCTGAGTGCACCAAGTGACACGTCACAGCCCTGCACTTAGTAGACAGCCCTGCAGAGCCTCAGCTCCAGCTCTTACTCATTATTAGTAATTTTATTTCTGCAGAAAGAGAGAGGAAAACATTTCCCACGCTGGCTGCCTGCCATCACGCCACTCTGACCAACCATGCTCTGCAGCAAGCATGCCAAGATTGGGAGAATCCTTCTGTTCCATCACAGAATATTCTTAGTTGAAAGAGCTCTCCAAGCTTGGATAGTCCAATCCTCGACCCAGCACTGCAGGCTCAGCACTAAACCATGGCCCTCAGCACCAGCTTCACAGGCTACTGGAACACCCCAGGGATGGAGGCTCCAGCACTGCCATGGGCAGAACATTCCAAGGTCTGAGAACCCTTCCAGGGCAGAAATATTTCCTAGCATCCATCCTGAGCCTCCCCTGGGGCAGCTTGGAACCATTTCCTCTGCTCCTGTCCCTTGGCACCAAGGAGCAGAGGCTGCCCCCTCCTCGCTCCAACCTCCCTGCAGGGAGCTGCAGAGAGCAATGAGCTCTGCCCTCAGCCTCCTCTTCTGCAGCCTGCACACCCCCAGCTCCCTCAGCCCCTCCTCACAGCCCAGCTGCTCCAGGCCCTTCTGCAGCCTCACTGCCCTGCTCTGCACAGGCTCCAGCCCCTCAGTGTCCTTCCTGCAGTGCAGGGCCCAGAGCTGAACACAGCACTCGAGCTGTGGCCTCCCCAGTGCTGAGCACAGGGGGATGGGCACCTCCTGTCCCTGCTGCCCACCCTGCTTCTGACCCTAGCCAGGCTGCCCTTGGCTTTCTTGGCCGCCTGGGCAGTGCTGGCTCACGGTCACTGACTGCCAACCAGCACCCCCAGCTCCCTCTCCGAGTCTCAGCTTTCCAACCACACATCCCCAAGTCTGGAGCTCCCCATGGGGTTGTTTTGACCCAGGTGCAGGGACCTGGCACTTGGCCTTGTTGCAGTGAGCCCTGGCCCATGGTTCTGACCTGCCCAGGTCCTGCTGCAAATCCTCCCTACCCTCCAACAGTTGGACACAGCCACCCAGCTTGGTTGTGCCACCTGCAAACCTACTGAGGGTGCCTCACTGCCCTCACCCAGCTCATGAAAGTGAACAGGCCCCATTACTGAATGCTGGCTTCTCTCTCCTCTGCCTGTGGGTGGGCTCACAAGAGCATCTCTTCTACACCAGTGCTTTGCTGCCAAATGCAGTGGTGCAGCTGCCCATCAATGGCTGCTCTGGGGGCTGTATTTTTAGCACCTGGCTTATGTCTCATATAGTTTGAAATATGACTGTGTAGCCTGGTTTCATTTATTTGGTCCAAAGAGCAAGACACAGATGCCTTTAACTAAAGAGTGACTTTGATGGGAATCTGGTTCCCAATGGCTTTTGGTGGTTGAATCCCCATCCTTTTTTTTTTTGGGGGAGAGGTGTTTCAAAGAGTCAGAGATATGGTGCTGAGTGCCATAATTTAGTCCTAGCCTCGGTAGAGTTAGAGAGTGGTTAAACTGGATAATCCTAAAGTGCTTTTCCAACCCAAACTTCAGCTGGTGCACAATTCTGGAGGCCCAGGACAGGATGAAAATAGAATGAAACTTTTCAGAGCACCTAAGAGATGTGGAACCTCAGCTGTCATCACAAGGATTTGAGAACTCAGCAATTCATAAATGGCTTTGAAATTGCAGCCTCTCTTTGCTTCTGGTTTGGAGGAGAAGCAAGCTGCAGGGTGATCTTCCTGTTCACACTACTCTGCTCCCAGCCTCCTCCACTTGCACAGAAGAGGCAGAGCAGGTGAAACGAGATGGGGAGAAGAGAATATGGCCAAGGGAGCCTTCACTTATCATATGCAAGGGAAGACACATTCCTTATGAGGCTCTGAGAAAGCAGAGCCAGCTGGATCTGTACTGCTGTCATGATGTCCTCAGCATCTCTCCATGCATGACACACTCCAGAAACTTTAGGACACAGCCAGGCTCATCTACCCTCCAGCCAAGGATTGTGTCACAGCAGACTCCATCTACTGTGGAGGATGCAGTTGCTAAACTCTCAGCGCAGTATCTTTTTAACCCCTTCCTTCTCTAAGCTCTGAGCTGAGCCCTGCTGGCTCAGTGGATGCCCAGTTTGCCATCAGAGCTGGGCTGACATGTCTGCCTCCTCTTCACCCCCACCACATTACATGATTTTGACTTTACTTGAGTGTCCTGCTGAGGAACGCTGAGCCAAAAGTGGAAAGGACTTCTGCAGAGAGCGAAGTTGACTGGGGTGAGAGCCACATTCAGCTGGGAGCCTGCAATAACTGGGCCCAGAGTAAACCCCATGGGGGTGGAGGTCTCAGCAGCCAGCAGGGCAGCAGAGAGCTGGTAGCTAACCACACACACCAGAGAATGATGCCTACAGGAGCTAGAGGGACAGTAGGATGTAAATGGCTGTTATAGCTTCACACAAGGTCCCTTAAGTCCTCTTAAATCATAGAAATGGAAGAGACTTTTGAGAGCTCATCACGTCCAAGATGGTCATAGCTTGTTCTTTCCTGGCAGACACTATATAAAGGGTTTCCAGGTCATCCAAAGACTGTTCCTGTAATAGGACACCTATATCTAGGCACAAATGCAGTCTGGGTGCAGAATGGGTTGAGAGCAGCCTGAAAAAAAGAGCCTTGGAGGGCACTGGCTGCTGAGCAGCTCCCCAGGAGCCAGCAGTGCCCTCATGCAGCCCAGCAGGCAGCTGTGTGCTGGCTGCAGCCAGAGCAGTGTGGGCAGCAGGGCAGGAGAGGGGATTTTGTCCCTTGAGTCTGTTCTGCTCTGATCTCATCTCCAATTCTGCCTCCAGTGCTGATGTCCCCAGCAGAAGGAGGACACAGATCTGCTGGAGTGAGGCCAGAGGAGGCCACAAAGATGAGCCAAGGGCTGAAGCAGCTTTGCTGTGAACACAGGCTGAGGGAACTGGGGGTGTGCAGTCTGGAGAAGACTCCAGGGGGACCTCAGAGCTGCCTGCCAGTGCCTGAAAGAATCCTGCAGGAAGGCTGCAGAGGGACTTGTGCTGAGGGTGTCAAGAGACAGGCCAAGAGGGAATTGGTTTGAAGCTGAGGCAGAGCAGGGTTAGACTGCAGCTGAGGAAGAAGTTCTTCATTGTGAGGGTGCTGAGGCTCTGGAATAGGTTGCCCAGGCAGGTTGTGACTACCTCCTCCCTGGAGGTGTTCAAGGCCAGATCAGATGAGGCTTTGGGCAACCAAATCTAGCTGAGAGGAGTCCCTGCCCATGGCAGGGGAGGGTGGAGTAGATGATCTCTAGGATCCCTTCCAACCTGAGCCATTCTAGGATTCTATGTTATTCCAGGCTCTGGGATTTCAGGCAAATCCTTTTTGGCCTGAACTAGAGACAGTAAGTGATTCATGGATACAAGCTAGAGATGCTGCCGTTGGCCAGAGATGTTGTTCTGCCTTGGAAGCAGAGGAACATTTGCCAACTGGCATTTGAAGAGAAAGGGAGAAGAGCAGAGGGCGGAAGATGGGAGCAGGTCTCTGTTCCAACAGTCTGGAGCTACCGAGGGAGGGAATGCTTCCTCTGCCTGCCAACTGTTGCTGGAGTCTCTGCCTGAAATGTGAAGCCTCAGTAGAATCTGAAGCACAGCAAGGCAGTGCTCTCGCCTATTGTAATGCACATTCACAACTGCTTTGATGTCAGGTAGGTGTCCCTTGGGAATGCCCTTAGCATGTTCCTTAGCAGCACAGGTTAAAGTACTTGACAGAGCCTTTACAGGAACCTCAGGTGGAAACTGGATAAAGCAGGGCTTCCAAAAAACTGGACAGGTAGTGAGTTCCAACTAGCAGCAAACAAACCAGAGTTCCTCTGTGCCTTGAGATAGGTCAGCTGCAAAGGATATGACAGACTGCCTTGGCTGTCACTGCAAACAGCAGGCAGAATTTGCAGCCCAAAGGGCCAAGGGCAGCCTGGGCTGCATCCAAAGCAGCATGGCCAGAGATGAAGAGAGGAGATCCTGCCCCTCTGCTCTGCTGAGACCTCACCCGCAGGGCTGTGTCCACCTCTGGGACATAAGAGAGGTGTGGACCCAATGGCTGAGCTTAAATGTGTCCAAGGATGGGACCTCAAGCACAGCCCTGGGCAGCCTGTGCCAATGTCTCACCACTCTGTGCAGAACTTCCTTCTGAGATCCAGTCCAATTCTGCCCTGCTCCACTCTCAAACCATTGCCTCTTGTCCTGTCACTCCAAGGCCTTCTAAACAGTTCCTCCTCAGCCTGCCTGAAGGTCCCCTGCAGATATTGAAATGCAGCTCTAAGGTCTGCCTGGAGCCTTCTCTTCTCCAGGCTGAACAGCCCCAACCCTCCCAGCCTGTCCCCACAGCAGAGCTTCTCCAATGCTCTAAGCATCTCTGCGGCCTCCTCTGGACCCTCTCCAGCAGCTCCAGATCTCTCTTGTGTTGGGGGCCCCAGAACTGGCCCCAGCCCTGCAGGTGAAGTCTCCCCAGAGCAGAGGGGCAGGATCCCCTCTCTCCATCTCTGGCCATGCTGCTTTAAATGCAGCCCAGGCTGCCCTTGGCCTTCTGGGCTGCCAGTGCCCATTGCTGGCTCCTACCCAGCTTTCACCCACCTGCACCCTCGGGTCCCTTCTCTGCAGGGCTGCTCTCAATCTTATCACCCCCAGCCTACATTGCTGTTGAGGGTTGCCCTGACCCAGGTGCAGGACCTTGCCCTTGGCCTTATTGAACCTCATGAGGTTCTCCTCAGCCCAGCTCTGTAGCCTGTCCAGGCCCCTCTGGATGTCACCATCTTATCCTTCAGCCTTTTCAACCACACCACTCAGCTCGGTGCCATCTGTAGCCTTGCTGAGGGTGCCTCAATCTTGCTGTCTGTTACTGGGGAAGATACTGAACAGCTCTGGTCCCAGTACAGACCCCTGAGGGGAACCACTTGTTACCCATCTCTATCTGGACATCAAGTCATTGACCACCACTCTCTGGATTCAACCATCCAGCCAATTCCTTATCCACTGCACAGTGCAACCATCACATCCATATCTCTACTGCTTAGAAAGAAGAATGCTATGGGGAAGCCCAGGTAGATGCTGTGTAGGTTTGGGTGTTCCCTGCCCCCCCAGGTAAGGAGCTCCTGCTGGAGAGAGCAGGCAGAAGGGAGAAAAGGAGACCAAGTTGGCTTTGCTGCCAGCTTATAAAGAGATAGCAGAATCAGGGCACTGAATATCAACACTGCAATTTCCTGGGTCCTCTTCCAGGACTGTCTAGGCCTTGGAGGATTTTTCAACTCTGTGGTACTTAAAACTGTAACTATATCTGAGGGCTGGGGGTCAGGAAGGAAGGGACAGGGACAGCCTCTGCTCACCTGTGCCCCGTGACAGCACAAGGGGCAATGGGTGGAAAGTGCAGCACAGGAAGCTCCACCTCAACATGAGGAAGAACTTCTTTACAGTGAGGGCACCAGAGCCCTGGCACAGGCTGCCCAGAGAGGTTGTGGAAAGGCTCCTCTGGAGCCTTTTCAGCCCTGTCTGGATGTGTTCCTGTGTGACCTGTACTGGATTCTCTGGTCCTGCTTTGGCAGGGGGGTTGGAGTGGAAGCTCTCCAGAGGTCCCTTCCAGCCCCTAACATCCTCTGATCCTGTGAGCTCCTTTTTCTTTTTTTTCTTCAGGCACTAATAGGAGAACCTTTAAAAGCTGACATTTTCCTGACAAATCTGCTTTATTTCAGCTGCTGACGTTGGGCAAATTGAATCCCCACCCACTCAACCCTCACTTAAGCTATATTAATGTTTTAAGGCATTTCAAAACATGCTTGATTCCCAACCAGAAAAGTGATGTCAGAGAGGGGGTTACAGACTTGGAATCATGGAATCACAGAATTGTTTTGGTTGGAAAAGACATTTCAGATAACTGAATCCTATCATTAGCAGCCATTTGAGCTTCCCTGCTGATAATTCTTCCCCGTGCACCCCTGTGCCCCACTGCTGGGCTGGAAGTCACAGAAAAGGCATCTCAGGGAGATTAAATGGATGGCCAATGGGATAAGATTCAACAAGGCCAAGGCTCCAGGCTAGGGGCAGAGAGGCTGGAAAGTGCCCAGCAGAGAAAACCCTGAGGGTGCTGGTGGATAGCTGGGTGAAGGTGAGTCAGGCTGTGCCCAGCTGGACAAGGAGGGCACCAGCAGCCTGACCTGGATCAGCAATGGTGTGGGCATTTCCCAGGATGCCCACACAATTGCTGATCCAGGGAAATCAAGGTAGGGAGGCCACACCTTGAGTTCTGAGCTCAGTTTTTCAGCCCTCACTCCCAGAAGTACAGTGAGGGGATAGAGGAGGTCCAGAGAAGGGCAAGGAAGCTGGGAAAAGGTCTGCAGAAGAGGGCTGGGGAAGAGCAGCTGAGGGAGCTGGGGGTGTTTAGTGTGGAGAAGAGGAGGCTGAAGGCAGAGCTCATTGCTCTCTGCAGTTCCCTGAGAGAAGTCTGGAGTCTGGTGTGTTGGACAAGATGCCCTTTAAGGGTCTTTTTCAACCCAATGCAGTCTGTGAACTGAGCCATGATCGTAGCTGAACACAACACCTCTGGAAATCTTCCTCAGACTGCTTTGAAATCACAACCTCCCCCCCCTCGACATTCAAAGAAATGCAGAAACTCTTCAGTGGCAGCCAGACTGTTTAAAAGCTGGATTGGTGAAGGGTGGAGTGATGAAAAGGAGACAAATGCTTTGAAGAAAAGCTCAAGAAGAAAACAACCACCAAAAAAAGCCCCCAAAAAACAAAAGCAGAGATCATTGATGCAAGGAAAGAACACAGGGAGCCTTGGATGCCTTTCTGAAGCATCTCTCTTTCTTGGTGACTCAGAGCAAGAGGTTTAGCTCTTGAAAACTGAGCACACCTGTCTTGTTATTGTACCAATGCCAAGGTCTGCCTGACAAACCAAAATGCTCTGAGTTTAGCAGATGTCACTGGAAATCACATATTCTAGGTACCAAAAGAGGTGCATGCTGGAAAACAGTCATGCCATGAGTGAAAGGGGGGGGGGGGGGGAAGAAGATTGCTTAATTAGCTCATTTCTGTTCTCAAAAGCAATGGAAATAAATTAGCTGCCTGCTAAGTCTGTGTGGCTGTGGATGGGTTTCCAATGGTTACAAAAGAAAAAAAGTGAAGATTCTCAGAAGAAAGAGTTTCTGGATATTAAAAGGAGCCTGAAAACCCAATAATAAAATGACTATTTATTTTGTGCAGGTAATGGAGATTCCAGGAGCCTTCCTGACTCTGGGGGACTTTGCAACAAGATGCCCAGAGAGGTTGTGGCTGCCTCCTACCTGGGGGTTTTCAAGGCTGGGTTGAATAAGGCCTTGAGCAGCCAAGTCTAGTTGAGAGGTGTCGATGGCCATGGTGGGGAGGTTGGGGTAGATGAGTTCTGAGGTCCCTTCCAGTCCGAGCCATTCTAGGATTCTAACTCCAGGGCTGAAACCACATAGCAGAGTTAGGAGGAAGAATGCTTTGGGGAGGAGGTTTTTTCCACAGGGACTTTTCCAAGTAGCGAGTTTTTTGTCCAGCTCTAAGACTCCAAACACAAGAGAGACATGGACCATATGGAGCAAGTCCAGAGGAGACCACAAGGATCATCAGAGAGGGCTGGAGAACCTCTGCTGTGAAGGTAGACTGACAGAGTTGGGGCTGTTCAGCCTGGAGAAGAGAAGGCTCCAGGCAGACCTTAGAGCTGCATTTCGATATCTAAAGGGGACTTACAGGCAGGATGGGGAGGAACTGTTCAGAAAGGCTTGGAGTGACAGGCCAAGAGGCAATGGCTTGAAAGTGCAGCAGGGCAGAGTTAGGTTGGACCTCAGGAGGAAGTTGTGCAGGACAGTGGTGAGACACTGGCACAGGCTGCCCAGGGCTGTGTTTGAGGCCCTGTCCCTACAGACCTTCAAGCTCAGCCTTGCTGTGTCCCTGTGCAGCCTGCTCCAGCTGGAGGTGTCCCTACTGAGTGCAGGGGGGTGGACAAGATGCTCTTGGTGGGACCCTTCCAACCCATTGCAATTGTGAATGTTTACCCACTTCATAATAAGGATGGGGCTGATGTGACTGCTTCCATTTTCTCTCCCTGAGAGACCTGCATTTCCCCTGTCTAACTTTGCTAACTCATGGAGACAGAATAAGCTGAGAATTAGCATGATTTAGGGCTTCAATTATTCGTTTTCAAAGCAGTGTAATCCCTTGATCCAGTGCAATCCCTACTTCCTTGTTGGGGAATGATAAACATCTGAGAATGATCTGAAAGCCCTCAAGCTGATAAAAACTCCACTGCAGCTTTTCTGGGCTCCATTATCTGTGGCACCATGAATACAAAATCAGGGTCATCTTCCACAGCCTAGAGCCTGGCTCTGGCTCCTGGAGACTCTCAGTACAACGTGGGGCAGAGGAGGGGAACCCTCATGCAGGAACGTTGGGCAGCTTCACCAATGTCACCCACAGAAGCTGTGACAGGGTGGGAGATGACTCTTTTGAGTGCCACCCCTGAGGTAGGACACATTTAAGTTGTGACCTTTGCAGTGTGCCACCTGTAATGCTTGGGCCACACATTTTAAGGCATGGCTCAGCTATTCACATCTGCTTGAAGCATCTTCCCCTTCTTCCTCCCTGAAATGGTTTCTCAAAGCCTGGCACAGGCTGCCCAAAGAAGTGGTGGAATCCCCATGCCTGGAGGTGTTACAAAGAGGCAGAGATGTAGGCCACGGTTTAGCCCCAGCCTTGGCAGAGGTAGAGAATGGTTGAGACTTGATGGTCCTGAAGGTCAAAATGATTCTAAATAAACCCAAACAACAGAATTCGTTATGCCCAGCAGTGACTGCTCCTCCTCCTGGCTGGAAAAGAGGCTTTCTCCTATGAACTTTTCTGCCTTTCATTTCCCAGGATTGGGTTGTTTTTTTTTGCTCAGCTTTTCTCCACTAGATTAATGAGCCCCTTAATACCTGCTGCTTTGTCCCTGTGAAGTCCTCATACCCTGTAATCAAGCTACTTTTTAATCTTCTCCTCACAAACCAGACTGAGCTCTTTCAGAATTACTGCAAAGGATCATTTTTTTCACTTTGCTTTTTATTTGCCCCAGACTTTGCCCTACCTTTCAAAATTGCTGCCAAAGAGGAACAAATGCTTTGTGCAGTCAGCCCAGACCCCAGGAGCAGATCCACTGTTAGGTGAAGATCTGGCTAACTCGCTAGTATTCTAAACTGACTGACATTCCTGGCACCAGGATAGATTAGGGGTTCAGCTGATGGAGAGTAGCTCCACAGTGAAGGACCTTGGAGTCTTGGTTAACAAGAAGCTCTCCATGGGACAGGAACGTGCCCTGATGCCCAAGAAGGCCAGTGGTATGCTTAGGGGCATTAAGAAGAGTGTGGCCACCAGGCTGAGGGAGGTTTTCCTCCTCCTCTCTTCAGCCCTAATTAGATCACATCTGGAATACTGTGTCCAGTTCTGGGCTCCCCAGTTCAAGAGGGACAGGGAACTGCTGGAAAGAGCTCAGTGGAGGCTACAAGGATGCTGACGGGACTGGAGAGGAAAGACTGAGAGCCCTGAGTCTCCAAGGCTGTTTAGCATGGAGACCTTGTCAATGTCTGCAAATATCTGCAGGGTGGTTGTCAGAAGGATGGAGCCAGGCTCTGCTCAGTGATGACCAGTGACAGGATGAGAGACAATGGATGTGAACTTAATCAAAGGAGGTTTCACCTCAACATGAAGAGAATTTTCTTTGGTGTGAGGGTGCTGGAAGCCTGGAGCAGGCTGCCCAGAGAAGTTGTGGAGTCTCCTTCTCTGGAGCCTTTCCAATCCCACCTAGATGTGTTCCTGTGTGACCTGCTCTGGCATGGTTGGACTGGATGATCTCTGGAGGTCTTTTCCAATCCCCACCATCCTGTGACTCTTGTTAGAGTCCAAGGGCTTTGACTCTTTCAAATTTAATCTGTTGTCTGCCCCTAGCTGTGTGCCCCAACCCTCTACTACAGGCATAGGGAGGTTACTGCTGCAGCAGTGAATTTAGAGTCACAGAAAGGTAGGGGTTGGAAGTGGCCTCTAGAGAGGATTAAGTTTAACCACCCCTGCTACAGTGGATTCACTTAGGGCAGGTTGCACAGGAACACATTCAGGCAGGCTTGGAAAGTTTCCAGAGATGGAAACTCCACAACCTCCTCATGTTTAGATGGGAATTCCTATAGCCAAGTTTGTGCCCACTACCTCTTGACCCCATCCTCCTGACATCCACCTTTTAAGTCTTTATAAGCATTGAGAAGGTGTCTGCTCTTCTCCAGACTAAACAACCCCAGGTCTCCTCAGCAGACAGATGTTCCAGTTCTTTCAGCATCTTTGTAACCTCTACTGCACTCTCTCCAGCAGATTCTTGCCTCTCTTGAATTGGGGAGCCCAGAGCTGGACACAGTACTCCAGGTTTAGCCCCAGCAGGCCCAAATGGAGTGGGAGGAGAACCTGTCTCAGCCTTCTGGCCATACTCCTCTTGATGTACCCCAGGATGCCATTGGCCTTCTTAGCCATAATAGCACATTGCTGGCTCATGGGGAACTGGTTCTTCACCAGGACTCCCAGGCCCTTCTCCAGAGAGCTCCATTCCAGCAGCTCCACCCCTCATCTGTCCTGATCCATGGGCTTGTTTCTCTCTCCAGCTGCAGGACCCTGAAATTGCCCTTGTTGAACTTCATAAGTTTCCCTCTGCCCATCTCTGCAGACTGTGCAGCTCTGGCTGAGTGGTAGCACAGCCAGAGGGCTGTCAGCCACTGCTCCCTGTTTGGTACTAACTTGCTGAAGGTCCACTTTGTCCCTTCATTTGCTTCCAGCTTACCACCCTGTCATAGAATCACAGAGTTGTTTGGGTTGGAAAAGCCCTTTCAGATGATCTATTCCAACCAGTCTCTAACTCCTCCAAGGCTGGGGCTAAGACATGGCCCTCAGCACCACAGCTCTGCCTCTTTGAAGCACCTCCAAGGATGGGCATTCAACCACCTCCCTGGGCAGATTCTGCCAGGCTTTGAGAACCCTTTCAGCCAAGAAGTTTCTACTGGCCCCTGATCTAACTCAAGGGTATTTCCTCTCCTCCTATCTCTTGTTACTAGAGATAAGAGCCCAACTCCAACCGGGCTCCAACCTCCTTTCGGGGAGCTGGAGAGGGCCAGAAGGTCTCCCCTCAGCTTCCTTTTCTCCAGACTAAACACATCCACTTCCCTCTGACACTCCCCATAAGACCCTTCAGTGTCACAGGGACACTTGTCCCTGGAAAAACATTTTAGAGAAGGTAGGGCAGCCATTACCTGCATGTTCAAATTATCCTGAGAGACAGGAATACAGCAAAATAATTTGTAGAGGATCCACTCTGGATATAATTTTGTGTGAAATATTAAAGCCTTCAGAGCTTTGGTCGAGCAAAGCAATTACTTCTACATGCTACTTGCCAGCAAAAGGCTACTAAATGAAGAGCTCAAGCATTTGGCAAGAGCTGAGCAGAGAAATGATTGCTGAAACCCAATAAAATGCAAAGTTTTCCCTAAAAACCCTGCAAGTTGATCAATGTATTTGATTTTTGGTCTCATTTTCTTTCTCTCAAGGACTAGGAGAAAAGCTTCAGAAAGCTGCCTCACCAAGTTCAACCTCTCAGGGCTAAGTACAGGAGGGGACATTGTGGCAGAGCTATTTGCCCTTCAGTGTAGAGACTGAGTTGCCTTCCAGTGCCTGAAGGCATCCTGCAGGAAGGCTGCAGAGGGACTTTTGCTGAGGTTGTCTAGAGACAGGCCAAGGGGGAATTGGTTTGAAGCTGAGGCAGAGCAGCGTTAGACTCCACCTGAGGAAGAAGCTCTTCAGCATGACAGTGGTGAGACTCTGGAATAAGCTGCCAAGAAGGGTTCTGGCTGCCTCCTCCCTGGGGGTGTTTAAGTCCAGGTTGAATGAGGCCTTGGGCAAACAAGTCTAATTGAGAGGTGTCCCTGAGTGCAGGGGGTTGGACCAGGTGCCTTTGGAGGATCCCTTCCAGCCCAACACAAACTGTGAGTCTGTGAATTTGTGCCGTTGTGAATCCTGGCTGTGGTTTGGGGCTCAGGCCAGGCTGAGCAGCTCTCTGTGACCTTGCTGGCTTACACAGAGCTGCTGTAGGACAGACCCCTGGTTAGTTGCCTTAGCATCCTGTGAGACAGAGGCAGCTCACAGAGAGCCTTCTCCTGAAGCCATGTAGCCTGCAGGGCACTTTGGGCTGACCTGAGCTGGCACTACTCAGAGGGGTTTTCCAACCTTAACCATTCTATTATTCTCTGAGTGTACAAATTGAGGAAAGCTTTTTTTTTTTTCCTCCCCAAGGCAGAGGACCTGGAAGAAATGACTGAAGAGAGAAACACCACTTCCCTCCCATAAGTGATGCTGAGTCATTGCTCTGTTGGATGGTGAGGCAGAAACTCAGTTATGGCAGAAGACAGACTGTGATGAGGTTTATCTCAGCTGTCTCATATTTGGAGAGCCCAGGTCCAGATATTGATTGGACTGGAAACTGGATTTTAAATCAAGGCTTCCCATCCAGGAGCTCCCAGCATCTTGGCAGCCATTTATAAGATTCATGAGGCAATTTACCAGTGTTCTGCCTTGGGCAACACAAATCTTTTTTCTGTGATCATTCCTGGCTGATTGGTTAGCTTCAAAGTGTCCTGCCAAAAGCAGGAATTCACAGATTCACAATTGCACTGGCTTGGGAGGGACCCTCCAAGGGCATCTTGGCTAACCTTCTGCACTCAGCAGGGACACCTCCAGCTAGAGCAGGCTGCACAGGGACACAGCAAGGCTGAGCTTGAAGGTCTGCAGGGACAGGGCCTCAAGCACCGCCCTGGGCAGCCTGTGCCAGTGTCTCACCACTCTCCTTCTGCACAACTCCCTCCTCAGGTCCAACCTAACTCTGCCCTGCTCCACTCTCAAACCATTGCCTCTCGTCCTATCACTCCAAGCTCCTCTGAACAGTCCCTCCTCAGCCTGTCTGGAGATTCCCTTTAGATATTGACATGCAACTCTAAGAACTCCCCAGAACCTTTACTCTGAAGCTTCATCCCTCTTCTCCAGGCTGAAAAGCCCCAACTCTTCCAGCCTGTCCTCATAGTAGAGGTTCTCCAGCCCTCTGAGCATCTTTGTGGCCTACTTTGGACCTGCTCCATCAAATCCATATCTCCTTAGTTTTGAAGGCCCCAGAGTTGGTGATCCAGCTCACCACATACAAACACAGAGATGTCAGTGGGTGGACAGGGCTATACTGGACTAAATGAAAATCTATTTCATGAAGAAAGAGCATTTTGCTAGCAGAAAAGGGCCTGAGCCCTTAAGATGATTGCCCAGGAAGGTCATGGATGGCTTCTCACTGCTTCAGGACCAAGCTGGATGAGGCTTTGAGCAATGTGGTCTACTGGGTGGTATCCCTGCTCATTGCAAGGGTTGGAACTAGATGATCTCCGAGTTCCCTTTCAACCCAAAGCACATCAATCTGTGAAATGAATCTATAATAGAAAGACACCATCTTGGGCACAGAAGATCTGGACCTCTTGATTTGTGTGCCAGGCAGTGTCTCTACACCAGGACAAAGGGAGAACAGAGAGAATTGTCACTCCCTACAAGGTAGGGTTGGCAAGCAGAGCAGCTGCACTGCTCTGACATGGCTCTTCCAGGAACAGTTCAATCTCCTCTCCCCACCATGCTATTTGCAGCTCTCAAGAGCCTCTCTCTTTTTGCAGGAGCTGCAAAGATGCCCATTTTTCACTGAATGCCCAGCAAATATTCTCTCCCATTCTTGACACAGTTGGCTACTGGGTGTCATGTCTCCATCCTTCTAAGCACAGGCTGCCACTCCCTAGAGCAAAGCACATCTCCAAACTCAACTCCTCAGAATGGATCCTAGATTCCTGTTTTCACAGACATTTCATCCTCCCATTTGTCCATGTTTCCATTTCTCCCACTCCCTCCTCCTCCCAACAACAGTGAGCACAAAAATCACAAGGTAGAAAAAAAAAAAGCAACAAAAAAACCCAAACCAAAACCACAAACCCAAAGCCAACAACCACACCACAACATATTAAACAACAGAGCAACTTAACTGAAGCAGATGGCATCCAGGAGAAACTGAAATGCAAGTTACTGCAATATTCAGCTCCCCTAAACTTTCAACAAATATGTTCACATCAACAAGAACCTACAGGCAGCATCCTAATTAAGTCTCACATTTGTACAAAACCTCTTCCCCCAAAAAATATTCAAGGAACACTTGCTGCAAGTCCTGTAGACTTTGGCAGGTTTTTCCCTCAAGTAACTGAAAGAAAATTCTAGGCTTTCTACTTCAGAAGAAGCTCTTCCATAGCCCCCTTTGGGTAGTGGAAGGCTGTGTGCTAAGGTTTCCCTGGAGCCTTCTCCTCTTCAGGCTGAACAGCCCCAACTCTCTCGGCTTGTGCCCATAGCAGAGGTTCTCCAGCCCTCTGAGCATCTCTGTGGCCTCCTCTGGACCTTCTCCAGCAGCTCCCGGTCCTCCTTGTGCTGGGCACACCAGAACTGGAGGCAGTACTGCAGGATAGGTCTCAGCAGAGCAGAAGGGCAGAATCCCCTCCCTGTGCTGCTGCTCTCTCTGCTCTGGACACAGCCGGGTCTGGGCTGCCAGCGATCAGTGATGGCTCCTGGGCAGTTTGGCACCAATTGACACCCCTAAGGCCTTCTCCTGCAGGCTACTCTCCAGCCACTGCTCACCCAGCCTGGGTTTGTGCTTGGCATTGCCCTAACCCAGGTGCAAGACCTTGACCTTGCACTTGGCCTTGATGAACACCCTGAGGTTAGCTTGGGCTCACTTCTCACACCCCCATGCAAGCAGCCACGATGGGGAAGTTCATTTGCAGCTGTACAGCTAAGGTGGTTAAAACCAAAGAGCATCATGGTCTGGTTCAAAGCACATCAACCATCCTGCCACCTTTCAGCACAAAACTGGTCACTTGACATCCCGATCCCCACCCCCACTCCTGATCCCCCCATCACTCCATTTTAGTTTTACCTGACCAGTTCAGTGCAGAGGGAGGCTTGCTGGGTTGCTGGGATGCAGTGCATATCCCTGTACTTCATGGCTGTGTAGGAGTTGGTAAAATGATGTATTTCACCTCAATGAAGGAGCTCTACAGGAAAGCTGGAGAGGGACTGTTTTAAGGGCTTGTGGTGATAGGCCAAGGAACAATGGTTGGAAGCTCGAGCAGGGTTTAGTTTTCTCTCAGACAAAAGGAGAACATTCTTTGGTGTGAGGGTGCTGGAGCCTTGGGGCAGGTTGCCCAGGCAGACTCTGGAGTCTCCCTCTCTGGAGACTCCTGGATGTGTTCTTATGCAACCTGCTCTAGATGAAGCTCTGTTCTAGATGATCTCCAGAGGTCCCTTTCAACCCCTACCATTCTGTGAGATGGCAAAGGGCCTTGTGGGCAAAACCTGAGCAACTGCAGGGAGCAGATCAGAGGCACTGAGGAGCCATGGCCAGCATGGAAAGGCACTGTTTTCCTTGCCCATCCTCAGATCCCTGCCAGACACACTCCCTCTTTCCCCAAAGCCTCTCCTACAGATAATGGGGGAAGGGTTTCCTCTTCCAGCCTCTGCTTTGACCTTCAGGGCTGCCAGTACAGGGAGTGGAGCTGCCAAACTTCTGTCAGAGGCTCACAGGCAGCAAGCATTTCCTTTGATCATCCTCTTTGCCAGCACATCACGAATCTGTGAGTGCTCCAGTGGCAATGAGCATACATCTCCAACAGTGGAAAACTCATCCCTGCAGCATCTCAGTCCTGACAGACCACACAGCTCAGGGCCCACAGTCACAACTGCTGGAAGCAAACTTAAACATATTGAGGGATGCCTCACACTAGATCAGGTTGGTCACAGCCCCATCCAGCCTGGCCTTAAAAACCTCCAGGGATGAGTCTTCTACCGTCTACCTGGGCAACCTGTTCCAGTGTCTCATCACCTTCATGGTGAAGATCTTCCTAACATCCAATCTGAATCCACCCACTTCTAGTTTTGCTCCATTCCCCCCAGTCCTATCACTACCCTTTGGGAAAGTTGAGCAGTAAACCTGCCCATACTGCTTGGAAAGGACCTAAATTTGTGACGGGGCTTTTGGGAACAGAACTAAGAAAGTCGGACAGTTCCAGCCCACAATGCCTTTGTTTCAGCCCTTCAAGCAGCATCAGCCAGAAACTGTTCTTTGATTTGCACTTATTTGTTCTTTCAATAGCAAAACTTCATGCTCTTTTCCACCTGATCTTGGTGGGATGCCTCATCCTCATCCCAAGTACAGGAACCACACCAAACCCAGCTCCCTCAGCCTCTCCTCACAGGGTTTGTGTTCCAGGCCCTTCACCAGCTTTGTTGCTCTTCTCTGAACACCTTCCAGCACCTCAACATCTCTCTTGAATTGAGGGGCCCAGAACTGGACACAGTACTCAAGGTGTGGCCCGACCAGTGTTGAGTACAGGGGAAGAATAACCTCCCTTGTCCTGCTGGCTACACTGTTCCTGATGCAGGCCAGGATGCCATTGTCTCTCTTGGCCACCTGGGCACACTGCTGGCTCATCTTCAGCTACTATCTACCAGTACCCCCAGGTCCCTTTCTTCCTGGCTGCTCTCAGCCACTCTGTCCCCAGCCTGTAGTGCTGCTTGGGGTTGTTGTGGCCAAAGTGCAGAACCCTGCACTTGGCCTTGTTAAATCTCATCCCATTGGCCTCTGCCCACCCATCCAGCCTGTCAAGGTCCCTCTGCTGGGCTGTCCTACCCTCCAACAGATCAACACCTGCTCCTATCTTGGTGTCATCTGCAAACTTACTGATGCTGGACTCAATCTCCTTGTCCAGATCATCAATAAAGATATCAAACAGGACTGGGCCCAGCACTGATCCTTGGGGAGCACCACTAGTGACAGCTGCCAACTGGATGTGGCACTTATCTCTTAAAGACCAGCAGGGAAACTTACAGAGAGATCTCTGCATCTTTGGTCTAGTGGGAGGGGTCCCTGCCCATGGTTGGAACTAGATGATCTTCAAGGTCCCGTCCAACCCAAACCATTCTATCAATCCATGAGCTTATGGCTTCTCCCTTGCTCCCCTCTCTTCTACTTGTAGTTCATTAGGTAAGCAGAGCTGCTCTCCATCTCTTCCTCATCCAAGATCTCAGATAGCCACTTTCCCTTTTCCAGCAGGATCACAAAGGTGCACGACAAATAGCTGGCACTCATCAGAGCACAGAAAGCTCCCAGGCTCACTGCTTTCCAGGCAGAATTTAATCAAGATTTAAGATCTAGGAACGTGGAACTACAAATCCTGGAGCTAACTGGGGGCTTGGGATAGAGACTTGTACAAGTAGGCTGCAACAGGGACTGGCATTTAGATGCAAAAAGATTTTCCTTCAGGGCTACTTTTGCCAGGGCCTGGTAATCATTTGGAAAAGCAGACTCATTTGAGAGCCAGCCAGAAGCACAGGGCAAGCTTGACTGCTCTTCCATGCATGAAACATTAAGAAAATGAAGGCATTTCTCTCCAGCCCAAGTATTGACTGTAATTATAGATAGCAGGCAGCTTGAGCCGCTATAAAATATTGAAGGCTTTTTATATTGCTACTGTTAGAGTCTCCTATTTAGGGACAGGAGAAAGCTGCCCACATAATGAAGTGCAGTGTCACAGGACAAGGGAAAGGAGGCCCATGGCTACATAATCTTGCTGCCCTTTCCATGATCAGTCTGAAAGCACATGCAAGCTGAAGAGGAACAGGTTTCAACTTGCTCTATTATTTCTCTAATGGTCATCCTGGGGTGCAGCAAGGAAAGTGTGGCCAGCAGGGCTAGGAAGGGTCTCCTGTTCCTCTGCACTGCCCTGCTGAGACCATACCTGGAATACTGTATCCAGTTCTGGGCTCCCCACTTCAAGAGAGATAGGGACCCACTGGAAACAGTTCAATGGAGAGCCACGAGGATGACTGGGGGACTTGAGCATTTCCCCTATGAAGAGAGACTAAGAGCCTGGAGAAGAGAAGGCTGAGAGAAGATCTGAGCAATATGTACAAATATCTGAGGGGTGGGTGTCAAGTGCCTGGGGCTAATCTCTTTTGGGTGGTCAGCAGCAATAAGCCAAGGAGCAACAGCTACAAACTGGAACAGAGAAGGTTTCAGCTCAACATGAGGAGAAACTTCTTTACAGTGAGGGTGCTGGAGGCCTGGAGCAGGCTGCTCAGAGGGGTTGTGGAGTTTCCTTCTCTGGAGACTCTCAAACCCTGCCTGGATGCATTCCTGTGTGAGCTACCCTAGGTGATCCTGCCTTGAGGTCCCTTCCAACCTCTAAGGTTCTATGATTAGCTCTGAGCAGCTCACCCTCAGGGTAATCTCTGCTTGGAGGAGAGACTCCTATCTAGACAAACCCCAGTTGGGATATTTTAGTTTCTCAGGGTTTCAAGTGGCTTTCACAGCATACCTGGGGCAGGGCATCCAGGTTACCCTGTGTTTCCTCACAGCCAGGCCTTGTGCTTTAGCTCTTGGTATCAGGGGTACCTAAGAGTGCAACCATTGTCCAAAAGGACTCTGCTGTCTCCTAGATGTGCAGGTGAAAGCTGCCCGTGGGGAGACTGGTACAAAGAATCTTTGAATCATAGGTGGAGGCTGGAAGAGACCTCTGAGATCAACATCAATTCCAACTCCTTTTCTAGAGCTCACAATCCCACCACTGCTGCTTAGCTGCTACCACTAAACCACGGCCCTCAGAACCATATCTCTGCATCTTCAAAACAAATCCAGAGATGTTGGTGACACCACCACCTCCCTGGGCAGCCTGGGGCAGTGCCTGAGAAACCTTCCAGGGAAGAAGTCTCTTCTACTGCCCTGTTAAAACCTCCTCTGGTGCAACTTGAGGCCATTTCCTCTTAGTCTGTCACTTTTTACTGTAGAAGAGACCAACTCCCACCTGGCTCCAGCCTCCTTTCAGGCAGCTGCAAAGGGTGATGGGGTCTCCCTGCAATCTCCTTTTCTGAAGGCTAAAGAACCCCACTTCCCTCAGCTGCTCCTCCCAGGACTTGCATTCAAGACCCTGCATCAGTCTAATTGCTCTTCTTTGGACAAAGAGAAATAGATTAAATATATCTTCACTAAAACAAGACAAAAAACCAAACCCCCACCAAACCATTGACTCAAACTCAAAAGCTACGAAGGAAAGATGTTCTACAAGGTGTCCACCATGGGAAGCCCTTTCAGACCTACCAGAGAAGACTCAATCACAGCAGGCAGAGTTTTCTGGGCCTCCCACCCCAAGCAGCAGTTCCCCTTGAAAGGTCATCAGGCCTTTCCTTTTCCTTTCCTTCTGTTCAGGCATGGGAGGCAAAAGGAGGCTGGAGGGCATCTCTTCTCCCCAGGAAGGGAAGCTCTAAACACCTGGCACTCAAATCCTACTCGGTGTAGAGACAGGATTAGGCTAGCAGGGTACTCCTAGCATTCCAGTAATAGATTAACTATGATATTCTCCAGGTTCCTACAGCTGGTATGGAAAGAAGGATGAGTTGTCTAGCCCAGATAGATGGGCACAGGATGTCAGTGCAGGAACCCCAGACCTAAGGGCCCCAAGCCAAGTGGTCTGCAGCAGGCTCTAGTAAGAATCCAATTTGTTTCTGCAGCTTGCACTGTTTCACTACATTCTGCTCCACTGAACTGGCCAAATATTGTTCACTTCCTTAGCTGACAGCATGGCTAAATTTAAAACAAAACCACCAGCAGAAATGCAGAAAATCACAGGTTGTTTCCAATCAAAAAGCTCCTTTCAGCTCATCCAGT
This sequence comes from Pogoniulus pusillus, assembly GCF_015220805.1. Classification (NCBI taxonomy): domain Eukaryota; kingdom Metazoa; phylum Chordata; class Aves; order Piciformes; family Lybiidae; genus Pogoniulus; species Pogoniulus pusillus. The sequence continues at coordinate 24,794,647 of NC_087270.1, read as the reverse complement.
CCAGCCACTCTCTCACCCTGTCAAGGCTGAGGCTAAACCATGTCCCTCTGCACCACATCTCTGCCCCTCTGGACCATCTCCAGCTATGGACATTCAATCACCTCCCTGGGCAACGTGCTCAAGGCTTTGAGAACCATTTCAGGAAAGAAGTCTCTTCTAATCTCCAACCTAAACTTCACCTGGAACAACTTGAGGCCATTTCCTCTCCTCCTATCTCTTGGTACTGGAGAGAAGAGCCCAACCATCATCTGACTCCAACCTCCTTTCAAGGAGTTACAGAGAGCAATGAGGTCTCCCCTCAGCCTCTTTTTCTCTCCACTAAACACCCCTAGCTCCCTCAGCAGCTCCTCCCCAGCCTTATTCTCCAGGCCCTTCACCAGCTTCCTTGCCTTTGTCTGGATCTGCTCCAACATCTCAATGCCTTTGATGGAGTGAAGGCCCCAAAACTGAATCCAGTACCCAAGCACTGCCTGCAGCTGTTCATGACAACAACTTTGTATGCCAGCTGTTAGAAAAAGGAAAGGTCAGCCTCTGGAGCAGAGCACTTTAAACACCCGTCAGAGAAAGTCACTTAGGCTAAGGTTAAGCCTGGATGAAATTAACTCCAAGACTTGAAGCAACAAACTGCTCCAGTTGTGGTTTTTGCTCCACTGAAACGAACACAAGAAGCCACGTGCAAAGGCAGAAAGCAGCACTAATGTCCTTTGACTAGCGAGATTAAGGAACCGTTCTTACAACACCAGACCTTGTGACGTCTATTGCACTCCCAGCCTTCTGCAGTAAGTCAGCCAGACAGCTAGCCGAAATGAGGGGAGATCCATCTCATCCCTGCCTGCACTCAGCACACGCCAGATGTGTACCCCAAGGGCTACTCACGGCGCTGTCTTCCTCTGCTTCAATACTTTCGGGTACCTTCTTCCAGCAGCAGTTGCCAAAACGAGTAAAAGGCTCCAACATCCCTGCATCAATAGGGCCAAGCCCAGCAATCAGCTGCCACAAGCATCCTCTTGTAATGACAGCCTAATTGCTCAATCAATAGACGTCTCAGCACAACCAATTAACACAACTCGGGTCTTAATTTCCTCGCAATCCAATTAACAAAACCTAAGAGCTGTTTCTTTGTCAGAAGAAATCTTTGTGCTAAGTCAGTTTACAAAGAATTTAAAACCTTCCCAGGTTGCCACAGCTCCCAGGAGCACAGTTTCTCCCAGCTGGTTCAGGTGCCAGATGATTCATGGAGCATAGAAAGGTTTGGATTGAAAGAGACCTCGAAGATCATCCAGTTCCAACCCCGCTGCCATGGCCAGGGACTCCCCCAACCAGTCCCAGTTGCTCAAGGCCTCACCCAGCCTGGCCTTGAACAGCTCCAGGGAGAGGGCATTCAAAATCTCCCTGGGCAACCTGTGCCAGTGTCTCACAAGTTGCCTAGTTTTCAGCCTGGATATAAAGGTCTGGCTGAGAAGGGCCAGGTCACAGATCTGTTGTGAATGGTTTTACATCCTAACCCTAGGTCTGTTGCACCAGGACCTTGGTAATGATTTTCCTCTTTTCTGCTGTTTGTGAGAGCCTGGAAGGGCAATTTGACAAGGGCTTGTAGTGATAGGATGAGAAGGAATGGGTTGAGGCTGGAAGAGGGGCGATTGAGAGCCGACATGAGCCTGAGGTAAGGGAAGCAATTTTGCTTCAGCTAATTAGAGCAGCATAGGGCAGCTGAAGAATGGGAGGCTCTCTCCTCAGGGTGGGATGTGAGGGGAATTTTACAGTGGGCAAGGAAGGTGTCTGACAGCAATCGAACGTTCAACTCTGAGGATTCACCTACAAGGCCATCACTGGACATGTGCAGGAGGGAACTGTAAGGAAAATTAGTCTGATCCAGAAGTGTGTTCACAACAGAGAGGAGTCCTGCAAAACTCTATTTGAATAAAGGCAGAGTCCATGGAATAGAACCCGAGGGTGGGGTCTCTCCAATTGCTGGAAGGCACAGCTTCCCTTTTATCCTAAATTCCCACAACAAACTTCCCTCTCCCACTCCCCATTGGCTGAGATTCTTGGGATTTACAGCCTTCCCCATACGCCTACTACGTGTTGAGGGAGCTGAGGGTGTTCAGCCTGGAGAAGAGGAGGCTCAGGGCAGACCACATTGCTCTCTACAACTACCTGAAAAAGAGGTTGAAGCCAAGTGGGGTTGGTCTTCTCTTCCAGGCAACCAGCAACAGAACAAGGGGACACAGTCTCAAGTTGAGCAGGGGTAGGTCAAAGCTGGATGTTAGGAGGAAGTTGTTGTCAGAGAGAGTGATTGGCATTGGAATGGGCTGCCCAGGGAGGTGGTGGAGGCACCGTCCCTGGAGGTGTTCAAGAAAAGCCTGGATGGGGCACTTAGTGCCATGGTCTGGTTGACTGGCTAGGGCTGGGGGATAGGTTGGACTGGCTGAGCTTGGAGGTCTCTTCCACCCTGCTTGATTCTGAGATTCCATGTACCCCCTTTACATGTAATCCCCCTGCATTGTGCATTTAGATGAGCTTCTTCACTTCTCTGGGTGGAGAAGTTAATATTCAGTAGTCTACTGAGCGTGCTCTGTCCTACAAGTTGGGGCCCTGTTCTCTTCAGAAAGACACACATGCCCCCCACCCCCCCCACCCCCCTCAATTTACTGAAACAGAAACGGGGAAATGGCCTCAAGCTGTGCCAGGGCAGGTCCAGGTTGGGTATCAGGAACAATCTCCTCCCAGCAAGGGTTCTCAGGCACTGTCTCAGGCTGCCCAGGGAAGTGGAGGAGGGATTTCAAGGCCAGGTGGATGTGGTGCTGAGCAGCAGTGGTGGGACTGTGAGCTCTGGGTGAGTGGTGATGATCTCAAAGGTCCCTTCCAGCCTCAGCAGGTCTGTGGTTCTATGGTTCTAAGCAGTGTTCTTCTCTGAGACAGTGCAGTGACAGCAGAGAGAGCTCACACAGCCTCCAGACCCTGGTGAGCTGCTCAGGTCAGCCCCCGGAGCCACGCTGAAGCTCTGGCCTCGGGCGATACAGTTAAAATCCAGGCCCTGCTCTCTGCAGACAGCCCCCGCTCACTCACAGCAGGAGCCCAGACCAGGCCCGAGCGGAGGCCCGCTGTGATTTACCTGCACACTGACCACAGGATCGCAGAAACACCCAGGCTGGCAAAGCCCCTCAGGATGGCCAAGCCCAGCCCAGAGCCCTGCCCCACCAGACTCGCCTTGAGCCATCTCCCCGAGCACCACCTCCGCAGGACCCTGACACACAGCCGGGGCGGTGACTCCGCCGCCTCCCTGGGCAGCTCATGCTGCTGCCTGACCGCTCTCGCCCTGGAAGACTTCTGCCTAACGTCGGATCTAATCTGGACACAGTGAACGTCTGAGGCTTCCATTGCTATTCCAGCTCTCTCTCCCCGATCCTTCCTTTGGAAAGGCAGCACCCACCTGAGCCCGGTCAGAGCCGAGGCTCGGCGGCTGCACTCCTTGTGTCGGGGGCAGGGCTGGCTGCGCTTGGAACCGACCGCGGGGGGCGCTTGGGCGGGAAGGAGCCCTGCGAGCAGGGCAGGGTACAGCCCCACCGGGGGGGCTAGGGAGGCTCTCCTGCCCCTCTGCTCTGCCCTGCTCAGACCACACCTGGAATGCTGTGTCCAGTTCTGGGCTCCCCAGTTCAAGAGAGACAGGGACCTGCTGGAGAGAGTCCAATGGAGAGATAAGAGGATGATGAAGGGACTGGAACATCTCTGCTGTGAAGAGAGGCTGAGAGCCCTGGGACTGGTTAGTCTGGAGAGAGGAAGGCTGAGAGGGGAATCTGATCAATGTCTATCAATACCTGAGGGGTGGGGGTCAGGATGGAGGTGCCAGGCTCTGTTTGGTGGTGCCCAGTGACAGGACAAGGCACAACAGGTCCAAGCTGGAACCCAGGAGGTTCCACCTCAAGATGAAGAGAAAGCTCTTTGGTGTGAGGGTGCTGGAGGCCTGGAGCAGGCTGCCCAGAGACGTTGTGGAGTCTCCTTCTCTGGAGCCTTTCCAGCCCCACCTGGATGTGTCCCTGTGCCCTGCCCTGGGTGACACTGCTCTGGCAGGGGAGCTGGACTGGATGATCTCTGTCTCTTCCAACTGCAACCATTCTGTGAACATGATCCATGTGTACAGATATCTGAGGGGTGGGTGTCAAGTGCCTGGGGCCAATCTCTTTTGGGTGGTCAGCAGCAACGAGCCAAGGAGCAACAGCTACAAACTGGAACAGAGAAGGTTTCAGCTCAACATGAGGAGAAACTTCTTTACAGTGGGGGTGACAGAGCCCTGGGGAATGCTGCCCAGAGAGGTTGTGGAGTCTCCATCTCTAGAGACTCTCGAACCCTGCCTGGATGCATTCCAGTGTGAGCTACCCTAGGTGATCCTGCCTTGGCAGGAAGGTTGGGCTGGATGATGTCTTGAGGTCCCTTCCAACCTCTAAGATTCTGTGATTCTGTGACTCTTAACTCCACAGCAAAGGGAGCCTCTTTTTCTTTAGCCTGGAGAAGGCTTTGAGGAGACCTTACAGTGGGCTTCAAGTATCTGAAGGGGGCCTACAGGAAGGCTGGAGAGGGACTACTGACAAGGTCCTGTAGTGACACGGTGAGGGATAGCAAGTTTAAACTGGCAGAGGGAGATTCAAACTAGATGCTAGGAAAGGGTTCTTGACAAGGAGGGTGGTGAGACACTGGCACAGGTTGCCCAGGGAGGTTGTGGAGCACAGAATCACCCAATGTGATCTTTGATCACATTGGGTGATTCTGTGCTCCACAACCTCCCTGTAGGTGTTCAAGGCCAGGTTGGATGAGGCCTGAGTCACCTGTTCTGGTGGGAGGTGTCCCTGCCTATGGCGAGGGGTTGGAACTGGATGAGCTTTGAGGTCCCTTCCAACCTAAACCGTTTTATGCTTCTCAGGTTGGAAAGAAGTTATTTACAGAGAGGGTGGGGAGACACTGGCACAGGTTGCCCAGAGAGGCTGTGACTGCCCCTTCCCTGGAGGTGTGCAAGGCCAGGCTGGATGAGACCTTGGGCAACCTGTGCTGGTGTGATGTGTCCCTTCCCGTGGCAGGGCGGGTGGAGCTGGATGATCTTTAAGGTCCCTTCCAACCCAACCCATTCCATGAATCTACGATGGTGACACCTCCCAGGCTTTGAAAAGTCTGAGGACCCTTTTCAGAAGTCAGCCCAGGCCTTTGCTGTGGCTTTCCTGCAATGCTCCAGGGACCTGCAGGTCCAACTTCTCTGCACAGATTCCTTTTCAGAAGAGACACCACCAGCACCTAGAGTAAACCAAGCCTGACTCACAAATATTTTGACCCCGAATGGAGGGAGAGAACTGTTTCTTGAAGGTTACCTTCTGGGTGGAAAGCAGTTGCCAGAGCAACTGGGTTTGCCACAGCAAGCCTTAACTGGGAGAAAACCTCTTTCCCTGCAAGGAAGCAGAGCTTTTTGCAGTTGTCAAGAAGAAAAACACCCTCTGAAACACCAAAAACATTAATAAAATAATTTCCACACTCTATTAAGGATGTAGCCATGGTAAATAATGAGTTTATTTTGTTTCCTCCTACTGGCAAATTGCCTTTTAAATTTTAATCACTTCTCTAAACCAGCTGCCAGAGTCCTCCTTTTTCTTCCCCCCCCTCCCCCCTTCTTTTCCCCTTTATATGCTGTGTATTAGTTTTATTGCCACATAAAATGGCACTGCATTAAAAAGTAGAAATAAAGCACAGCGGCAGGCCTGCTGCAATACAAAATGCAACGATGGTTTCATCACCACATCAAAAGGCATCTTAAGAGCCCTCTCCTTCCTCCTAGCAAGCATTTTCTCCTGAGAAGCCCAGGCAGAATTAAGGCAGAGCTGAGCCAGTCTGTGCTGGGCTTCAAATAGACTCTGAAACCCATTAAACAGAATTTCCTGCCCTTAAAAGATGCCCTGCTGTGCTTTGGGGAATAAAAGGCACGTTAAGGTGTGTTGAAAAAGCTCCGTGAAAGATGATGTTTATCCCGGAGCCCCACAGGAGATGTTCCCCACGATCCAGCTGCCTTTGTGAAGCCCATCACAAAAGTGACTAAACGCTTTTCTTTCTTTTTCTTTCTGGGGAGCTTGCCTGACAAATGCACCCCTGGGGCATGTCCTCGGGGTTGTCAGGTGGCTGCAAATACCTGCCTCGAGAGAACGTGGGTCCTGGGAGCTTTTATTTGCTGTTACAAAGCCACTTCGCAGCAGACTGCGTGAACACAGAGGCTCGCAGATGGGAGTGGAGACCTGAAGCTGTTCAAACAAGCTTTCCACAGCGCACCAGTGAACACCCATCCCTGATCCCCCAAGGGCAGCAGTTCAGCACATAGCTGCTGCCCTCGGGGATGTGATTGGCAGTGCAGATAAAGGCAGGTGGCATTTGGAAGGCAGCTTTTGGGCATGGAACAAGGTAGGTCTGCAGAGACATATGGCTTCATTAAAAACTGCAGCTTTGCCTTAGCTTGCTGTTGTCAAATTACATATGCTGAGGAATAGACTGGCTGGGGAAAAAAAAAGCTTCACCACTTCTACGTGGAAAGGAACTGCAAAATCTAGAAATATCTGAGCATGACTTCAAAGAGAAAGAGGAGGCCTCCACAACCTGGATGGGATTCAGGAGTCTTGAAGCCCCCTTGACAGATGTTCAGCATGGTTCACCTCTTCTATGAAGACAGGCTGAAAGAATGTGGGCTCTTCGACCTGGCTCCAGGGAGACCATGGAGCTGCATTTCAATATCTGAAGGGGACCTGCAGGCAGGATGGGGAGGGACTGTTCAGAAGGGCTTGGAGTGACAGGCCAAGGGCAATGGTTTGGAACTGGAGCAGGGCAGAGTTAGGTTGGACCTCAGGGGGACGTTGTGCACAAGCAGAGTAGTGAGACACTGGCACAAGCTGCCCAGGGCTATGCTTGAGCTTGAATGTCTACAAGGACAGGGTCTCAACCTTGCTGTGTTTCTGTGCAGCCTGCTCTAGCTGGAGGTGTCCCTGCTGAGTGCAGGGAGTGGACGAGATGCCCTTGCATGGTCCTCTTCAAACCCAGTGCAATCTATGACTCTATGAATGGTTGTTCATCATGGATGTGGCTTCAAAGAATGGTAGAGGTTGGAGGGGGCCTCCAGAGATCATCCAGTCCAAACCTCCTACCAGAGCAGGATCACCCAGAGCAGGTCACACAGGAACACACCCAGGTGGGGTTGAAAAGTCTCCAGAGAAGGAGACTCAACAACCTCTCTGGGCAGCCTGCTCCAGGCCTCCAGCACCCTCACACCTAAGAAATTTATCCTTGAGGTGAAACATCCTGGGTTCCAGGTTGGACCTATTGTTCCTTGTCCTGTCACTGGGCACCACCAAACAGAGCCTGGCACCTTCATCCTGACCTCCACTCCTCCGATATTAATAGACATTGATCAGATGCCCTCTCAGCCTCCTCTCCAGACTGAACAGCCCCAGGGCTCTCAGCCTCTCTTTGTAGGACAGATGTTCCAATCTCTTTATCACCCTCACTGCACTCCACAGAACTCTCTCCAGTACATCCCTTTCTTCCTTGAACTGGGGAACCCAAAACTGAACACAGCATTCCAGGTGTGGTCTGAGCAGGGCAGAGCAGAAGGGCGAGAATACCTCCCTATCCCTGCTGGCCACACTTTCCTTGCTGCATCCCAGGAGGCCCTTGGCCCTCTTGGCCACAAGGGCACATTGCTGCCCCATGCAGAACTTGCTGCCCACCAGCACTCCATGGGGATGCTTTCCAGCAGGATGTACTCTAGTCTGTACTGGTGCCTGCTGTTGTTCCTTCCAATGTCTTCCATGCTTTGGCTTCCACTCTTTGCAGGAACATGCCTAACAAGCGAGTGGTTTCTGGCCAAGCACGGGTTCACCAAGTGGCACAGTCTTCTCCTGGCCCCTGACTTAAGTTCCACACCCATGCCTTCCTTTTGGACTTCCCAACATGACACAGTTTTATGCAGCAAGAAAAACTCTTCTCAAACAGAGCTAAGAATCTCAGAAGGCTATAGGAGAAATAGGAAATATCCTGGAGCACTAATTCCTTTCCAGGCAAATCAGATGACCTCTAAGGCCCCTTCTTTCCATTCTATGTTACAAGGGGGGAAAAAAAAAATCAAGATCAGATTTAAAGAAAGAGGCAAAAGAAGATCTCCCACCATGTCTGGAGATGGCATAGTCAGACTAACCAAACTGCTGTTGAAGATCATCCTGGGCAAATCTTCCGATGGACTCAACCAACTACATGTGGAAATGCCTCCATCCAAGAGCAGCTTCTAACAGTGACAGCAGACTCTTGCACCTAGCAGCCATAGCCACCTCCTCCAAGAGGCCTCTGCTTGTTGCAGCTGCTGACAGATCGGTGTATTTGGGGAACAAAGGGAAGCCAGAGCTCCCAGATAAGCAATAGACCTGCTGAGAGTGGAAACAGCAGCACATGGAAAATGTCCTTATGGGAGAGTGTGCAAGTGATGCTTGTCTAAACACAGGAGGATGAGGAAAAGAGATAAAGCAAGAATTTAAGGAAGCTCTGAGTGTGAAAAGAGTGAGGGTGAAGGAGAAAGCATCTGCACACTGTTTTCACAGAGTCACAGAATTAACCAGGTTGGAAAAGGCCTCTGAGATCATTGGTTGAAACCCATCACCTAACACCTTGTCATTAACTAACCCATGGCAACAAGTGCCTCATCCAGCCTCTTTTTAAACAACTCTAGGGATGAGGACTCCACCACCTCCCCGGACAGCCCATTCCAATGCCAAGCGCTCTAGCTTCTTAACATCCAGCCTAAACCTGCCCTGGCACAGCTTGAGGTTGTGTCCTCTTGTTCTGTCACTGGGTGCCTGGCAGAAGAGACCATCCCCACCTGGCTACAACCTCCCTTCAGGTAGTTGTAGAAAGCAATGAGGTCTGCCCTGAGCCTCCTCTTCTCCAGGCCTCACACCTCCAGCTCCCTCAGTCTCTCTTCACAGGGCTGTGTTCCAGCCCTCTCACCAGCCTTGGTGCCCTTCTCTGAACACCTCCCAGCACCTCAAGATCTTTTCTAAATTGAGGGGTCCAAAACTAGACACAGTTTCCATAGAATATCTTCATCTGCTCAGCATCTGGGAGCCAGGACAAAGTCCTCTGTTTCTGGCAGCCAGCAGAGTGTCAGGGGATGAGATGAACTGAAGAAACTGCTGCAGGAACAAGAGCTGTGCTAAGCACCTTGGTATTGTTCAACCTGGGTGCTGAGACACTGACACAGGTAGCCCAGGGAGGCTGTGGCTGTCCCCTCCCTGGAGGTGTTCAAGGCCAAGCTGGATGAGGCCTTGAGCAGCCTGGACTGGTGGGAGGTGTCCCTGCCCATGGCAGGGGGTTGGAGCTGGATGAGCTTTAATATCCCTACAAATCTGTGATTGTCATTCAGACTGATAAGCTTGGGCTTGACATGAAGGCAAAAGCTGTTAGGAAGAGAGTCTGTCCCATCACTGAAGGACCCCTTCAATCTCTGAGGTTTCTTGCCCACCTACTGGCATTTAGTTGTCAGAAGAGGAGGCTGAAGGGAGACCTCATCACCCTCTACAACTACCTCAGAGGAGGCTGGAGCCAGATGGGAGTCAGCCTCTTCTCACATGCACCAAGTGACAGGGCAAGAGAAAATGGCCTCATGTTGTGTCAGAGGAGGTTCAGGTTGGGTATCAGGAGCAATCTCTTCCCAGCAAGGGTTCTCAGGCACTGTCTCAGGCTGCCCAGGGAAGTGGTGGAGGGATTTCAAGGCCAGGTGGATGTGGTGCAGTGGCTGAGCAGCAGTGGTGGGACTGTGAGCTCTGGGTGAGTGCTTGGACTGGACGAGCTCAGAGGTCTTTTCCAACCTCAACAGCTCTATGATTCTATGGTTCTAAGCAGTGTTCTTCTCTGAGAGAGCACAGTAACAGCAGAGAGAGCTCACACAGCCTCCAGACCCCAGCAGTCCTGGTGAGCTGCTCAAGTCAGCCCCTGGACCAGCACTGAAGCTCTGACCTTGGGCAGGACAAGATCAACAAGCAGCAACAAGTTTGACAGCTGAGGTGCTCTGTTCAGTAACCGCCTGCTTTGCCACAGTGTCTGAAGGAGATACCACTGCATGGCCCTCGTCTTGCTTTCCTTTCCTTACACTCCATGTGTAGACCTGCTTTGCTCTCACTGCCATCCTCTGCCCAAGGGATACAAGCAAGACTGGAGAAGCTCCAGAAAACCAAGACCTCTGCCTAATCTGACTGGACAGGTAGAGGCTTTCAGTTAGACATTGCAATCATCTCCCAAGGGAAGAAGTAGATTCTCCTGCATCGGATAGTTTGAAGACACAGCTCAACAGGGTGCTGGCCCAGCTCATTTCCACTACATTTTCATCTAGAAAGGTTGGTCCAGATTGTCCTTGGGGTCTCATCCAATCTGACATACTATCATTCCAAATCTCCCCTGTTCCACTTTCACACCATTTACCCTCATTCTATCACTCTAAACGGTCCCTACCCTGCCTGCCTGTAGAATCATAGAATCAACCAGGTTGGAAGAGACCTCCAAGCTCATCCAGTCCAACCTATCCCCCAGCCCTAGCCAGTCAACTAGACCATGGCACTAAGTGCCTCATCCAGGCTTTTCTTAAACACCTCCAGGGACGGTGCCTCCACCACCTCCCTGGGCAGCCCATTCCAATGCCAATCACTCTCTCTGAAGAACTTCCTCCTAACATCCAGCCTGTGCTTTCCCTGGCACAGCTTGAGACTGTGTCCCCTTGTTCTGTTGCTGGTTGCCTGGGAGAGGAGGCCAAATCCCACCTGGCTCCAATGTCACTTCAGGTAGTTGCAGACAGCAATGAGGTCACCCCTGAGCCTCCTCTTCTCCAGGCTAAACAACCCCAGCTCCCTCAGCCTCTCCTCATAGGGTCTGTGTTCCAGGCCCCTCAGATATACGTCCCCCTCACATACTGAAATGCAGCTCTCAGCTCTCCCCAGAGCCTTCTCTTCTCCAAGCTGAAAACCTCAACTCTCCTAGCCTCTCTCCACAGTTGCTCCAGCCCTCTGAGCATTTTTATGGCCTCTTCTGAACCCACTCTAGGAGGTCCATCCCTCCGTTGTTTTGGAGGTCCTGTATGATGTGATTAACCTCTAATGCTTGGGAGAGGGGAAAAAATAAAGAAAGAACTTAAAAAAAAAATTAATCCTGGAGGACAAGAAACAGTGAGCACATAACCAGGACTTCTAAAAAGCTAATTGCAATAATCCTGAACACTAAATCAAAGTGGAACACACAAAAAAAATCCTTAAAAATGAAGTTGCTTAACTGTAACCAAAGGATTAAATTGATTTAAGAGAAAAGGCTAAGATCTTGCCTTTCTTTTTAGAAGGAGGATATGTTAAACACAGCTGTAATTGAGGACATCTGCTGTCCAAGGGCATCTCTGAAGCCTGCAGGAGGAAGACTGTGAGCATGCCACAGTATTTTAAGATTTGCCACATGCCTTAGTTTCTCCATCTGCTCTGCCTGTTTTTTCTCATGCCAGGGAATCACAGAATGGGCTGGGTTGGAAGGGACCTCCAGAGCTCATCCAGTCTGAGCCCCTGCCCTTGCAGTCAGCAGGGACATCCTCAACTAGTGCAGGCTGCCTGCTCAGAGACATTCAAGCTCAGCCTTACTGTGTCCCTGTGCAGCCTGCTCTAGCTGGAGGTATCCCTGCTGAGTGCACAGGGGTTGACCAAGATGCCCTTGGAGGGTCTCTTCCAACTCTATGCTTACTACAGTGGAAACCACTATTGGGTAGCCTGGAAACACAACAGTGCTGTGCCCCATGCCCCTGCCTGTGACACTCTGCTGGGCCTTCTTCAGTAAATCTTGTGGAGACATTGGAATCACAGAGTGGGCTGGGTTGGAAGGGACCGCCAAAGGTTATCCAGTCCAACCCTCCCTGCAGTCAGCAGGGACACCCTCAACTACAGCAGGTTGCCCAGAGCCCTCTTGAGTCTCACCTTGAATCTTTCCAAGGGTGGAGATGCCATAGATACTTTTGAATTGCCCTTAAAAGAAGTTGCTCTGGTGAGAGCTATAATTCCAGATAGCAGAACAAGCATCCTCTTCATCAAGGGAGCTGGTGAGCTGCAGTATTTTATGATAGAGAATCCTGAGCTTTCAGATTAAAGATGAGAAACAGCAGCAGGAGGTGGCAAAATACTGCATCACACTGTCCTAGTTAATATCAGAAGTGACACACCAGGGTGACAAAAGGCAGGCTCTCAGGTTGTTCTGCAGCTGCCCATGATTCTAGATGGCTTCACAGTTTTGGCACAGACTGTGCCAAGAGTCTCTGCCAGAGCTGTAAATTCCAGTTCATCCATAAAATGTTTTATGACCACGACTAACAATTGCCCCCAGTTTGGTTGATGGAGTTTCTCTAAGAGCTTTTCTACTCTGCAGCCCAGGAGAATGTGGGTTATTGGTATTGCTAGAACATCCATGAGGAGAAGAAAAGGGCAGTAGCCAGATGAGGAAGAGTAAGAGAGAGCTTATCCTTTCAGCTAAGGAGTGGCAAAGAATGAGAAGATTAATTTAACTGAGAAAGGAGGAATCCAGGCTTCCAGTGCCTGAAAGTGGTTACAAGGAAGATGGGAAGGGACTTTCTGCAAGGGTTCATAGGAACAGGGCAAGGGGGAATGGATTGAAGCTTGTGGAGGGCAAATTGAGACTGGAAATGAGGAAGAAATTCTTGGCACCCACCGAGGGTGGGGAGACACTGGCATAGGTTGCCCAGGTAGGTTGTGACTACCTCCTCCCAGGAGGTGTTCAGGCCCAGGCTGGATGAGGCCTTGAGCAACCTGTGCTGGTGGGAGGCGTCCCTGCCTATGGCAGGGGTTTGGAACTAGTAAGGTTCCCTCCAATCCAAATCACTCTATCAATCCATGATAGAATTATTAGAGCTGAGAACTAATCACAGGTTAGAGGAGGAGTCCCAAACCCAAAGACTTTAAAGCCTCAGTCTATAGGGCGATCCTGTAGACTTCTTTCTATTTGGCAGCCTAAGAAGCAGCAATATTTCTGCTGCTCAAACAGTACCAGAACTGATCCAGCTCTCCTCTGTGTGGTGGCAATTGTCAGCTGCCAGACACATGTTAAACACCTGCTTGTGTGGTTATGTTCAGGTTGCAGCTACACCTCACTCCTCTGTCCACTGGCTTCACATATATCCCTGCGACACTGAGCGCTGCGCCAGCTTGCAGAGGATATTTTGATTCATATATTGCACACAGAATCACAAGATCTTATGGCTTGGAAGGAACCTCCAGAGATCACCCAGTCCAAACCTCCTGACAGAGCAGGTCACACAGGAACACATCCAGGTGGGGTTGGAAAGGCTCCAGAGAAAGAGACTCCACAACCTCTCTGGGCTGCCTGCTCCAGGCCTCCAGCACCCTCACACAAAAGAACTTTCTCCTCATCTTGAGGTGGAACCTCCTGGGTTCCAGGTTGGACCTATTGTGCCTTGACCTGTCATGGGGCAGCACTAAACAAAGCCTGGCACCTTCATCCTGATCCCCACCTCTCAGATATGATTCAAATAACCCTGAAAAACCTCCGCATCTCAAGTCACTTAACACTCTCTCAATACTCCCTTAATAGCTGACACATTGCATGACACTCTGATTCCTGCCAGCTCTTCATTTCTTCCTCAACAGGAGGAAGCAAAAGAGCCACAGACCAAACAAAGCCCATTTTTCCCTGTAGCTACTGTAACTGAGGAGTTCACTGGAGCAAACCACAAATAAAAGTTAGAGAAGTAGCTTTGGAGACATTAGTGGAGGGGCCTCTTGCAACATCCTAGTGGAATGAATGGGTATTGTAAATGGAAGGTACTGGAATAGCCTTGGAGGTGCTTGTGGAAGTGCCTCATGCAATGTCTAGGTGTAATGGATAGGTATTGTAAACGGAAAAAGAATAGGAATGAAGGTGAAATAAGAGGGCAACAGATGGACAGAGTAGAAGAGACAGCTGGTGGGAGCACTTGAAGGTGAAGATGGGCAGCTAGAAGGAAAGAGCTGCAAGAGGAAGAGTGAAAAAAGAGAAGCAGATAAAGGACATAGGGAAGGAGAGGTAGAAATATTCTTCATACTAGACATGAGAGGAGCAACAAGAGAGCAGAAAGGGAAGCAGGAGGCAAGCAAATAAAGGAGGAGAGTTTCAAGAACAAAGAATTAGAGGTTTGTGGAGACAGTACCAGAAGAGAGGGCAGAACACTGATTGTTCTCAGTGGCAAGGTACTGCAACAGCAGAGACTGCCAGAGGGCTTGAGATGGCCTGTGCAGCAGAGGCAGCACCATTGGCTTGGCAGTGCCATCCATGCTAGCACTGGGATATCAACACCTAGGGAGATGTTAGCTTCTTTCCCAAGCATTCCACCTGCCACAGAAAGGAGGTTGTAGCCAGGTGGGGATTGGTCTCTTCTCCTAGGCAACCAGGGACAGAATGAGGGACACAGCCTCAAGCTGTGCCAGGGGAGGTTCAGGCTGGGTGTCAGGAAAAAAAAAATCTTCAGAGAGAGTGACTGGACATTGGAATGGGCTGCTCAGGGAGGTGGTGGAACCACTCTCCCTGGAAGTGCTTAAAAGGAGATTGGATGTGGCACTTGGTGCCATGGTTCAGCCAATCAGATGGTGTTAGGTTACACATTGGGCTTGATCTCAAAGATGTTTTCTGGCCTGGTTGATTCTATGATAAACTATGAAGGGAAATAAGCTGACAGAAGTGGTAAGCAATGAGGAACAGCCAAGCTAACCCCACTGTGCATGACGAGAACCCACTCCTGTTTCTGCACCGTGTGAAACAATAAAGCCTCCTGTAGCACCGCCAGCACAATGCTCTGACAAGCAGCCTTGCCCTTCTCTTTGATCTAGTACTTAATCCCATATCTGAGTTTGGAGAACAATACTTCATCCCTACATGCTGCACAAGGCAGCTTTAATATAATCCTTCCTGTCACAGGTGCAGGCTGCTTGAAGGAGTCAGCTGAGTTTGTTGCTTTGATGCACCAAGGAAAACTTAATCACCCTAAGAAACTTTGCAGAAGGGTGGGGAGACAGCTTTGAACTGGAGGGGGGGGGCAGTAGAAAATGATCCACAGGATCATAGAATGGTGAGGCTTGGAAGGGACTTCTGAAATCCATCTAGTCTGAACCCCTGTTAAAGCAGGTTCACCTAGAGCGGGGTGCCCATGAACGTGAGGGTGGTGAGACCCGGGAATGGGTTGCCCAGGGAGGTGGTGGAAGCCTCATTCCTGAAGGTGTTTAAGGGCAGGCTGCATGAGACTCTAGACACCCTGATCTAGTGTGAGGTGTCCCTGCCCATGGCAGGGGGGGTGGAGCTGGATGATCCTTGTAGTCCCTTCCAACCCTGACTGATCCTATGATTCTATGTCCAAGTGGGTTTGGAATCTCTCCAGAGGAGGAGACTCCATGGCCTCTCTGGGCAGCCTGCTGCAGCATCCTCATAGTAAAGATCCTTTCCTTATGTTCATACAGAACATCCTGTGTTCCAGTGGGTGCCCACATCCCCTTGTCCTGTTACTGGGCACTGACCTCCTCCTCTTATCCATATCTAAAGGGTAAGTGACAAGCACTGATCAGAGCCTCTCTCAGGCTGCTCTTCTCCAGGCTAAACAGCCCCAGGGCTCTCAGCCTTTTCTCATCAGAGAGATGCTCCAGGCCCCTCAGCAATTTTGTAGCTCTTCCTTGGACTCTCAGCAGTTGTTACTTGTTTCTCTTGAACTAGGGAGCCCAGAACTGGACAGACTGAGAAGCACATCAAAACGTGTTGTGCCTGACCCAGCATATCCTCTTTGCCCAGTCCACTCCAAGAAAGAGTGAGCAGAGAGGCAGCAATTAGGACTTTGGATCTAGCTCACTGGCAACACCATCAGTCAGAGGAGGAAGAATGTACCCAGTGCACAAACAGCAACTCCACCATCAAGGACTTCAACGTGCCCTGGCGGCCAAGAAGGCCAGTGGGGTCCTGAGGGGCATTAGGAAGATTGTGGCCAGCAAATCAAGGGAGGTTCTCCTCCCCCTCTACACTGCCCTGCTCAGACCTCACCTGGAATACTTCATCCAGTTTGGGGTTCCCCACTTCAGGAGGGACAAGGATCTACTGGAGAGAGTCCAAGGGAGAGCTACAAAGATGAAGGGGCTGGAGCACTGCCCTGTGAGGAAAGACCTGGGGCTGTTTGTTCTGGTGAAGAGAAGACTTAGAGGGGATCTAATCAATGTTTATAAATATATAAGGGTTGAGGGTCAAGAGGGAGGGGACAAACTCTGCTCAGCTGTGCCCTGGGACAGCACAAGGGGTAATGGATGGAAACTGCAGCACAGGAAGCTCCACCTCAACATGAGGAAGAACTTCTTTACAGTGAGGGCACCAGAGCCCTGGCACAGGCTGCCCAGAGAGGTTGTGGGCTCCTTCTCTGAAGCCTTTCTAGCTTTATCTGGATGCATTCTTGTGTGACCTGTCCTAGATTCTCTGGTCCTGCTCTGGCATGAGGTTGATGATCTATGGAGGTCCTTTCCAACCCCTAACATCCTGGCATGTGACTTGTGAACTGTAGCAGTAATTTGGAGGTATTGGTCTCCTGCATGTCACCTCCAGGATTTTCATTTAAGGATTATTGTGAGTATTATGGGCCTTGTATAGTCTTAAGAGTAAGTGTAGAGGGAGGATTAGCTGGGCACAAGAGCCCCTGTCAGTACTAACACACAATACTCACAAGTAAGAACAGGCTTCTAGTGAATGGATTGGAAGGATCCTCAGAGATCCTCTACTCCAACCCCCATGCCACAGGCAGGGACACCTCTATGAACTACATTTGGTTGCTCCATGCCTCATCCAACTTGGCCTTGGACATCCCCAAGGAGGAGGCAACCACAACCTCCCTGGGCAGCCTGTTCCAGAGTCTCAGCAGCCTCCTACTGAAGAACTTCTTCCTTGGCTCCAGCCTAACCCTGCTTTGCCTCAGCTTCAAACCATTCCCCCTTGGCCTGGCTCTAGAAAAGTCCCTCTGCAGCCTTCTTGGAGGATCCCTTCAGGTACTGGAAAGCAGCTCTAAGGTCCCCCTAGAGCCTTCTCTTCTCCAGGCTGAACACCCCCAGCAAATGAATGAAGCCTTAGAGACACTGAAGACCCTCCTCTGCTCAATTTCTAGAGATGCCCTCTCACTTCATTCCCCAAAGCAAAAGCTCCCACCCTGGGAACATGAACAACCTGCAGTGCTTTGAAGGTCCAGATACAAAACGAGCGCCTGGGTAATGGAGCCTGAACAAGCAGCTAGGCCCATCCCTGTAGCTCCCCCAGGACTGGTGCAGACAGCTTCGACCTTTCCAAGTCATCAGAGGCCATTCATCACAGAATGACAGAATAGCAGGGCTTAGAAGGGACCTCTGAAGATCCTCTAGTCCAAGGTTGCTGCGAGAGCAAGGGTTACCCAGAGTCGATCACACAGGAAGACAATCAGGTGGGTCTGGAATGGCTCCTGAGAAGGAGACCACACAGCCTCTCTGGACAGCCTGTCCCACTGCTCTGCCACCTTCAAGGGGCAGAATCTCTACCATCGGTTCATGTGGCAGGTCCTGGGTTCCAGTTTGTGTTGACTGCCCCTTGCCCTGTCCCCTGCCCAGGCTGAGAAGTCTGGCTCCATTCTGCCACTCACCCTTCAGCTATTGCTCAGCATTGCTGAGATGCCCCTCAGCCTGCTCTTCCCCAGGCTGAACAGCCCCAGGGCTCTCAGCCTCTCCTCACAAGGTTATGTTCAGTGCCCTCAGCAGCTCAGGGGCTCTCTGCTGGACTCTCTCCAGTAGTTCCCGGTCCTTCTGGAGCTGGGGAGCTCTGTCATCCTCAGCTCCAGCTGGAACCAGCTATTTCTGCAGAAGGGTGCATGCTCAAGACTCCAAGGGTAGGCATCTTCCTCTCATTGCAGAGAGCAGTGCTTTGGTGGTTTGCTTTAATATATATCTCCTACAACATTTTGTGCCCCCAAGTTGTAGATCAGCCCCACAATGTGCACACTCACACAACAAAGAATCCTTTGGGTAGAAAACAGAGCAACAGCTGAAGAGTCACATTTGCAAGTTGAATGCAACCAGTGGTCAGCACGGCTGGAGCTCTTTCTTTGCTCCCTTTGCTTCTCAAGGAAGTGGAAGGAAGATTTCAGTACATTTCAAGGTTGATTTTAAAAGAGGACGCTTCACAGAAGATGCTAACAGCCCTATTTTAATAGCTTCTGTAAAAGCAGAGACTAATCCTTCATGAAAACAGCACAAGGGAAGAGACTAATGCTAATTAACGCTAAAAGATCTTTTATTTCCCAAGAAATCTCGAAGGAAAACTCTTATTTCTCCAAAGGATTTCTTTCTAGATCAGACCAGGAGAGCAGCGAGCTTGACCTTTTCTCTAACAAGCCTGTGCTACAAGTATCTTGCCAGCAGTACCAAGCTGCAATGTACAGGCAGCAAAGGCAGGAGGAGATTTTGGAGGATGCTTCACTCCAAGTTGCTAGGTGTGGAGAATGTATGTTCAGAGTCCAGGCTGCATTGGCAGAGCTTTGATGCCAGCCTGCTCTGGCAAAGGCAGCACTGCCACTCCTCTGCATTTCCTCCTTAGAATAAGTATTCCTACGAGAACCACATTTGAGCAGGGTTTGGGCAGCAAGACTTACTCACCTCTGGATGCTTCCTCATGGGGGTGCTGGTGGGTGAGGAGCTGGGCAGGAGCCAGCAATGGGCACTGACAGCCCAGAAGGCCAAGGGCAGCCTGAGCTGCATCCAAAGCAGCATGGCCAGAGATGGAGAGAGGGGATCCTGCCCCTCTGCTCTGCTGAGACCTCACCTGCAGGGCTGGGGCCAGCTCTGGAGTCCACAACACCAGAGAACTGCTGGAGAGGGTCCAGAGGAGGCCACAGAGATGCTTAGAGCATTGGAGAACCTTTGCTGTGGGGACAGGTTGGGAGGGTTGGGGCTGTTCAGCTTGAAGAAGAGAAGGCTTCAGGGAGACCTCAGAGTTGCATTTCAATATCTGAAGGGGACCTACATGCAGGCTGGAGAGGGACTGTTCAGAAAGGCCTGGAGGTTAGGCCAAGGGCAATAGCTTGAGAGTGGAGCAGGGCAGACTTAGGTTGGACCTCAGGAGGAAGCTGTGCAGGAGGAGAGTGGTGAAACACTGGCACAGGGGGGAGGTTCTGTTCCTCTACTCTGCCCTGCTGAGACCACACCTGCAGTACTGTCTCCATTTCCGGGAGCCCCGCATTAGAAGGACCTGGAGCTTCTGGAGAGTGTTCAAGAGGCCACAGAGACACTCATATGGCTGGAGAACCTCCTCAATAGGGACAGGCTCTGAGACCTGGGGCTGTTCAGCTTGGAGAAGAGGAGGCTCCAGTGAAGGGACTACAGGAGATCTGGTGAGGGACTTTTGACAATGACTTGTACTGACAGGATGAGAGGGAATGGATTGAAGCTTGAGGGCAGATTGAGGGTGGGGATGAGGAAGAAATTGAGAGTGAGGAGACACTGGCACAGGTTGCCCAGGGAGGTTGTGGCTGCTCCCTCCCTGGAGGTGTTCAAAGCCAGGTTGGATGAAGCCTTCAGCAACCTGCGCTGGTGGGAGGTGTCCCTGCCCATGGCAGGGGGTTGGGACTGGATGATCTTCAAGGTCCCTTCCAAACCAAACCCTTCCATGAATCTGTGAAAGTGACACACAGGACTAGAAGGCATTTGGACAATGCAGGAGAGGTACAAACTTCCTCAACAGGCCACTTGACCAAGTGAAGTTAATTACAGCCTATTTGCATACTTTAGCTTTTCCTTTTCTAGTTTTCCCCACTGCAAGCCTCCCAAGCTTCCTTCTGTGTCATTTGTTGCTGCTCTCCCTGGTGCCCATCTGGGTCAGCTGCCCTACCTTGTGAGTCAGTCAGGACTCTTCCTTTGGCCACTCATTTCCCCAGTGCTTGTAGAAAATCAGTTCTGGGACTTCTGCTCAGCCATCAGAGCAATCTCCTTTGCCAGCCAGGGTTGGGAATTTCTGGGGCTGGAAGAACCATAGAATGGTTTAGGTTGGAAGGGACCTCAAAGCTCATCCGGTTCCATCCACCGGCATAGGCAGGGACACCTCCCACTAGAACAGGTCACTCAGGTCTCATCCAACCTGGCCTTGAACACCTCCAGGGAGGGACCAGCCACAACCTCCCTGAGCAACCTGTGCCAGTGTCTCACCACCCTCACTGTCAAGAACTTCTCCCTAACATCC
This sequence comes from Pogoniulus pusillus, assembly GCF_015220805.1. Taxonomy (NCBI): domain Eukaryota; kingdom Metazoa; phylum Chordata; class Aves; order Piciformes; family Lybiidae; genus Pogoniulus; species Pogoniulus pusillus. The sequence continues at coordinate 24,774,331 of NC_087270.1, read as the reverse complement.
AGTTTAAATCCCCCCTTTGCCAGTTTAAACCTATTCCTCCTCATCCTGTCTTACAAAACCTGGTCAGTAGTCCCTCCCCAGCCCTCCTGTAGCCCTCTTCAGACACTGGAAGGCCACTCCGAGGTCTCCTGGAAGCCTTCTCTTCTCCAGGCTGCAGAGCCCAAATTCTCATAGCCTGCCCTCGTAGGAGAGCAGCTGCAGCCCTCTGAACATCTTTGTGGCCTCCTCTGGACTCACTGCAGGAAGGATGGACACCATGATTGTGCAAGCCTTATTTCTGCAGGAAACCAGCCTGCAAGAAGCACTGCTAAAGCTGGGGAGCCCTGCTAATTAACACCTCTCTGGACCATTGTTGGAAAGCTCAAGGCTTGTTTCAAGCAACATGCTGGCACAGGCACCCTGGGTACCTGACCCAGCAGTACTGTGCCCAGCGTGCAAATTGCAGCATACTCAGTAAGTGCATCCACCTGGGGAGGGTGGTAGAGTTCCCATTGCTACCTCTCCTTGCTGTGCCTCTTGTCACCCAGCTGAGCAGACTGGAAGTGACAGCTGTGCAGCCATGACATGAGAGCTGCTGCATCATCCCCAGCTGCCAGGAGCATCTTTTAAGATGGATAAAAAGGCCCAAAGCTGCAGCATTACAGAGCTTAGCAAACACCCTCTTACACCAGCCTAGCTTGGCTTGCCCATGGAAAGAACACATGGAGTGCATCCTGAAAAGACTCAGTTTTGGGGTGCTCACTCCAGGAAAGACACTGAGGTGCTGGAGCAGGACCAGAGGAGGGCAAAGAAGCTGAGGAACGATCTGGAGAAGAGGACCAGGGAGGAGCAGCTGAGGGTATTTAGTGTGGAGGAGAGGAGGCTGAAGGCAGAGCTCATTGCTCTCTACAGCTCCCTGAGGGGAGGCTGGAGCCAGGTGGGAGTTGGGCTCTGCTCCTTAGTATCAGATGATAGGATGAGAGAAAATGACCTCAAATTGCACCAAGGCAGGTTTAGGTTGGACATTAGGACAAATGTCTTTGCTGCAAGAGTGGTCAGGCACTGTCCCAGGCTGCCCAGGGAGGTGGTGGAGTCCCCATTGCTGTGATGGGGTTGTGGTGATGGTTAGACTGGATGACCTCTAAAATGAAGACACATGGATTTGACAAGAAGACCACTGAGTGGTAGAGGCTGGATGGTCACAAAGAGGTGCAGTCATGCTCAATGTCCAGGTGGAGATCAGAGAGAAGAGAGCTCCCTCAGGAATCTGTATTGAGATCAGCATTAGTTAATATCTTTGCCAGAGACCTGGGCAGTGGGAATGAGGCACCCTCAGCAAGTTTGTGGATGAAACTAAGCTGGCACAGGTTGCCCAGGGAGGCTGTATCTGTCCCCTCCCTGGAGGTGTTCAAGACCAGTATGGATGAGGCCTTGAACGACCTGTTCTAGTGAGAGGTGTCCCTGCCTGTAGTGGGGAGTTGGAGCTGGTTGAGCTTTAAGGTGCCTTCCCACCTAAATCATGCTATGATTCTTTGAGTGGTGTGGATGGCTTACTAGAGGGCAGGAACCCATCCAGAGGCACCCTGGCAAGCTTGAGAAGTGAGTCTGTGCAAACCTCATGAAGCTGGATGAGGCCAAATGTAAGGTGCTACACCTGGGTCTGGACAATCCCAAACATGTATAGAGGCACTGAGTGGATTGAGAGCAGCCCTGAGGAGCATAAGTTTGGCATGCTGGACGAAAGGCTGGACATGAGCTGGCAATGTAAGCTGGTACTGCAGGAAACCAGAGGTGTGCTGGACTGCATCAAAAGACCTGTGGCCAGCAGATGTGGCTGTGGTCTGGATGATCAGGCAGTGAGATGGATTGGGAATTGGTTGAAGGAAAGAAGCCAGAGAGTTGTGGTCAATGGGATGGAGTCCAGTTGGATGCCTGGGACTAGTGGAGTCCCATAGGGATCAGTACTGGGACCAGTTCTGTTCAATATATTCACCAATGACCTGGATGGGGGCACAGAGGGCACTGTCAGCAGGTTTGCTGATGGCACCAAGCTGTGTGGAGTGGCTGCCACACCAGAAGGCTGTGCTGCCATTCAGCCAGACTTGGCCAGGCTGGAGGGGTGGGCAGGGAGAAATGGAATGAAATTTAACAAGGACAAGTGTAGAGTCTGGCACCTGGGAAAGAACAACCCCAGGGGTCAGTATAGGCTTGGGACTGACCTGCTGGAAGGCAGTGAAGGGGAAAAGGATTTGGGGGTCCTAGTGGATGAGAGGTTGACCACAAGCCAACAATGTGCTCTGGTGGCCAGGCCATTCTGGAGTGGATTAGAAGGGCTGTGGTTAGTAGGTCAAGAGAGGTTCTCCTGCCCCTCCACTCTGCCCTGCTGAGGCTACATCTGGAGTACTGGGTCCAGTTCTGGGGCCTCCAGTTCAAGAAGGACCTCAGAGAACTGCTGGAGAGAGTCCAGTGCAGAGCCACAAAGATGATGAAGGCAATGGAACATCTCTGCTATGAGGAGAGCCTGAGGGACCCGGGGCATGGAGCTTGGAGAAGAGGAGCCTGAGAGGTGACCTTAATCTTTATAAAGATGCAAAGGTGAGTGCCAGGAGGCTCTGCTGGGTGATGCCCAGTGCCAGGACAAGGAGCACTGGGTGGAAGCTGAGGCATAGGAAGTTTCATGGAAACCTGAGGAGGACTTTTTTCCCTGTAAGGGTGATAGAACTCTGGAGCAGGCTGCCCAGAGGGGTTGTGGAATCTCCCTCTCTGGAGATATTCAAACCTCACCTGGATGAGTTCTTGTGCAATCTGCTATAGGAGATGCTGCTCTGGCAGGGGAGTGGGACTGGATGAGCTGTGGAGGTCCCTTCCAGCCCCTGACATTCTGTGACTCGGATGGAGGCTCTTTTCTCCTATACTCAGCTCTCATAAGATCTCACCTGAAGTACTGTGCTCACCTCTGGGGGCCTCAGCAGAAGAAACACATGCATCTGCTTCAGTAGGGCCAGAATTGGTTCACAAAGATGCTTAAGGAATTGGAGCACCTTCCACATGAGGGCAGGCTGAGAAAGTTGAGGTTGTTAGGCTTGGGGACAACTTATAGCAGCCTTCCAATACTTGAAGTGGGCCTACAGTAAAGATGTGGAGAGACAAGTGAGGAGGTGGGGGTTGGTCTCTTCTCTCAGGCACCCAGGGACAGAACAAGAGGACACAGCCTCAAGCTGCAGCAGGGCAGGTTCAGGCTGGATGTCAGGAAGAAGTTCTTCCCAGAAAGAGTGACTGGAGTGAGCTGCCTGGAGAGGTGGTGGAGTCCCCATCCCTGGACATGTTTAAGAGGAGGCTGGATGAGGCCCTTGGTGCCATGGCTTAATTAGAAGGTGTTGGGTGATAGGTTGGACTCAATCTCAAAGGTCTTCTCCAACCTGGTTGATTCTGTGACTGTCAGGGAACGTAGTGACAGGATAAGGGCCAACAGTTTGAAACTGAGAGAAGCCAGGGTTTGGACTGAATTGTTAGGAAGAAATTCTTCATGACGGTGGTGGTGAGCCACTGAAACAGCTTGTTCACAGAAGTTGTGGCTGCAAGTGTTCTTAAGGCCAGGTTGGCTACCCTGATCTAGTGAAAGGTGCCCTGGGCCATGGCAGGATGATTTCACAACCCTAGGTGAATTTTAAGATCCTTTCCAACCCAAACCATTCTGATTCTACAGTTCAATGACCCAAGCAGCTCTCTGACTGAAACACACAAATTTACCCTCTCAGCATTTCCATCTGAGTCTCCACACAGTGATAGCCCAAGCTGATGGCACCATAGAATCAACCAGGTTGGAAGAGACCTCCAACCTCATCCAGTCCAATCTATCCCCCAGCCCTATCCAGTCAACTAGACCATGGCACTAAGTGCCTCAGACAGGCTTTGCTTGGACACCTCCAGGGATGGCTACTCCACCACCTCCCTGGGCAGCCCATTCCAATACCAATCACTCTCTCTGCAAAGAACTTCCTCCTAATATCCAGCCTGTACTTCCCCCGGCACAACTTGAGACTGTGTCCCCTTGTTCTGTCACTGGTTGCCTGGGAGAAGAGACCAACTCCACCTGGCTGCAGCCTCCCTTCAGGTAGTTGTAGACAGCAATGAGGTCACCCCTGAGCCTCCTCTTCTCCAGGCTAAACAACCCCAGCTCCCTCAGCCTCTCCTCATAGGGTTTATGTTCCAGGCCCCTCACCAGCTTCGTCGCTCTTCTCTGGACACCTTCCAGCACCTCAACATCTCTCTTGAATTGAGGAGCCCAGAACTGGACACAGTACTCAAGGTGTGGCCTGACCAGTGCTGAGTACAGGGGAAGAATAACCTCCCTTGTCCTGCTGGCCACACTGTTCCTGATGCAGGCCAGGATGCCATTGGCTCTCTTGGCCACCTGGGCACACTGCTGGCTCATCTTTAGCTACTATCTATCAGTACCCCCAGGTCCCTTTTTTCCTGGCTGCTCTCAGCCACTCTGTCCCCAGCCTATAGCGCTGCTTGGGGTTGTTGTGACCAAAGTGCAGAACCCTGCACTTGGCCTTATTAAATCTCATCCTGTTGGCCTCTGCCCACCTATCCAGCCTGTCCAGGTCCCTCTGCAGGGCTTTCCTACCACCAGAAGCCTGGGTGGATATTTCACTGGGGGTGGGGTGAGGAGGGTAACACCATCACAACTGAAATGAAAATGAGTAATTGCTTTGTCAGGAGCTTCAGCCCAGCTGTCAGAATATCACTGCCCTCTGTTAAACTGCGCTTTGATATTTAATCAGAAGTTTATTTACCCATTTTACCTGTCACAGTGTGGCAGAGCACTTGGGTCCCAGCTGACAACCTCATTTTTCATCTTCAGCTATTTCATCCAATTGCAGTAAGTTCCAGAAAGGGGCCAAGCTTGGCTAACTCTTCCCTGCAAATTCCACAACATTCATTTCTGCTTCTCTTTCATTATTGATCCCTATTACAGAATTAGATTGGAAGGCCCAGGATTGCCACTTCCATAGCCCTTCAAAGCCTGCAAAACGTTTCCCATCACATCAGCAGCACTGGAAGATTGGTGGAGCATTAGGTAAATTAGGCAGTTCAACAGAGGGCAAGAGCTGATTTCCTCCTGGCACATAAACTCTTGATCTTGCAGTAAGTGTTAGATTTTAATCAAGGATGTCTGCCTTGTTTACTATTTCTTTTCCCAGTATTCCTGATCACCACAGTGCCCTGCAGCTGGAGTGAGTGTGATGTCCTCCAATACGTGCCAGGCTCGCACTGGCACACTGTGAAGAGACAGAATTCTTCTTCAGAGCTTACCTAAACTCTTAAGGACTGCCTAGGGCCCCAGAATGGCTCAGGTTGGAAGGAACCTCAGAGATTGCCTGTGGGAATCCAATATAAGAAACAATAATAATGAGCATTTTGACCTTCATTCCCACAGCTTCAGGATGCCTCCCCCAGGGGAGGAAAAGATAGTGAGACATCTGGCCCGGGGGAAAACCAAGACATGATGCATGTAAAAGACTGGACTGAACTCGCCTTAATTAGGCTACTGCATCGTTTGCATGGTGGAGTGAGAGGAGTCACCACGAGGGGACAGGAGCCTTTTTGGCCATATGCTTTCAGTCCTCTGTCCTGCACGGGTGTTACATTTGCACAGGCCTGGAACAAAGAGCACCTGCTTCAATCCAGAGTGTGTCATTGCATCTGCAGATTCCTGGCAGCCACAAGTGGTGGAGAACGCAGGCAACGAGAGAATGAGGCAGTGACAATCCCCTACTCCAACCTCTCTGCCATGGGCAGGGACACCTCCCACCAGCCCAGGCTGTTCAAGGCATCATCCAGCCTGGCCTCAAACACCTTCAGGGAGGGGGCAGCCACAGCCTCCCTGGGCAACCTGTGTCAGTGTCTCCCCACCCTCACTCTTAAGAATTTCTTCTTCATCTCCAGTCTCCATCTGCCCTCCTTGAGCTCCAATCCATTCCCTCTCATCCTGTCAGTACAAGCCATTGTCAAAAGTCTCTCCCCAGCTCTCCTGTAGTCCCTTCAGGTACTGGAAAGCTACTCTAAGGTCTCCTTGGAGCCTTCTCTTCTACAGGCTGAACAGCCCAATTCTTTCAACCCTGTCCCAATAGCAGAGGTTCTCCAGGTCTCTCATCATCTTGGTGGCCTCCTCTGGACCCTCTCCATGTCTCTCTCTTGCTGGGCACACCAGCACTGGAGGCAGTGCTGCAGGTAAGGTCTGAGCAGAGCAGAGGGGCGGAATCCCCTCCCTGTGCTTCTGATCTCCCTGCTCTGGATGCAGCCAGCACACAGCTGGCTCTGGGCTGCCAGCAACCAGTGCTGGCTCCTGGGCAGTTTGGCACCAACTGACACCCTCAAGGCCTGCTCCTCCAAGATATTGCAGTCTCAAGATCTGTATCTCAGTATCTCAAGATATTGAGCTAACATCTTCCACTCCTTGCTCTACTACAACAAAACCTGGTCCAGTGGGATGATCTTTAAGGACCCTTCCAACCCAAGTCAACCCAAGCCATTCTAGAAGTCTATGAATGAGGCTTATAATTTCAAGCAGTTTCAGTGCCTGGCCTCTGACAAGGTACATCTTGTAAGGAGTTTGTCTTCTTAACCACACTCTCAGTTAGCTGAGTCCTAATGATTAAAAACACTTTGCCCCCACGAGTTTGTGTCTGGTGAAGTTTTGGTAGCAGGGGAAGGAGGCTACAGGTGTGGCTCATATAAGAAACATTGAGAAGCTCCTCCAGCTCCAAGTTGGACTGTGTCTGACCAAGTGTGCTATTTTGAGCCTAGCTGGGATATTTCAGAGAGAAGAATTAGATTCTGGGCTGTGAAAAGGAAACAATGGTGATGTCTACTTCACTCACAGGCTTGCTGGGATGTATAAAAACAAGAACACAAACATGGATAACAGAATTGCTTCTCTAACCTGGTGACTAATCCCTCTGCTTCCTAACTCTCCTGGCTGATTCTCCAAACTCACCTTGAACATAAGGCAAAGTCAGGCATAAGTTAGAGAGGTGGAAAGGAGGTGGAAGGGTGGTTGGGAGCCCCTCCTGGGGACTCAGGTTTCTGGGAAGGGTATTGCATTTCTGTATTACCTTTTTAACTTGTATATTTCTGTATGCAGCTGTAGATATTGTAAATACCTGTTTGTATATTGTACTAAGCTGTGAATATAAAGCTTCACTCTAATTTTCATCTCAGCTGAGTCTAGTCTGGGTTATTTCTTAAGTATGGGGGGGCAGGTAACACCCAAACCATCACACCAAGGCAACCAGCATCTCTCTGAGAAGAGATGTTGGGGAATAAGCTGTTGAGTGAGTTGTTCTGTTTTGGGGGGTTCTTTAACTTTGGAAAAGAGTGGGAAACTGAGAGAAAAAACTATGGGACAGCCAGGTCAGTGAGGCAGAAGGACAGGTGGCACCTCAGAGCAGCCATTCTGTGGCAAGACAACAGGCTGAGCCCTTCCAGCTCATGGGGGGCAACAGTGGAGCAGAAGTCAGGACTGCCCACAGCTACCTACAGATAATTAGTGTCAAGTGCATGAAAGGTGCCCACTCACATCACAGAAACCTGGCATTTGTCAGCAGAGCAAGGAACAAATTAAATCAGGCTGAAACATCCCTCAGTTAATCTGGAGATCATCAAAACATTTGCAGTTTTGGATGTGCAAACATGACTTTGTGCTTTGAAAGTCTCCCAGGGCACTGAAAATGCTGCCCCACTTTTCCTCAGGAGCAGGTTTTGCCAGTGTGAGCTTTCTGAAGACAGCTAACAGGACCAGCTCATTAGTCCGAGCTTCCAGCAAGCTCCTCACTCCTCATGCATCGCTTCCCAACTTTGCTTGCAGCCTGCCCTTGTTGTGCTTGCACTGGCCCTTGATGGAGGAGAGCTGTGCAGAAGATGGGATTCTGACCAGAGGAGCAGGAGGGCACTGGGAATGCTGCTCCTCTGCAGCCATGCTCAGAAGATTTGTTCTGGGAAGCACTACAAGGACTTATCTTGCTGCAGGTGAGCCAGAGTGATCCTGTTAGCACTCTCAGACTGCTTCAAGTTGGGACTCTCCAAGGGCATCTTGTCCACCCCCTTGCACTCAGCAGGGACACCTCCAGCTAGAGCAGGCTGCACAGGGACACAGCAAGGCTGAGCTTCAATATCTGCAGGGACAGGGCCTCAAGCACAGCCCTGGGCAGCCTGTGCCAGTGTCTCAGCACTCTGCTTCTGCACAACTTCCTCCTCAGGTCCAACCTAACTCTGCCCTGCTGCACTCTCAAACCATCGCCTCTTGTCCTGTCACTCCAAGCCTTTCTGAATAGTTCTCTGCCCATCTTGCCTGTAAGTCCCCTTCAGATATTGAAATGCAACTCTGAGGTCTCCCTGAAGCCTTCTCTTCTCCAGGATGAACAGCCCCAATTCTCTCAGCCTGTCCCCACAGCAGAGGTTCTTCAGCCCTCTGAGCATCTCTGTGGCCTCCTCTGGACCCTCTCCAGCAGCTTCAGGTCTCTCTTGCATTTGGGGCCCCAAAGCTGGCCCCAGCCCTGCAGGTGAGGTCTCAGCAGAGCAGAGGGGCAGGATCCCCTCTCTCCATCTCTGGCCACGCTGCTTTGGATGCAGCTCAGGCTGCCCTTGCCCTTCTGGGCTGTCAGTGCCCATTGCTGGCTCCTGCCCAGCTCCTCACCCACCAGCACCCCCATGAGGAAGCATCCAGAGGTGAGTAAGTCTTGCTGCCCAAACCTTGCTCAAATGCGGTTCTCGTAGGGATACTTATTCTAAGGAGGAAATGCAGAGGAGTGGCAGTGCTGCCTTTGCCAGGGCAGGCTGACATCAAAGCTCTGCCAATGCAGCCTGGACTCTGAACCACACCTAGCAACTTGGAGTGAAGCATCCTCCAAAATCTCCTCCTGCCTTTGCTGCCTGTACATTGCAGCTTGGTACTGCTGCATCTGCCCTGCAGGTGAGGTCTCAGCAAAGCAAAGGCGCAGAATCCCCTCTCTCACCCTGCTGGCCTGGTGCTTGATGCAGCTCAGGCTGCTATTTGCTTTCTGGGCTGCACTCACCTCAGTCTTCAACTCATGGACTATCCCCCCCTCCCCTAGCTCCTCACTAGTACTGCAAGGCAGGAGCAGCTGACACCTCTTTCCAGACCAGTGGAAACCCATATTTTAAAGAGCCATTGAAGAAAAGACCAAGGCACAGATCTGCTCACTGAGAGCTTCCCTGGGGCATTGCAATCTTGGTCAGCACAGTGTCAAGCCTTTGGCTTCAACCACATAACCTGTGGACACTGCACCTTGGCCATTCCTGTTTACTGGGCAGTTCTCTGTACCTGTACCAGCAGGTATCTGGGCACCAGATTAATTTCAGTGATGGGATTAAAATAAACAACCCCCCCCCAAAAAACCAACAAAGCAAACAGCAGGAAAGCCAAAGCACCAGCATGAACACAAAAGAAAAGGCAAAGGGACATACTGATTCTTGGCTTTCCTGCCTGGAGAAGCAGCTGGCCAGCCAGTCTTTAGGAGAGATCAACCTTGAGTGATTTGCAAGTTTCTAGATCCCTGAAAGCCCAGCCACTTCCAGGCCAGTACTTCCCAAAGATCTACACCATTCCACCTCCTAGGTGTTAGCTGTAACAGCCTGCCTCATTCCCACTGGAAGGCAGCCCTGCAGCTCCTATTAGACACAGGCACTGCCAAGGAGAGTGAGGTCTTTCCTCTCGAGCTTTCTCTCTGCAGCAGATACCAACCACTTACCCACTCCCCACATCTCCCCAGCATGAAAAGAGCATTCATACATTTCATAGAATGGTTTGGATTGACAGGGACCTCGAAGGTCATCCAGTTCCAACCCCCTGCCACAGGCAGGGACATCTCCCACCAGCCCAGGGTGCTCAAAGCCTCATCCAACCTGACCTTCAACAACACCTCCAAGGAGGGGACATCCACAGCCTCCCCAGGCAACCTGTGCCACTGTCTCATTGCTCTCACTGAAAAGAATTTCTTCCTAATTTCACAGAATCACAGAAACATCTGAGTTGGAAAAGACCCTCAGGATCACCAAGTCCAGTCTCAATCTGCCCTCCTCAAGCTTCAGTCCATCCCCCCTTGTCCTGTCACTGCAAACCCTTGTCAAAAGTCCTTCCTCAGCTCTGCTGTAGCCCCCTTCAGATACTGGAAGGCTGCTTTAGGTAATCCCTGGAGCCTTCTGCCCTCCAGGCTGAACAGCCCCAGCTCTCCCAGCCTGTCCCCATAGCACTGAGACTGAAGAATTCAATCAGCAGAGCTTAAAGAGACAAAAATAAATAAATCTCCTCCATCTTTTCAAGGACATGTCCCAAAGCAAGGAACTTGCCTGAGTTTACTGTTATTTATGGCCTTCTGGGACAGGTAGAGAAGAGCCATTTAATCAGGCCTGGATGGATGATATACAACAAGCTTAGCTGTGTGCTGACAGAAAGTGCTAAGGACCTGAGTCTCCTCTCTAGCACAAGACACCAAACATAGCAGACACACAGAGTAATAGAAAGGTTTAGGTTGGAAGGGACATCAAAGCTCATCCAGTTCCAACTCCTTGCCATAGGCAGGGACAACTCCCTCTAGAATAGGTCATTCAAGACCTCATCCAACCTGGCCTTGAACACCTACAGGGAGGTTGTGGATCACAGAATCACAGTACGTGATCCACAACCTCCCTGGGCAACCTGTGCCAGGGTCTCACCACCTTCACTGTGAAGAGCTTCTTCCCAACATCCAGTTTCAATCTCCCCTCTGCCAGTTCAAACCCATTGCTCCTCATCCTGTCATTACAAGACCTTGTCAAGAGTCCCTTGGCTGAGACCCTTGGAGACTGTGAGGCCCTTCAGTGAGACTTGCACAAACCAAGAGCTGGGCAGAGAGGAACCCAATGAGATTCAGCAAGGATAAGAACAGAGTCCTGCACATGGGAAGGGAAAACAAACTGCACCAGTTTGGGGGGTGATAGGCTGGGGAGCAGCCCGGTGGAGAAGGACCTGGGAGTGCTGGTGGGCAGCAAGTTCTGCATGGACCGCAATGAGCCCTGGGGGCATTAGGAAGTGTGGGCAGCAGATCCAGGGAGGTTCTCCTCCCCTCTACTCTGTCCTGGTGAGGCCCCACCTGGAATACTGCATCCAATTCTGGGCTCCCCACTTCAGGAAAGACAGGGATCTGTTGGAGAGAGTCCAAGGGAGAGCTACAGAGATGATGAAGGGACTCTACCCTATGAGGAGGGACTGAGGGACCTGGGGCTGTTTGTTCTGGTGAAGACAGAGAGGATCTAATCAATGTTTATAAGTATCTGTGGGCTGGGGGTCAAGAGGGAGGAGACAAACTCTGCTCAGTTGTGCCCTGTGACAGCACAAGGGGCAATAGATGGAAACTGCAGCACAGGAAGCTCCACCTCAATGGGAGGAAGAACTTCTTGACTGTAAGGTTCCCAAAGCCCTGGCACAGGCTGTCCAGAGAGGTTGTGGAGTCTCCTTCTCTGGAGCCTTTCCAGCCCTGTCTGGGCAGAAAAGGGGAACAGGACCTGGGGGTCCTAGTTGATGGGAGGTTGACCATAAGCCAGCAATGTGCTCTGGTGGCCAGGAGGGCCAATGTTATTCTGGAGTGGACTAGAAGAGCTGAAGCTAGTAGGTCGAGAGAGGTTCTCCTGCCCCTCTACTCTGTTCTGGTGAGGCCATATCTGGAGTACTGGGTCCAGTTCTGGGGCCTCCAGTTCAAGAAGGACCTCAGAGAACTGCTTGAGAGAGTCCAGTGCAGAGCCACAAAGATGATGAAGGGAGTGGAAGATCTTCCTTACAAAGAGAGCCTCAGGAGCTGAGGCTTGGAGAAGAGGAGCCTGAGAAGTGACCTCATCAATGTTTATAAAGATGCAAAGGTGAGTGGCAGGAGGCTGGAGCCAGGCTCTGCTGGGTGATGCCCAGTGCCAGGACAAGGGGCACTGGGTGGAAGCTGAGGCATAGGAAGGTTCATGGAAACCTGAGGATTTTTTTCCCTGTGAGGGTGACAGAACATTGGAGCAGGCTGCCCAGGGGGGTTGTGGAGTCTCCCTCTCTGGAGCTATTCAAACCCCACCTGGATGTGTTCCTGTGTGATCTGCTATAGGAGATCCTGCTCTGGCAGGGGAGTTGGACTGGATGAGCTTTGGAGGCCCCTTCCAGCCCCTGACATTCTGTGATAAGACCTTCACTGAACCCCTAGAGAGTTTCTGAAGATCCATGGAAGAGTTTAGGTTGGAAGGGACCCAAGATCATCAGTTCTAACCCCACCCTGGCTACGGGCAGGGACACCTCCCACTAGAACAGGTTGCTCAAGATCTGTCCTTAGTATTTGCACTTAGAAAAAAAAGGATTTGCTCATCAGCACTCGATGCACATCTCTGTATTTAGCTTCCAGGAAATAGGACACTCATTTCACAGGAAGATTTGAGGGGGAAAAATTCTCTTTAGATGGCCTATTTCTTTTTTATGAACCCATGGCTATTGATTTTCCTCTATATCACATATTTCTGAAGTGCTGGGGGGAGTAAATTCAGGATCCCAAGCAAGAAGTAAAAAGGTTTCTCCAGTAAACCTGAACTTGGGCAATCAAAGAAATAAAAAATGAAATTCATATAATGGAGAACTAAAGATCCTTCTTATTTGGCCTTATGAAAGGATGCACTGCAGTGCTTCAGAGCCCTGCAGGCCTCCTGCAAGTTCAGCAGAATGGCTTGAAAGAGCTTCCTGAGAAGTGAAACTGGTAAAGATACCAAACATCCACTGCAGCTGCTGACAGGCATCAGCTGCAGGCTTTCTGGCTTCCAAGCCATGCAAGTCTGGAGCAATCTTTTCCTTTACAGCAGAAGACAGGCATGAGATGCAAGCTGTAGGACAGCAACAGCAAGTCTGGCCTCCCATCACTCTGAGAGGCATAGAAGAGAATCACAGACTCACTTCAGTTGGAAAAGCCCTTCGAGATCACCCTCTCCAACCAGTCTCTAACTGCCAAGACTGAGGACTCTCTCCAGCAGATTCCTGTCTTTCTTGAGCTGAGGAGCCCAGAGCTGGACACAGTACTCCAGGTTTGGCCCCAGCAGGGCTAAATGGAGCAGGAGGAGAACCTGTCTCAATCTGCTGGCCACATTCCTCTTGGTGCACACCAGGATGCCATTGGCCTTCTTGGCCATAATAGCACCTTGCTGGCTCATGGGGAACTGCTTCTCCACCAGGACTCCCAAACTCTTCTCCAGAGAGCTCCATTCCAGCAGCTCCACCCCTCACCTGTCCTGATCCATGGGCTTGTTCCTCTCTCCAGCTGCAGGACCCTGAAATTGCCCTTGTTGAACTTCTTAAGTTTCCCTCTGCCCAGCTCTGCAGCCTGTGCAGCTCTGGCTGAGTGCCCCACCCTGCTTCTGACCCTAGCCAGGCTGCCATTGGCTTTCTTGGCCACATGGGCACTGCTAGCTCATGGTCACTGACTGCCAACCAATACCCCCAGCTCCCTCTCCAAGTCTCAGCTTTCCAACCACACATCCCCAGGTCTGGAGCTCCCCATGGGGTTGTTGTGACCCAGGAGCAGGACATGGCACTTGGCCTTGTTGCCCAGGTCCTGCTGCAAAGCATCCCTAACCTCCAGCAGATGAACACAGCCACCCTGCCTGATGCCATCTGCAAACCTACTGAGGGTGCCTCAATGCCCTCATCCAGCATATTGATGAAGACATTAAAGAGGACAGACCCCAGCACTGAGTCCTGGGGGCCACCACTGGTGACTGGGTCCAGCCAGGTTCAGCTCCATTCCCACCACTCCCTGAGCCCAGCCATCAGCCAGTTTCTTATCCAAGGCAGAGGGCACTGAGCCAAGCCTTGTGCCAGGAGTTTCTGAAGAAGAATGCTACAGAAGACAGCCAAAGGCTTTACTAAAGTGGGGCTAAACAATGCTCACAGTCTTCATCCGCCAGGCAGTTCACCTAATCTTAGGAGATCAGACAGTCAGGCAGGACCTGCCTTTCATAAGCCCCTGCTGACTGAACCTGCTCCATAGCCTTTCCTGGCACCCAGGTCACGCTGACAGCCCTGCAGTTCCCTGGATCATCCTTCTGGCAGGCAGGAGTCACATTAGGTAACCTACTCACTTCCTCTGTCATCCATTTGGAAGAAACAGCCTCTCTTCCAGATGCCCAGCCCAGTTTCAGCCTTGACCAGCTTACCAGCCCAAGGAAACAACAGCAACACACTCACCTGCAGGATTTCCACTCTGGAAGCATCCTTTCACTCCCCTCAAAGCCAGGGCAGCCAAAGCTGCCTGTTGTTACCATCTTGAGCGTTGAAATATCAGCAAAACAAGACAAAAAGTGATGAGGAGCAAGTGCTAAGGCTTTGCTGGCACACCAAATGATCCTGTCTCCAGCAAAACAGCCAGCCTAAGACCAACTGCTCCCAGTCCCACTGAAGCTTCTGGAGCCAGAGCAGCTCAGCAGGAGCAGGTGCCTCATTAACTCACCGACTTCAGCTGTTCTTAATTACCTGAAGGCTTCACCCTCCCTCGCAGCTCATAAGATCCTGATGCCTAACTCCTTGCTCTAGAGCTCCTCGTTAAGAGCTGGATTTCCTTTTAACTACCCTCCTGTAAATCAACAGGCTCCCTCCTACAGTCAATAAACCACATGAGCAGAAATTAGTGCTTAGCATCTGGCTCCAATCCACCTCTGTTTTGGCTAATTGATATCTCTAAGGGAATAGCTGTGGAGATTTGACCTTTACTGAGAAGAAAAACTTAAAGCTCAGAAAAGAGCTCCTAACCTGGGCAGCTGCCTTCCCAGAAAAGTCAGGCTCTTGTTCCCAGCATAGCTCAGAGCAACATCACTGCAACAACGTTATTGTCTGCTGTGCTGCTTTGGAGGCAAACTGGACTGTTTTAATGAGAGGAATTAGATTCTAGGCTGTGAAAAGGAAACAGTGGTGGTGTCTACTTCACTCATAGGCTTACTGAGATGCACACAAAACTTAGCTAGGACAGAGTGGGAGAGTCAGTGTGTGTGTGTCTGTCACAGGGGGTGCCCTGGGCTGCTGCTTCTGCGTAACTAGTCCTTCTGCTTTCTCACCCCCCTCGCCAGTCCTCTGACCTCACCTTGCACATAAAGTATACTCGGGAATAAGGTAGAGGGGTGGAAAGAAGTTGGAAGAGTGGTTGAATCATAGAATCAACCAGGTTGGAAGAGACCTCCAAGATCATCCAGTCCAACCTAGCATCCAGGCCTATCCAATCATCCAGACCATGGCACTAAGTGCCCCATCCAGGCTTTGCTTCAACACCTCCAGGGACAGCGACTCCACCACCTCCCTGGGCAGCCCATTCCAATGCCAATCACTCTCTCTGGCAAGAAGAGTGCCTAACATCCAGTCTAGACCTCCCCTGACACAACTTGAGACTGTGTCCCCTTGCTCTCTTGCTGGTTGCCTGGCAGAAGAGACCAACCCCACCTGGCTACAACCTCCCTTCAGATAGTTGTAGACAGCAATGAGATCACCCCTGAGCCTCCTCTTCTCCAGGCTCTTGGGGACTCTGGTTTCTGGGAGGGTTGTTGTGTTTCTGCATGACTTTCAACTTGTATATCTCTGTATATAGCTGTAAATATCATAAATACCTGCTTGTCTGTTGTGCTAAGCTGTGAATATAAAGCTTCATTTCTTAACTTCCAGCTGGCTGAGTGTAGTCTGGGTGATTTCATAAGAGTGGGGGGTGAGGAACTCCCAAACCATCACATTTACTTTTCTCTACCAAGGCCTGTTGGAAGCCAAAAACGTCTGGGTGAAGTAACAAGAGCTTTGGTTTGAATGTATCTCAGTTATCACCAACCCTGGAAACTCAGCAACATCCTACAGCGGACCTTGAAAGGAAATAGTTCTCCTTTGCTCAGCTCTGAAAAGAGATTAATGCTACCTACTTACAGCCCACAAATGTGTTGTTAGTAGGCACAACAGAGCTGAGTACAACAAAGACTGAAGAGCTTTGCAAGACCTCACCAGGAGTATTGTGTCCAGATATGGAGCTCCCAACACACCTGATGGTGTGGGTCCAGAGGAGGCCACAAAGATAATCAGAAGGCTGAGGAAGCTCTGCTATAGGAACAGGCTGGGAGAGTTGGGTCTGTTCAGCCTGGAGAGGAGAAGGCTCCAGGAGGACCTCAGAGCAACATTTCAATATCTGAAGAGGACCTCCAGGCAGGATGGGGAGGGACTGTTCAGAAGGGCTTGGAGTGATAGGACAAGGATAGTGGTGTGAAAGTGGAACAGGGCAGAGTTAGGTTGGACCGCAGGAGGAAGTTGTGCACAAGGAGAGTGGTGAGACACTGGCACAGGCTGCCCAGGGCTGTGCTTGAGGCCCTGTCCCTGCAGACCTTCAAGCTTAGCCTTGCTGTGTCCCTGTGCAGCCTGCTCCAGCTGGAGACGTCTCTGCTGAGATGCCCTTGCAGGGTCCCTTCTAACCCAGTGCGACCTTAGAGAGCTTCTCCAACCTTAACTATTCTATTATTCCCCGAGTGTGTAAGCTGAGGAAAGCTCTGTCCAAAGAGCCATAAATCACTGGGCAGCTTTCTGATTCAGCAGAGACAACCTGACTCTAAGTGACACTGACAAACGGCCCTGCGAGCTTTTGCTTTGCTGTGCTGCTTTCTCTTCAGCTGCCTCCCAAACTTCGATGCAGAAAGTACCAAGCAATATAAAGAGGAAGGCAGGTGTGAAATGAAGTAATTGAGATGCAACACTTCATCACTAAGTCGTTGGTAGGAAGTGGAGGAAAGCTTACTGAGAACAAAAGGAATGTCTGGGTATGATTTATTTAGGGGTCAGTTTGTCCTGAGCTACACCAGATCCCTGCAGTGTTCCTTGGTGGCCTTCATTGACTACCTGGGACATTTCCTGCACTGAAAGCCCAACCCAGACCCTGATCTGACCCAGAAAGTGATGGACATTGGTGCTCACTTTTGCTACACCTCGTGAGCCACCTGGAAACAGCTGGGGAAGGATGGGTGAGATTTTAGCCTGGCTCCTGGCAGCTGCCTGGGATCAGTTAGATATGAGGGCAGCTAAAGAGTAGGGACATTCCAGGGAAAAGGACACTGCAGTATGGAGCTACAGACAAGAGGGAAAATGGACAGAAGGTCTGCCAGATGGAGCTGGAAGGGAGGCATAGCTGGGGACTGTCAGGGACCTTTGGGACAAGCATAGAATCATAGAGGGGCTTGAAGAGGAAGGGATCTCCTCCAACCCACCTGCCATGGGCAGGGACACCTCCCACTAGAATAGGCTGTTCAAGGCCTCATCCAGTGTGGTCATAAATATTCCCAGGGATGAGACACAGAATCATAGAATGGTTTAGGTGGGAAGGGACCTCAAAGAGCATCTAGTTCCAACCCCCTGCCATAGGCAGGGACACCTCTCACTAGAACAGGTCTACAGCTTCTCTGGGCAATATGTTCCAGGGTCTCACCACCCTCATAGCAAAGAACTTCTTCTTAATGTCCAATCTAAAACTAATTTGCTCTAGTTCAAAACAAACAAAAAAATGGCCATGGTGGAGTTTTCATCATAGCAAAGAACTTCTTCCTAATGTCCAATCTAAAACTAATCTTCTCTAGTTCAAAACAAACCAAAAATAGCCATGGTGGAGTTTTCCTCATAGCAAAGAACTTCTTCCTAATGTCCAATCTAAAA
Organism: Pogoniulus pusillus; assembly: GCF_015220805.1. NCBI lineage: Eukaryota > Metazoa > Chordata > Aves > Piciformes > Lybiidae > Pogoniulus > Pogoniulus pusillus. The sequence continues at coordinate 24,756,612 of NC_087270.1, read as the reverse complement.
CTAATCTTCTCTAGTTCAAAACAAACAAAAAATGGCCGTGGTGGATTTTTCCTCATAGCAAAGAACTTCTTCCTAATGTCCAATCTAAAACTAACTTGCTCTAGTTCAAAACAAACCAAAAATGGCCATGGTGGATTTTTCCAGGTATTTTTGGTTGTTTTTTTTTTTTCCTCATGGATTTGATTGATGCAGTAGAAAAACACTTTAAAAGGATATTTTAGAGTGCCAGGAAGGAACACGTATCTCAGCTGGAAGTAAAATAAAAGACTGGTGCAAAGCAAGAAATTCAGATAACCAATGGTCACACATTCACAGACTGCATTGGGCTGGCAGGGACCCTCCAAGGGCATCTTGTCCACCCCCTCCACACTCAGCAGGACACCTCCAGCTAGAGCAGGCTGCACAGGGATACAGCAAGGCTGAGCTTGAAGGTCTGCAGGGACAGGGCCTCAAGCACAGCCCTGGGCAGCCTGTGCCAGTGTCTCACCACTCTCCTTGTGCACAACTTCCTCCTCAGGTCCAACCTAACTCTGCCCTGCTCCACTTTCAAACCATTGCTCCTTGTCCTATCACTCCAAGCCCTTCTGAACAGTCCCTCCCCAGCCTGCCTGGAGGTACCCTTCAGATATTGAAATGCAGCTCTGAGGACTCTTGGAGCCTTCTTCAGGCTGAACAGCCTTGAATGACTGTGTAACTGTAACATTTCTTGGGTGGAAAACTGCTGCCTGGCTTGTTGTTCAAACAGCCCATATTTCCTGTGGGAAGTAAGCATGCAGAGTAGTAACAGTCACATAAGCAGAGTTCTTCCTGAGGGTGCTGAAGGTGTTAAAATGTTTGCTTGCTTTCTCCAAACAGACATCCTTCATGGTAAAAATTGATGGGAGCCCAGCAACAAGCCTGTAACTTCCCTCTGCAGTCAACTTCCCTGGGCAACCTGTGCCAGTGTCTCACCACTCTCATTCTCAAGAATTTCTTCCTCATTTCCAGCCTCAGTCTCCCCTCTTTCAGCTCAAAGTAATTTCTTTTCATCATATCACTGCCAGCCCTTGCCAAAAGTCCCTCCCCAGCTTGCTTGTAACTTCTTCAGGTTCTGGAGAGAAGACTCTAGGGTCTCCCTGAAGTCTTCTCATCTCCAGGCTGAACAGCCACAACTCTCCCAGTCAGAGGTTTTCCAGCCCTCTGAGAATCTCTGTGGCCTCCTCTGAACCCCCTCCAGCAGCTCCAGGTCCTTCTTGTGCTGGGCTTACCAGAACTAGAGGCAGTGCTGCAGGTGAGGTCTGAGCAGAGCAGAGGGGCAGAATCCCCTCCCTGTGCTGCAGCCAGCACACAACTGGCTCTGTGCTGCCAGTGACCAGTGCTGGCTCCTGGGGGGTGTCAATTGGTCAGTGCACCAACTGACACCCCCAAGGCCTTCTTCTGCAGGCTGCTCTCCAGCCACTGCTCACCCAGCCTGCATTTGTGCTTGGCACTGCCCCAAACAAGCAGAGTGAGGCAGGCAGGTTGGGATTTGGCTTTCCAAAAGACAAGATGTCATGGTCAAGATATCAAGCTGAGAAGGGACTTTTTAGGCTCTCAGGTAGTGACAGGACTAGGGGGAATGGAGCAAAGCTGGAGGTGGGGAAATCCTGAGTGGACATGAGGAGGAAGTTCTTCAGCATGAGAGTGGTGAGAGGCTGGAATGGGTTGCCCAGGGAAGTGGTTGAGGCCCCATGGCTGGAGGTGTTTAAGGCCAGGCTGGCTGAGGCTGTGAGCAGCCTGTTCTAGGGTAGGGTGTCCACGGGCATGGCAGGGCAGATGGAACTGGCTGATCCTTGTGGTCCCTTCCAACCCTGACTGATTCTATGATTCTGTAGCCAGGCATTACTGCTACCAGACAAGGCAAGGTTGAAGAAAGAGAAAGGAAAGAGAGCTGTGAACAGAGAACCCTGCTTGCTGCTGCTGGAGATGTTGGAGAGGCTACCAGCAAGTCCCTGTATGTTCTTAAATCTTTTTTTTCCTTCTGATCTTTGCATAACCTTTACTTTCACTGTAAGTAAATGACATTTAAGCTTCCTGAGTGGGCCTCAACTTGCTTTTTGCAATAAGGACCTTTTCGCAGAGTCACAGATTGCACTGGGTTGGGAGGGACCTTCAAAGGTCATTTTGTCCACCCCACCCTGCACTCAGCAGGGACACCTCCAGCCAGAGCAGGCTGCACAGGGACACAGCAAGGCTGAGCCTGAAGGTCTGCAGGGACAGGGCCTCAAGCACAGCCCTGGGCAGCCTGTGCCAGTGTCTCACCACTCTGCTTCTGCACAACTTCCTCCTCAGGTCCAACCTAACTCTGCCCTGCTCCACTTTCAAACTGTTGCCTCTTGTCCTATCACTCCAAGCCCTTCTGAACAGTCCCTCCCCATCCTGCCTGGAGGTACCCTTCAGATATTGAAATGCAGCTCTGAGGTCTCCCTGCAGCTTTCTCTTCTCCAGACTGAACAGCCCCAGCTCCCTGAGCCTGTCCCCACTGCAGAGGCTCTCCTGCCCTCTGAGTATCTCTATTGCCTCCTCTGGACCCTCTCCAGCAGCTGCAGGACTCTCTTGCTCCCTTTTTATTTCTGTCTGTTTTCCCAACTTGATTCTCAGCTCCACCTTCATTTTCAGGATACCCCCAGAGTTGAACAGAGTGACATTTTTTGCTCTGAGCTACTGCAAAGTGACCCCACAGAGCTGTCAGGAGCTACCCTGAAATCCCACTGACCCTCCCCCAGCTCCTGGCTATTTCCAGATGGCTCCTGAATGAGCTGTAGAAAAAGTGACTACCAAAGTCCATGAGTTTCTGGGGCAGATCAGGGCCTGGCCTGGACTTTCATGGCTTAGCTTACTCCAGCCTGTATCACACCAGGGGCAGTTGGCAGCTCTGTTTGAGGCAGACTGTAGCCAGTGCTGTTCCCCAGGAATCAGTACTGGGCCCAGTTTTGTTCAATATCTTTATCAACATCTGGATGAGGGCACAGAGTGCACCCACAGCAAGTTCACAAAATGATGATGAGGATACAAAATTGGAAAGGTGAGTGGCTGACAGCCCTCAGGCTGTGCTGCCATCCAACCAGATCTGGACAGGCTGAGAGCTGGGCCAAGGCAAACCACATGAAGTTCAACAAGGACAAGTGCAGAGTCCTGCATCTGGGGAAGCACAACAGCAGGCACCAGCACAGGTTGGGGCAGCCCTGCTGGAAAGCAGCTCCGTGGAGACAGACTTTGGAGTGCTGGTGGGCAGCAAGTTCTACATGGGGCAGCAATGTGCCCTTGTGGCCAAGAGGGCCAAGGGCTTCCTGAGCTGCAGCAAGGAAAGTGTGGCCAGCAGGGCTAGGGAGGTTCTCCTGCCCCTCTGCTCTGTCCTGCTGAGACCACACCTGGAATGCTGTGTCCAGTTTTGGGCTCCCCAGTTCATAAGAGACAGGGACCTGCTGGAGAGAGTCCAATGGAGAGACATGAAGACTACTGGAGGATTTGAGCTTCTCCCCTGAGGAAAGAGACTGAGAGCCCTGGGGCTGTTTAGTCTGGAGAAGAGAAGGCTGAGAGGAGACTTGACCAATGTGTACAGATATCTGAGGGATGGGTGTCAAGTGCCTGGGGCCAATCTATTTTTGGTGGTCAGCAGCAGTAAACTAAGGAGCAACAGCTACAAACTGGAACAGAGAAGGTTTCACCTCAACATGAGAAGAAACTTCTTTACAGTGAGGGTGACAGAGCCCTGGAGCAGGCTGCCCAGAGAGGTTGTGGAGTCTCCTTCTCTGGAGGCTTTCCAAACAGACATGGATGCATTCCTGTGTGAAGTAAGAGGAGGATTTTTTTCCCCTGTGAGGGTGGCAGAACCCTGGAACAGGCTGCCCAGGTGTGCTGTGAAGTGTCCCTCTCTGGAGATATTTGAAACCTGTTCCTGTGTGGTCTGCTGTAGGTGACCCTGCTCTGGCAGGGGGGTTGGACTGGATGGGCTTTGGAGGTCCCTTCCAGCCCCTGGCATTCTGTGATTCTGTGATTCAGTGATTCTATGATTTTCAGACACCTGACAGGGCAGGTGAGTGTTCATCTTGCTTTTGGGCTGTGGGCTGTCTTTAAGCCACTGTTACACCATACAGTAAATCAACCCTCCTGGAGAAAACCACTGTGTGCAGGGAGCTGCCATGGAAAATAGAGTGCAGCTCAGTGCTGCTTACTCATCTTATCCCCCTGACATTGGTGTAGTCAACACAACAGTGAAAAGGCAGCAGGTTAAGAAAGGGGATCCTGCCCCTCTGCTCTTCTCTGCTCTGCTCTGCTGAGACCTCATCTGCAGGGCTGGGGCCAGTTCTGGGGACCCCAACACAAGAGAGACCTGGAGCTGCTGGGGAGAGTCCAGGGGAGGCCACAGAGATGCTCAGAAGGCTGGAGAACCTCTGCTGTGGGGACAGGCTGAGAGAGTTGTGGCTGTTCAGCCTGGAGAAGAGAAGGCTCCAGGCAGACCTTAGAGCTGCATTTCAATATCTGAAGGGGACACACAGGAATCACAGAATGTAGGGGTTGGAAAGGACCTTGAAAGATCATCTAGCCTAAGCCCCTGCCAAAGCAGGATCACCTAGAGTAGGTCAGGCAGGCTGGGGAGGGACTGAGTGCATGGAGTATGCAAGATGCCCTTGCAGGGTCCCTCCCAGCCCAACACAAACTGTGAGTCTGTGAATTTGTGCTGTTGTGAATCCTGGCTGTGCTTTGGGGCTCAGGCCAGGCTGAGCAGCTCTCTGTGACCTTGCTGGGTTACACAGAGCTGCTGTAGGAGAGACCCCTTGCCTTAGAATCCTGTGAGTCAGAGGAAGCTCACAGAGAGCCTTCTCCTGAAGCCATATAGCCTGTAGGGCACTTTGACCTGACCCGAGCTGGCACTACCAGTTGGTTCCCAGCCTTTATCTGGGGCTTTTTCATGGTGCTGATGTTGAAAGAAAAGATATCATTGAGAGTGTCAAACACAGGACACTCAATGGAGAGTGCAGGCAGATTGCAGGGACAGAGAGCAAGCTGGGGGTGGGATTCTCCTATTTGGAAGCAGAAGAACAGCTCAGTTTGTCTATTTATGGAAGGGTTTGGAGAAGAAAGAGAGGAGAACAAAAGCACCTAAAGTCTGGGAAGAGAATGACTCCAGCCATGTCCTACTTTTCTCACCCAGGAAAAGCTGTTTGTTCCCTGGCTGTTGCTCTCTTTTTTTTTCCTACACCCGTAATAGACACTTGGCTGATTGTGAACAAAGCTCCTCTTGAAACAGAAGAGATCTGCATCTGCTGTTCAGATGTGGAGCTCTCAGGGCTTTTCAGATTCACAGACTGCATTGGGTTAGAAGGGACTCTCCAAGGTTATCTTGTCCACTCCCCTGCACTCAGCAGGGACACCTCCAGCTGGAGCAGGCTGCACAGGGACACAGCAAGGCTGAGCTTGAAGGTCTGCAGGGACAGGGCCTCAAGCACAGCCCTGGGCAGCCTGTGCCAGTGTCTCACCACTCTGCTTCTGCACAGCTTCCTCCTCAGGTCCAACCTAACTCTGCCCTGCTGCACTCTCAAACCATTGCCCTGTCCCTCCTAGCCCTTCTGAACAGTCCCTCCTCAGCCTGCCTGGAGGTCTCCTGCAGACACTGAAATGTAACTCTGAGGTCTCCCTGGAGCCTTCTCTTCTCCAGGCTGAACACCCCCAGATCCCTCAGCCTGTCCCCACAGCAGAGCTTCTCCAGCCCTCTGAGCATCTCTGTGGCCTCCTCTGGACCCTCTCCAGCAGCTCCAGGTCTCTCTTGTGTTTGGGGCCCCAGAGCTGGCCCCAGCCCTGCAGATGAAGTCTCCCCAGAGCAGAGGGGCAGGATCCATCTCTGGCCATGCTGCTTTGGATGCTTTGGATGCAGCCCAGGCTGTCCTTGGCCTTCTGGGCTGCCAGTGCCCGTTGCTGGCTCATGCCCAGCTTCTCCCTCACCAGCACTCCCAGGTCCTTCTCTGCAGGGCTGCTCTCAATCTCATCACCCCCAACCTGCATTGCTGCTGAGGGTTGCCCTGACCCAGGTGCAGGACCTTGCCCTTGGCCTTAGTGAACCTCAATAGGTTCTCCTCTGCCCAGCTCTGCAGCCTGTCCAGGCCCCTCTGGATGTCCCCATCCCATCCTTCAGCCTTATCAGCTACCCCACTCAGCTTGGTGCCACCTGCACTGATTCTCTGCAGCCTGTGCTGTGAGGAGAGGCAGCTTCTCTGGCAGCACTCTGCATCCATGGCATCAGCATCTCCATTCAACCACCAAGCTTTGGAAATGGCTCCAGTGCTTCTATTCCTCTGCTTCTGTGCACCTCCCCTACTCCAGTTCGTGCAGAATTAAAAAGCAGAGAATCACTTCATCTTGAAAAGGCCTTTTAGATTATCCAGTCCAATTATTCTCTAGCTCTAAAATGGCTGTGGCTAAGCTGTCACAGGATCACAGGATGTCAGGGGTTGGAAGGGACCCAAAGAGATCATTGAATCCACGTCCTTCAGCACCACATCTCTGCCTCTTGGAAACACCTCCAGGGATGAGTATTCAACCACCTCCTTGGACAGCCAGTTCCAGTCTTTGAGAAAGCTTTGAGTCGAGAAATTTCTTCTCACATCCAACATAAACCTTATCTGGGGCAACTTGAGGCCATTTCTGCTCATCCTAATACTTACTGCTAGGGAAAAAAGCCCAACCCTTACCTTACTTCAACCTGCTTTCAGGGTAGGGGCAGAGAGTGATAAGAGAGTAGTGTACAGACAGATACTGAGTATGGTGAAGAGTAGGATATTCTAGGAGAAAACAGCTCTTCTTCTGGGGGTCAGGATAAAAAAACAACAATGAAGTTTGCTATTTACTTCTGGAAATCATTGCCTGCTGCCTCAGAAGGGAATTCATCTTCTCCTAGCTACGTTGTGGGTTCTGGTCAGGGAGTCCTTAAGTTATTTGCTCTGCCACAGCTGCATTGTGTTGGGAACCTGTCAGAAGACTTTGCATCCTAGACTGCATCCAAAGCAGCAGAAGAGGGAGAGGATTCTGTCCCCCCTGCACCACTGCATTCAGTTCTGGGGCACCCTGCACAAGCACGCAGAGCTGGTGGAGTGGGTGCAGAGGAGGCCACGGAGATGCTGGAGAGCCTCTGCTATGAGAACAGGCTGGGAGAGATGAGGTTGTTCAACATGGAGAAAACAAGACTCCAGGGAGACCTTAGAGCAGCCTTCCTGTGCCTGAAGGGGCTGCAGGAGAGCTGGGGAGGGACTTTTGACAAAGTCTTGTAGTGATAGGATGAGAAGGAATGGATTGAAGCTTGAGGAAAGCAGATTGAGACTGCAGATGAGGAAGAAATTCTTTAGAGTGAGGGTGGGGAGACACTGGCACAGGTTGCCCAGGGAGATTGTGGCTGCTCCCTCCCTGGAGGTGCTCAAGGCCAGGCTGGATGAGTCCTTAAGCAACCTGTGCTGGTGGAAGGTGTCCCTGCTCCAGGCAGGGGGTTGGAGCTGGATGATCTTTAAGATCCTTTCTAAGCCAACCCACTCTGAATTCTCTGAACGTATGTAAGCCTGGCATTTGTGAGGCTGTGTTGATTTAGATCCTGCAGATCTCTCTGGAGGCTAATAAAATTGATTTAGGATGGTTGCCTAATGACAGCTGCAAAGTTTGAGGTAGATGAATTGTCTGTGCCTAAGCAATTGCTTCCCCCAGTTACTGCCTTCAGTTCTTGCTTCTTTTTCACTTCGAGGCATAGGAAGTTTCATGGAATCATGAGGAGGAATTTTTTCCCTGTGAGGGTGACAGAACATTGTAACAGGCTGACCAGGGGGGTTGTGGTGTGTCCCTCTCTGGAGATATTCAAGACCCACCTGGATGTGTTCCTGTATGAACTGCTATAGGAGATCCTGCTCTGGCAGGGGAGTTGGACTGGATGAGCTCTGGAGGTCCCTTCCAGCCCCTGACATTCAGTGATTCTGTGATTCTGTGAGTCTGAAGTCAGGATCATGGAATCATAGCATCATAGAATGGTTTGGGTTGGAAGGGACCTCCAGAGTTCATGTAGTCCAGCTTCCCCTGCAGTAAGACAGCCAGAGACAACACATTTCATCACAGCATGCTAGGCTGGAAGCGACCCCAAGCATCATTTGGTCCAACCTTTCTAGATGACAGTCTAGTTGGAATGAGATGCTCCAGCATCACCTTAGAACTGTCCACAGTGCAGAAGGGTGTGGAAGCACTTCTTGCTGACAGAGGACAAGATTTGAGAAACATGAGCAACCCATGCTGCAAAGAGTGTCCTTGGAGCTCCTCTCGGAGGCAGGAACTAAGGCGATGAAACAGCTCCCACGTCCAGCTGCAAGGGGGCAGGATCTGCCGACCGCAGGAGCCTGGCCCCAGGAGTGCTTGTTTAAACCTTAACCTATCTGTGCTTTACACATGGCCTCAGACCTCTCTGTGCCTTCCACGCGTGCCAAGCTTGGTTAAGCTAGCTGAATACCTCTCCTAAGCTTGGCATAAGAGACGCTGGATGGCCGCAAGAAGGGGAGGAGGATTCCAGCCACACTGGTACCTGTTGTTACTCTGGCCGTGGCCTTTCACCCACAGGGAGTCCACTGCTTCCCTTGGCAGATGGTTCCCATGTGCCTCTGTCCTCATGGGGAAACATTTTCTTCAGGCCCCAGACGCTTCAGCTGAGTGGCACCACACAAACCTGCACGCATCACTGCCGCTCTTCTCACAGTGAAAAGGGTTGGTAGCTGTTCCCCTGCTCTCCCTGTTTGGATCCCACCTGGGCTGGCACAGCACTGCCTTGGCCACAAAATTGTTTCAGTTGGAAAAGCCCTTCAAGCTCATCCAGCCCAACCAGTCTCCAGCTCTGCCAAGGCTGGGGCCAAGCCATGGCCCTCAGCACCACAGCTCTGTTCCTTTGAAACACCTCCAGCCATGGGCACTCAACCACCTCCCTGGGCAGCCTGGGCCAGGCTTTGAGAACCCTTTCAAGCAAGGTGTTTCTTCTCATCTCCAACCTCAATCTCCCCTGGTGCAACTTGAGGCCATTATTTCCTCTCCTCCTATCACTTGTATGAGGAGAGACTGACCCTTGCCTGGCTCAAACCTCCTTTCAGGGAGGAGGTCTCCCCTCAGCCTCCTGTTCTCCAGGCTAAACAACCCCAGTTCCCTCAGCTGCCCCTCAGCAGCCCTGTTCTCTGGTCAGTGCAGATACTAATTGATCCAAGTGAGAAGTCCCACTGGGAAAACACCTCTAATGGAGGCTGAAGACAGCCTCCCTCTTTTGGGGATGAGGACAGCTTTCTGTCACAGTAGTTGTTCTACACACTGGAACACGGTGTTACCCTCCTGTGTTCTGTTCTGATGGTTTCTTTCTTCTGTGAGGTTGTCACAGCAGTGGCCATGATGCACCAATTTTCTCTTGTAATAGGAACTGTCAAAGCTCCCCAATTTAATCCTTGGCTTTGTGTGGCTGAGAGTGAAAGCTCAGCAGATCTACAGCGAAGCAAAAGAGCATGGACAAGCTATAAGCACAGGCCCTTGCTGCTGTGCAATGTTCCACCTTGCAAAGGCACCCCTGAAGCAGTAGGAGGCTGCTCTTGCAGCTGGTGCTTTGTGCAAGCAGAAGTAACTACCTCACCTTTTGGAGATGGGATGGGATAGGGGGGATCAATGTTAGACATTTTCTCCTTATTGCAGAGTCACAGAATCACCCAGGTTGGAAGAGACCTCCAAAGCTCACCCAGCCCAACCCCCCTGCAGTCAGCAGGGACATCCTCAACTAGATGAGGTCACCCAGAGCCCTGTGGAGCTTCACCTAGAGTATCTCCAGGGATGGGGCCTCGACTACCTCTCTGGGCAACCTGTTGCAGTGCTCAACTACTCTTCATTATAAAGAACCTTTTCCTAACATCCAATCTAAATCTGCCCTGCTCCAATTAAAAATAAAACATCTTTTCTTTTCTGAAAGAAGAAAAGCATGAAAAGAAGATCCAGGGCAGGTCCTCTGCTATGCTGCTCAGTGTTATGAGGAGCAGCTGAGGGAGCTGGGGGTGTTTAATCTGGAGAAGAGGAGGCTGAGGGGACACCTCTTTGCTCTCTACAGCTCCCTGAGAGGAGGTTGGAGCCAGGTAGGGGTCAGTCTTTTCTCACGTGCACCAAGTGACAGGACAAGAAGAAACAGACTCAAGTTGCCCCATGAAGTTCAGGTTGGATATTAGGAACTATTCCTTCCCAGCAAGAGTTCTCAGACACTGTCCCAGGCTGCCCAGGAGGTGGTGGAGTCCTCATCCCTGGATCCCCATCCCATAAAAGATGCATGGATATGGTGCTGAGGGATGTGGTTCAGTGGCAGCGGCTGAGCAGCAGTGCTGGGACAGTGAGCTCTGGGTGAGTGCTTGGGCTGGATGAGCTCAGAGGTCTCTTCCAACATGCACAGATTCTGAGTCCTGGCTGTCTGCTGAATCTCCCTCTCTTCTTTGAAAACAGGAACTGTGCCTCCCTTTGGCACAAGAATTCTTGCAGACACTGAGGTGTGTAACTGCTTCAGAGCTGCTTGGCTGATTCTGCAGAAAGCCAGCAGCAGAGCCTCGCAGACAATAAATGCTCTCCTTTCATCTCTATTCAGAGGCCAAAAGCTCACTCAGCTCTTTCATGCCATCGTTGCTAGCTGCTTTGTTCCTAAAGAAAGCACCTGAGGGAGGAAAAAGAGAGATTTCTAACGCAGAGGCTGCCCACAGCTGCCTCTGATCATAGGCTGAAAAGCTCCCCAGCCAGTTGTGGGCAGCTTCTCTGATTGCAACCAAAAATAAAGAGTTGTGTTTTTGGGGTTTTTCTTGCCTTACTCCAATTTGTCTTTTTGCTCTTTCAGATAGGGATGGACAAAACTTGGCTTTGTCTTCCCCTGTACAGCTGAGGATGGCAGGATCAGAGGGGGCTTGCTCCTTCAGACCTCCTTCATCAAACACAGACAAAACACACAGATGATCACTTAAGCACCTCAATTAGCTGTTGGGTACCGGCTTTGCTCCACAAACCTCCCCAGACCTGTGCTGAGATATTGAGGACCCTGATTGTACTGCTTAGGGAGGATGTCATTAACTCCTGGGTGTGGAAGAGCTTTTGCATTGTGATGGAGAACTTTCTTCTAGATGACAGCCAGGGGCTGTTCAAAGAAAGACAGAATCCTTAGGGAGACAAGACTCACCCCCACAGGCTGCTCAGAGAGGTTGTGGAGCCTTCTTTCTCTAGAGATCTTCAAGATCTGCTTGGAAGTGTTCCTGTGTGACCTGCCCTAAGTGGTCCTGCTTTGGAGCAGTGTTGGAATAGATGATCTTTGGAGGGCTCTTCCAACCCCCAGCATTCTATGAGTCTATGATTCCAGGGTATGAAGAACTCTGATGATCTATACCACAGAAATCACAGAAACACTCAGGTTGGCAAAGCCCCTCAGGATCACCAAGTCCAACCTACAACCCTGCTCTACAAGATTCACCTTAAACCACAGCCCTAAGCACCACATCCAAACGACCCCTACACACAGCCAGGGACGGGGACTCCACCACCTCCCTGGCCAGCTCATTCCAGTCCCTGACCACTCTCTTCATGAAAGTTTTTCCTAAAGTCCAATCTAAACCTCCCCAGCCTCAGCTTGAGGCCATTTCCCCTTGTTCTGTCTCAAACTACCTCCAAAAAAAGCCATACTTTGTGTCTTGCAGGGCTTATTGGACATCACACAGATTATCAGTATCTGAAGGATGTTACAGGAGGGCTGGGGAGGGACTATTGATGAGGTCTTGTAATGACAGGATGAGGAGGAATGGGTTGAAACTGGCAGAGGGGAGATTCAAACTGGATGCTAGGAAAAAGCTCTTGGCAGTGAGGGTGGTGAGACACTGGCACAGGTTGCCCAGGGAGGCTGTGGAGCACAGAAGCACAGAATGTGATCTTTGATCACATTCTGTGCTTCTGTGCTCCACAGCCTCCCTGGAGGTGTTCAAGGCCAGGTTGGATGAGGCCTTGACTGGCCTGCTCTAGTGAGAAGTGTCCCTGCCTATGGAACCGGCTGAGCTTTGAAGTCCCTTCCAGCCTAAACCATTCTATGATTGTATCCAGCCTGAGCTCCCTTTTGCCAGGAGGGCAGCTCAGAGTCACTGCAATACAGAAAGCATCCACCTCCAGAACTAGGGAATTAAAACCTGGACTGTCCCTCTGGGCTCCTGGGTGCCTTTGCTTATCACTGCAGAAAATGCAGGAGAAGTGGGGGGTGGGGAGGAATTTTTGCTTGGCTGCATTTGCAAAGTTCTGAATAATTTATTTAGTTGAAGTTGGTGTTTTGATGAATAATATGCCTGTCTTGGCAAGAGAGGCACAATCACATCTTGGAAAGGAAGAGCAAGGAGCAGGATTCAATCAGTGTACACGATCCCAGCAGGGAAATGGACTACAAAGGATGAATTTTCCTTCAGCCAGCCCAGCAAATCAGCCTGTACCTTTCCAGCTGTAAATACCACTGGGGCCCTGGCCTGAGAGCATCTTGTGGCAGCAAACAAGGGACAACAGGAGCCTGAAGGAAAACATGACCAAGCTCAGCAGACTGCTAGGCTTACAGGTCTGGACAGACACTTTGCTTCCCTCCCCTGGGCTGCAGCTGCTCCCTGACAGCAGGAAGTTTTGTGAGATATTGAGCAGCCACATCTCTGGGCAACCTGTTCCAGGATTTTACCACCCTCATTTTGTGCAGAACTTCCACCTGATGTCCAGCCTAACTCTGCCCTGCTCCACTTTCAAGCCATTGCCTCCAAGCCCTTCTGAACAGTCTCTCCCCAGCCTTTGGATCCCCTTTAGATGTTGAAATGCAGCCCTAAGGTCTCCCCAGAGCCCAGGCTTCAGGCTGAAGAGCCCAAATTCTTTCAGCCTGGCTTCACAGGAGAGGCTCTCCAGCCCTCTGATCATCTTTGTGGTCTCCTCTGGAGACATTCAAGATCAGAGTTGATGTGGCCCAGGGCAGCATGATCTAGCTGGAGCTGTCACTGTTGAGTGTCAGGGAGTTAGACAAGATGACCTTTGGAAGGTCCTTGCCAGCCCAATGGGGATGTGAATCTGTGAAACAGGCTTTGCACCATATCCAGATCTGAAAGCTGTTGGTCACCCCAGCCATTCAGAGGGGCTGTAGCCTCTCCATGCTGGCACAAAAGGGACAGAAAGCCTTTGCCAGGCTCATGCACAGCAATGGGCATTTTTCAGGAGCAGCCTGCAGCACCCTGAAGTCTGCTCTGGCTGACAGCTGGCAGCAGCTCTAGCAAAGGAGTGTCTGAAACACATTGCAGGCCTGCAGAAGGAGCAGGAGGGATGTCTGGGGGCCTTTACCCTAGGAGCCATATCTTGGTTTGCAGCTGGGCCTGACAGGACACTCCAGCTGATCATTGCCTGACAAGTGTCAGCAGTCCTTGTCTGTCATCATTATCTTTTCAATGTAAGGCAGCAGGGAGATTAAATGACCTGCTCAAAATGCAGCCAGACTTTGCTGGGTCTTGGAACAGCCCTTCTGGTGTTCTGGCCAGCTCTGCTTTGCTTCCATTTCCTCCACTGGCAGACAGCAGAGCTCATTGGGCATGCAAGTGTGTGCAAAAGTGTGACAGAAATGAGATGCACTCAGCTTTATGGGATACAGAGGAGCCCAGATGTGCCAGGACCTTAATTTGCTTTACAAGGTCTGAAGCAGAGGGAGAGGGTCTAGTTAGAAGCTTTGCTTTCTTTTGCCTTTGTCTGTCTATTAATTTCCCTTCTTTTTACAGGTCTCTTGAGAAATAAGGTGAGGGAAGCACTGAAATTCCCCCGTGGAGAGTCCCTCAGCTGAAAGGCTGCAAAAGCCAAGACTGAGATCCTCCTGCTGACAGTTTTCTTCTCCCTGGATACTTCCCTTCTAAAGCCTGATGAGCAGAGCTGTCCTCTGGGGCTCTGCTCTGCTCGCCTGGAGCAAACTCTGAAGAGCCCAAGTGCCTCAGCAGTTGGCACAGGGCCACCCAACACCACCACCAGCCACAGCCCCCCTCTTTCTGAGGAGCAATCTGGCAAGTGTCAGCACACACTCAGCAGCTCTGCCACTCAAACAGAGCCTTGCAGACCTACACCCTGCTGCCAGGGCTTGCCCAATACCCACAGTGATGGATGTGGGTCCCAGGCCAATCAATCTAGCCAGCTAGTGAAGGGAGAAGGTTAGCTGCCACAGCGATCCAAGTAGGGAATGCTTAAGCTAATAGGTATGTCCCCAGAGACATCAAAATCTTGCATCAAAAGCAGAGAGACCAGAAGGATGAGGGAGGTGATGCTGCCCCTCTGCTCTGCTGAGACCCCACCTGCAGCACTCCTGGTGCAGCCAGCATGAAAAGGGTGTGGAACTGCTGGAGTGGTCCAGAGGAGACCATGAAGGTGATCAGAGCACTTCATCTGTGGGGATGTGTTAAGAGAGATGAGGCTGTTCAGCCTGGAGACGAGGAGGCTCCAGGGAGACCTTACAGCAGCCTTCCAGTACCTGGAGGGGCTACAGCAGAGCTGGGGAGGGACCTTTGACAAGGGCTGACAGTGACAGAATGAGGGGCAATGACTTTGAGCCAAAAGAGGGCAGATTGAGACTGGAGATAAGGAAGAAATTCTTTAGAGTGAGGGTGGGGAGACACTGGCACAGGTTGCCCAGGGAGGCTGTGGCTGCCCTGTCCCTGAAGGTGTCCAAGGTCAGGCTGGATGAAGCCTTGAGCAACCTGTGCTGGTGGGAGGTGTCTCTGCCTATGGGGCAGGGGAGTTCTAACTGGATGATCTTTAAGGTCCCTTCCAACCCAAACCATGTTATGGATTTCTGAATATTCCAAGTATTTCTAATTTCTAGAGAAACTGTAGTACAAAATCACAGAAGAGTAGGGGTTGGAAGGGACCTCTGTAGATCCTCTCATCCAGCATCTCCTACAGCTCTCTCCTAGCCCTATAGAAAAAGAGTGGAATGGGAGTTGTGTACTTAACCTCTCTGGCACTTCTTAAGTCCTGGGCCAAATGTCTTCCAGTACCTGAAGGGGCACGACAAGAAGGATGGAGAGAGACTGTGTGCAGGGACAGGACGAGGGCAATGGTTTGAAATGAGAGCAGAACAGATTGAGGTTGGATGTGAGGAACAAGTTCTGCAGCAGGAGGCTGCTGGAACATTGCAACAGGTTGCCCAGGGAGGTGTTTGAGACCCCATCCCTGGAGATATTCAAGGTGAAGCTGGACAGGACTGTGAGCAGCCTGCTTTATTGGAGAATGTCCCTGCTGATTTCAGAGGGGTTGGACTGGATGAGCTTTGGAGGTCCCTTCCAACCCAGGCCATTTTGTGATTCTGTAAGAGAAGGCTCTGGGAAGACCTAATATTTCCCCAGGCTTGCTGCTGTGAACAAGAACTTGCATGAAGACAAGAAGATAGGATCCAAATCTGGTTTCAGTGTTGTGACACTAATATAATTCCTTCTGGGGGAGGGGGAGGGGAGTGGATTAGAGACTTTTAATGCCCTGGTTTTATAGGTTTGTGCAAAATACAGCAGCAGTTTAGCTGGAGACATCTGGACTCTCCCTCTTAAATGAATAAAGGCTTTTGCTGTTGTTGTTTGGTGGTTGTTGTTGTTCATGCAGAGGACTCTCAAAGGAAATAAGAAGTTCACTAGTGGGTGAATAAAGCATGGACTACATTTGAAAACCCTGCAGAGGGGAAAGGAAAAGCCCTGCAGAACATTAAAGCAAGCAACGCTCTTGATGAAGAAAAACAACCACCTAAGACACGCCGTGGGTAACGACAAAAGGTGGCATTAAAGAGCACAGAACCCTGATTAGTTTTGTAATGGAGCATAAATCTGTGACTGCACAACTTCAGAAAGAAGATTTGAATGTCCTGCTCTAAGCAGCTTACCAGAGCTCCCGTTTTTAAATCTTTATTGTTGTTTCTTGCTAATTTGTTGCTTCCTCCCCCCTGCCCCAACCCCAGCTTCTCCCATCTCCCCCACGCTCCGGCTGGGAGGTGTTAAAAGGATTAGCAGTTTCCAGAGCAGCTGATCTGTTCTACATCTTCCTGCTCCAGGAAACAAAAGCTTCACTGCTACCTTAAAGTCGGATCAGTGCTGAAGGAGCATAGGTTGTCCTCTGCAGAACACTTAGGGGAGAAGATGCAAGCAAACAGCTTCGTCGAACTGCTGCCACTCGAGGGCAGATCAAAAGGAACTGGGAGGCACGGCAGACTTGCCGAGTCAGCAAAAACGCTGCCCTCATTTCAGGATTATTTTGAGCTCCTGATGCCCACCAGCACTAGGCACTTGCCTGACCAAGGTTGTCAGTTTTCAAAGGCTACAATGTAAATTTATTCTCAAGCACAGTTCCACTTGTGCAGCTTCCATTCTCCTGTTCTCCAGATCCTTCCCCAGCTTCCCAGCGATTCTCTGGCCATGCTCCAGCCCCTCAATGCCTTTCGTGGAGTCAGGGCTCCAAACCTGAACCCAGCACTCAAGGTCCTGTACCTGAGGCAAAATAACCCCAGGGATGCTCCAGGCTTTGGACAGAGTGGCTGGAAAGTGCCCAGCAAAGAAAGACCTGGAGGTGTTGGTCAGCAGCTGGCTGAAGCTGAGCCAGGCTGTGCCCAGGTGGCCAAGGATGGCATCAGCAGCCTGGCCTGGATTGGCAATAGCATGGTCAGAAGGACCAGGGAAGTGATTTTCCCCCTGGACTCAGCACTGAGGGGGCCACAACTTGAGTGCTGGATTCAGTTCCAGGCCCTCACTCCAAGAAGGACATTGAGGGGCTGGAGGAGGTCCAGAGAAGGGCAAGGAAGATGGGGAAGGGTCTGGAGAAGAGGGCGGAGGAGGAGCAGCTGAGGGAGCTGGGGGGCTTTAGTGTGGAGAAGAGGAGGCTGAGGGGAGACCTCATTGCTCTCTACAGCTCCCTGAGAGGAAGCAGAGCCAGGTGGGGATTGGGCTCTGCTCCATAGGAACAAGTGGCAGGAAGAGAGGAAATGAGTTCAAGCTGTACCAAGGATGGTTTAGGTAGGACATGAGAAAAAAAATCTTATCTGAAAGGGTTTTCAGTCCCTGGCACAGCCTGCTCAAAGAGGTGGTTGAATGCCTACCCCTGGAGGTGTTTGAAAGAGGCAGAGCTGTGGTGCTGAGGGCCATGGCTTAGCGCAAGCCTTGGTAGAGTTAGAGGATGGTTGGATTGGATGGAGTAAAAGAACTCTGTGATGCTATGATGGTAACTGGAAAGTGATCTCCCTGTCCTCATCTCAACCTTTAGAGCTTTTCATCCCTGTCCTATTTTATCCTCCTGCCCTGTTGAAGATGGGGAGTGGTAAAGCAGCTTAGTGGGCACCTGGCAGCCAGCCAAGGTCAACCCACCACAGGACTTCTCTCCAAAACCATCTAAGTAATGATCAGAGTTCAATTCAATTTACAGTTTGTTTCCTTGATGGCCAAGCCAGGGTGAACCAGTTTTCAGACTGGCCCGACCCACATGCTCCTCTCTCACCTTGCCAGTTGCTCTTGCCCTGACTGTGTCTGTACAGCTGCTCCTGCACAACAACTTGCCTGGAAACAAGCTGGAGGCAGGGGGAAGCACCTTCAGCATTGGAGAAAATGTCACACACTCTACCCTCAGAACAGATATCCCCAACCTGAGCTTCTCTTGAAAGCTGTTCCTTTTGATGACCCCAAGCTGTGTGCTGCAGGGAACTCACTTGAGAGCAGGGATCCTTCCAGAAGGACCTTTACAGGATTGAGAATTAGGATGGCACAAACTGCATGGGGTCCAACAAGTCCAAGGGCCAGGTCCTGACTCTGGGTCAGGCTAGCTTCAGGCACAAAGGAAGTCTGGGTATAGGCTGGATGTTAGGAGAAAGTTCTTCACAGAAAGAGTGATTGGCATTGGAATGGGCTGCCCAGGGAGGTGGTGGAGACACTGTCCCTGGAGGTGTTCAAGAAAAGCCTGGATGAGGCACTTAGTGCCATGGTCTAGTTGACTGGATAGGGCTGGGTGATAGGTTGGACTGCATGAGCTTGGAGGTCTCTTCCAACCTGGTTGATTCTATGATTCATTTTCACAGAGTGACTGTTTCAGCCTTGCTGTGTCCTATTTAAGATTTAATGTTCAGGTTTGATGTCCAGTTAGTTTTCTTGACAATACCTCTCCAAAATATAAACCCAAACCAACCAAAAACCACCCCCAACCCTAAACCAATCTTGCTTTCTACTCCCTTCCTCAATTTCACTGGAGGTAAACCACAGCTCCTCTGCAGAGTTTGCTTCTCTGGCACAGCATCTTTGAGCTTGCTTTCCAGAGGAGCTGCAGAATGATTTTGTTGGATTAACTGGCTTTCTCATAATAAAACCCTCGAGTAGCTCTAATTGTATCCTTGGCATTGTTTACCACAATTATTCCAGCTCCTCTTTTCTCTCTAATTTATTTGCTGTGTTGTTACCCAGCACACGTTTGTGCCATTTACTTTTGCCTTTTTTTCTCTTTCCAAATGAGCTGATTGTTCCCCACTGCTGTTGCTGTGCTCAATCTTTGACTCAGAATCACATACTATATCTGGTTGGAAGAGACCTCCAAGCTCAGCCAGTCCAACTTTCAACCCAGCACTGCAGGGTCAGCACTAAACCACGTCTTGTAATGACAGGATGAGGAGGAATGGGTAGAAACTGGCAGAGGGGAGATTTAAACTGGATATTTGGAAGAGGTTCTTGACAGTGAGGGTGGTGAGCCACTGGCATAGGTTGCCTAGGGAGGCTGTGGAGCACAGAAGCACAGAATGTGATCGATCACATTCTGTGCTTCTGTGCTCCACAGCCTCCCTGGAGGTGTTCAAAGCCAGGCTGGATGAGGCCTTGAGCAACCTGTTGTAGTGGGAAGTGTCCTTGTCTATGGCAGGGGATTGGAACTGACTGAGCTTTGAAGTCCCTTCCAACCTAAACCATTCTGTGATTCTATGATTCTGTTATAGAGATTGAATTATCTGGTTGCTATTTAAATGTGGAGATAAATACATGCAGTGAGAAGGGTGTTGGTCCCTTCTCCTTAGGAACAAGTGATAAGACAAGAGGAAACAGCCTCAGGTTGCACCAGAGGAGGTTTAAATCAGAGATTAGAAGAAACTTCCTGACCTAAAGGACTCTCAAATCTGGCACAGGCTGACCAGGGAGGTGATTGAATGCCCATCTCAGGAGGTGTTTGAAAGAAGCAGAGTTGTGGTGCTGAGGGCCACGACTTAGCCCCAGCTTTGGCAGAATTTGGGAGTGGTTGGACTGGATGAGCTTAAAGGGCTTCTGCAACCCAGCCCAATTCTGTGATTCACAAAAAGGGACAGCTCTAGTTACAGGCCCTTAAATACACCACATGCTTTTTGGAAGAGAGGAGGAATGGCAACAGAGACATTTTGCTTCCATTTTCTAGTCCGAAGAAAACCATAAGCCCTTGTTTTATGCCCAGTGGTATGGAGAGTGTCACTTTGACTAGAGGAATTCAACTTGATGTGTCTGTTTCTACCCCAAAGTGCAAGACCCCTGGCACACTGCAGGTTTGAGCTCTGAATCAGCTCCTTGTGTGACATCTTCATAACATGAAAGAGTGAGACAGGAACAGGGGAAAAAGGCTCTAAGAATCTAAGAATAGGCTGGATGTTAGGAGGAAGTTCTTCCCAGAGAGAGTGATTGACCTTGGAATGGGCTGCCCAGGAAGGTGGTGGAGTCACCACCCCTGGAGGTGTTCAAGACAAGCCTGGATGAGGCACTGAGTGCCATGGGTCTAGTTGACTGGACAGGGCTGGATCATAGGTTGGACTGGAGGTCTCTTCCAACCTGCTTAATTCTATGATTCTAAGAACTTGACAACTTTCAAGGGTCCAAGCCAAACCTTCTACTTCAGCATTCAGCTTCCTTGAATCCCTGCCTTTTCTCATCCCTCCAGTTCCATTTGTTCCCTCCTCCATGTCATGCATTTCTCTATGTCACTTGCTTGGGTTTATTTTTTCTCCCTGCATTTGATGTTGTGAAGACTGAAGCCAGTGTGAGCCCTTGCACAGGCTGAGATGTCCTTGGACCTCCCTAGGCCAGATCTATGTGTGCACCTCACTGCCCCTAGAGCCCCTGCTTCAGGTGCCATTCCTCTCGGTTCTTGGAGCAGACCCATCCCACCTGCACTGTCTTTACCCTGGCCACACAACATGCAGGATCCAGATCTTGAGTTGAGCCTTTTATGGTTATGAAATGGATGGTGGAGGCACCAATCAGGGTTCAGTGCCTGATGCCCTGAAGAGCACATTCAGCAGCAACTCTCCTACCTTCCACTTTGTGCACCTTCAAACCCCAAGTGCATTTGCACTTCCACAGAACATCAGAGCTGGTGAGTACAGCTGCATCAGCAAGGCCTGAGGCACAGAGTCCATTTCCACTCTTTTGTTTCTCTACAAAGCTTTTCAAATTTGAATCACTGAATGTCAGGGGCTGGAAGGGACCTCCAAAGCTCAGCCAGTCCAACTCCCCTGCCAGAGCAGGATCACCTACAGCACATCACACAGGAACACATCCAGGTGGGTCTTGAATATCTCCAGAGAGGGAGACTCCACAACCCCCATGGGCAGCCTGTTCCAGGGTTCTGTCACCCTCACAGGGAAAAAAAATCCTCTTCATGTTTAAATGAAACTTCCTATGGCTCAGATTCCACTCACTGCCCCTTGTCCTGGCACTGGGCATCACCCAGCAGAGCCTGGCTCTAGCCTCCTGCCACTCACCTTTGCATCTTTATGAACATTGATGAGGTCACCTCTCAGGCTCCTCTTCTCCAAGCTCCAAGCCCCAGCTCCCTCAGGCTCTCCTTGTAACAGAGATGTTCCATTCCCTTCATCACCTTTGTGGCTCTGCACTGGACTCTCTCCTGCAGTTCTATGTCCCTCTCGAACTGGGGGCCCCAGAACTGGACACAGTACTCCAGATGTGACCTTACCAGGGCAGAGTAGAGGGGCAGGAGAACCTCTCTCGACCTTCTAACCACAGCCCTTCTAATCCACCCCAGAATGGCACTGGCCTTTCTGGCCACCAGAGCACATTGCTGGCTCATGCTCAACCTTCCATCCACTAGGACCCCTAGGTCCTTTTCCCTTTTTCTGCTTTCCAGCAGGTCAGTCCCCAGCCTGTTTTATCCTTTATACTCTTCTGCCTAATTTTTTTCCCATACAGGGAGAAAGGAGGCAACCTACATTCTGTTCCCTTGGGCTTGTGGGCTCTGGGAAAGCTTAAATAGCAACAGGTTAGAAAAGTTCCAGAGAAGGAGACTCCGCAACCTCTCTGGGCAGCCTGCTCTAGGCCTCCAGCATCCTTACACCAAAGAACTTTCTCTGTATCCTGAGGTGGAACCTCCTGGGTTTCAGATTGGACCTCTTTTTCCTTGTGCTGTCACTGGGCACCACCACACAGAGCCTGGCACCTTCATCCTGACCCCCAGCCCTCAGATATTGATAGACATTGATCAGTCCTCTCAGCCTTCTCCTCTCCAGACTAACCAGCCCCAGGGCTCTCAGCCTTTCTTCGAAGCAGAGATATTCCAGTCCCTCAATCATCCTCGTGGCTCTCTGTTGGACTCTCTCCAGAAGTTCCCTGTCTCTCTTGAACTGGGGAACCCAAAACTGGGCACAGCATTCCAAGTGTGCAAGCTGCAGCACAGGAGGTTCCAGCTCAACACAAGGGGAACTTCTTTACTGTAAAGATCCCAGAGCACTGGAACAGGCTCCCCGGAGAGGTTGTGTATTCTTCTTTTCTGGAGACTTTCAAGGCCTGTCTGGATGTGTTCCTCTGTGACCTGAGCTAGCTCCTGCTCTGGCAGGGGGCCTGGACTAGATGATCTCTTTGGGTCCTTCCAACCCCTGACATCCTGTGAGCCTGTGATGTGGTCTCAGCAGGGCAGAGTAGAAGGGGAGGAGAACTTCCCTAGACCTGCTGGGCACACTTTGCTATGAATCCATGAACACTGTGAGGTGGTGGAGTCGCTGTCCCTGGAGGTGTTTCAAAAAAAGAAGACTGGATGAGGCACTTAGTGCCATGGTCTATTTGATTGGCCAGGGCTGGGTGCTAGGTTGGGCTGGATGAGCTTGGAGATCTCTTCCAACCTGCTTGATTCTATGATTCTGTGATTCTAGGCAGCGATTGTCCCCAGAGAAACACCAGTTTGAGCTCTCACAACAGAAAAAATAAGTACAAGCAATTAATTTTGGGGTAAACTTACAGGCCCTAAAAACGCTCCCAAGGTTCAGATCATAAAAAGTTAGAGCTAAAGGATTTAGATTGCTATCCATCTATCAGGCAGCTCATGTCACAGCAGGGAGAAAACATCAAGCAGAGCAGTTAGTACCTGCAGTACTTCAGGAGGGAGGGCAAAGATGAACAGCAGAATGATACCATCTTAGAATGGGTTGGGTTGGAAGGGGCCCCAAAGATCATCCAGTTCCAACCCCCTGCCATGGGCAGGGACACCTCCCAGCAGTCCAGGTTGCTCAAGGCCTCATCCAGTCTGGCCTTGAACACCTCCAGGCAGTAAGTATCCACAGTCTCCCTGGGCAACCTGTGCAAGTGTCTCCCCACTCTCACTGTCAAGAATTTCTTCCTCATCTGCAGTCTAAATCTGCCCTCCTGAAGTTCCAATAAAGCAAGTTTATTTGATCCTTAAAACTCACATGGCAACAGAAATACTATATGAGAAAAATAAAACCAAAACTGGATAGTTTCAAAGGAAAACACCACCCAACTACCACACTCTGTCAGCCTGGTCACAGGCATATTGTTAGCTGGGGAGCAGGGTGCTTCTCTTTGCTTTCTCAGCCAGGCTGGGAGGTGATCAGAAGGAAGTCTTTGGGAGCTATCAGGGTGCTGCATGCAAAAACTCAGAGCTCTGAGCTCAGACCTCAAGGGAGCAGCCCCAACAATGATTCCAGGACAACAGCAGAGCAGTGTAGGTGGTGTTACCTCTAACCAGCAAGTACATGTTTCCCTGGAGAGCAGAGGGGC
The DNA here is from genome assembly GCF_015220805.1 of Pogoniulus pusillus. Lineage (NCBI taxonomy): Eukaryota > Metazoa > Chordata > Aves > Piciformes > Lybiidae > Pogoniulus > Pogoniulus pusillus. The sequence goes on along the minus strand of NC_087270.1, from coordinate 24,733,549 downwards.
TAGAGGCTCTGCTCATTCACAGATAGGCTGAATGCTTATTTGGGTACCTGGATCTCCTTCGAGTCATGGCCTGCCAATCTTAGCTCCAGTCCTGTGTCCCGGAGCTCCTGCACTCAAAGGATTCAGTTACAGCGTGGATCTGGGAAGGACTTGCTTAGCTGTCCAGGGCTGAACACACTGAGGAGAGAGAAGGAATCCAAGTGAAGATTGGGAAAGACATAAGCTCACCCATCAGCTGCAAAGGGTGCCCCTTCAGCCTCTCTAGTGCTTATGAAGCTCAGCACTTTTGCCTTTCATGGCTGGAAACTACCTTTACTCCTCACCATCTGCATTTAACCTCCATCCCTTCAAAGTCTCCTGGCAGTCTCATACACAGAGAGGAAGCACAAGTTTTTCCCAGCAGAATCCCCAGCATGGTGGGGATGAAAGGGACTTCTGGGGATCATCCAGTGCAACCCTCCTGCTAAAGCAGGGGCATCCACAGCACCTTGCCCAGGATCACAATGGCCAGGGGGGTTTGGAAGCTCTCCAGAGGAGACGACTCCATAAACCCTCTGGGCAGCCTGCTCCAGGGCTCCAGCACTCTTACATCAAATAGGTTTCTCCTCATGTTGAGGTGGCACTTCCTGAGTTCCAGCTTATACCCATTGTTCCTTGTCTTATCACTGGGCACCATTGAGAAGAGCCTGGCACCTGTATCTTGTCCCCCACCCGTTAGCTCTTGCTGAGCATTGAGAGGGTCTTCCAAGAGGCTATTTTCTGTGATTCTGTGATACAAGGGAAAGCAGGCCTGAGAGCAGTTTGGCTGCTGTGTGAGTGTCTGGTCTGCTGTCAGCGACTCTTCCACAGCGTGTGCCTCTCATGTAACCTAAACAGCGTTATGGGACTGAGCAACCTACTTTCTCAGCATCTGCTGCTGTTCTGTGCTGCTGTGACAGCTTCCTGGCCGTGGCTTCTGTTTTCATTTTAGAGCGTGTTCACATGAGTAACAGTGGCTGAGAGGTGTGTTCTCATTATGAATGAAAAGCTGCTCTTTGAAGAGGGAAAAAAACCCCATCAACCAATCAACAACTGAAGGAATGTGTTTGTGCTTGAAGGAGCATTTCAGTGGAAGAAAGGTTTCATGTGCATGTCACTAAAGCTCACACCTCTTTCCTGTTGCATGCTGTTTCCATGAATAGACTTTGCCAGCACTCAGCCTTGCTGGTAAATGCCATTTTTCACTACAGTGAGGAAATGGGGACATCTAGGATAGCTGTTGGGCTGCTTCACATGCCTATAAAACACCATAAAGGAACACACATGCCTATCAAATACAATAAAGGGAAAACAATGAAGGAAATCCCTTCTATTCCCTATCGCCATGTTCTTGTCCTTCCACCTCAAAGCAGATTTCCCAGGCTCATATCCTCACATCTACAAACCTGCATCTTGCTGAGCAGGGAAATGTGCAGTGATGGTGATGCTGCCTCCAAAGAAGCTTCATGACGCAGGGCAGTTGGAGATTGGTTTCTGTGGTAAGTAGAAGTGGAATTGATCTTTTGTTCCCAACCCCAGCCTAAGCTGCTTGCTTTATTTAGAAGCATTTTGTTACTGGCAGGGTACTGAAAGGCAGGAAAAGCATAAGAGTGAAGTGTTTCATTCCCCCTGCTGAGGGACCACCTCTTGTCAGGAGTGGGAGGGTTCATTCACCCCTGCCACAGTCAACAAGCTACACATCTGACTAATTGTGGGCATGGTTTCTTCTCTCTTCCATGTAAGGAGAGAAGTGGCCCTTGGCTCTGGAGATGGCTGGGCACCAAAGAGAAGTGTGAGCTACGACCCACGGCATCCCATCCTCTCCCCCGGCCCTTGGCTCACTGCCAGCCTGCAGACACAGACCAGAGCCAAGCCCAGGAGGGCTAAATAGGGCTAAATTTAGAGAAGCAACACAGAGCAGGATGCAGTGGTGTTCCTGGGACCTGAAATCTAGCTCAGCAGGCGAGAGTGGCACTGTTCTGCTTCTCCCTCTTCCCATACAACAAGCTGCACATCTCCCACCCCCTGAGTGAGTGCCCCCATCCAACCAAGACGGCATGTCTTGTGCCTGCTGCTCGAGGTGGGCAGAGAACTGGCTGGCTAGGCAGGCTCAGAGGGTGAGCAGCTTGGCCAGGGACCCAGCCAGCTCTGAGAGTGGCAGTTAGGAAGATAGAGCAACTACCTGAGCAGCAGGATTTGATCTGCCAGGAGAACACTGCATGCCAAGTCAAACAGAGGTAAATATACAGATCAGATCTATGTCCAGAGGAGCTTTGCTTGGTTCCATCTGCCACAGCCCTGACTGTGGGAGAGACTTCTGGTAGTAGCATTTCCCCCTTCAGCTAGCCAGGAATCCCACTGCTCCTCCAGAAACTGCCACAGAGCTGAGCAGAGAGATATCACAGATCCCTGTCCTACTCCTCCTCCTGGAGCACATCTCCTACAAGGAAAGACTGAGCATGTTTGGTCTGTTCAGCTGAGAAGAAAAGAGAAGAGAAGGCTCTGGGGAGATCTGAGAGCAGCCTTCCAGTAACTAAAGGGGACTACAAGAAAGATGGAGAGGGAGTTTTTATAATGTTCTGTGGTGATAGGACAAGGGGAAATGGTATTAAACTAGAGCAGGGTAGATTAGAACTGGACATTAGGAAGAGGTTCTTTACTATGAGGGAGTGAGATACTGGAACAGGTTGCCCAGAGAAGTTTTGGGCTCTGCATCCTTTGAAGACCGGGTTAGATGAGGCTTTGAGTGACCTGGTCTAGTGGAAGGTGTCCCTGCCTATGCCAAGGGGTTTAGAAACTTTAAGATCTCTTCCAGCCCAACCCATTGCTTGATCCTATGGTTGTCTGCTCTTTGCTCAGCAGAGCCATTTCCATGCTGCAAACACAAGAGAATCAGCAGCTCTCAGAAAGTGAAGGTGTTTTTTCTTCCTGTGACCAATTCCCTCAAGCACAACCCTGCAGCTGTTGGTATTCCCTGGGATGACAAATGACAGGAAGGCTTCCTAGGGCACTTACTTGGTCGTGGCATACCATTGGAACAGGACTTTGCCAAACAGCCCTGAGGCTGTTTAATGAGGAGAGGAGAAGGCTGAGAGGTGACCTTATCAATGTCTACAAATACCTGCAGGGTATCTGTCAGGAGGATGGAGCCAGGCTCTGCTCAGGGATGCCCAGTGAAAGGATGAGGGGCAATGGACAGAAACTCAATCACAGAAGGTTCCACCTCAAGATGAAGAGAATGTTCTTTGGTAAGGGTGCTGGAGGCCTGGAGCAGGCTGCCCAGAGAGGCTGTGGAGTCTCCTTCTCTGGAGCCTTTCCAACCCCACCTGGATGTGTTCCTGTGTGACCTGTCTGGGTGATCCTGCTTTGGCAAGGGAGTTGGATTGTGTGATATCTGGAGGTCCCTTCCAATATCGAGATAGGGACCTTGAATCTATGATGCTATCATTTCTTGGTCATTTAGACATGTTCTTCTAATGCAATGAACTGCAGATATCTGCTGCTGAACTCAGTGCATCATGCAGTAGAAGGGGAGCTGCTGCCAAGACCAAAAGAGAGGAGAACCAAGACATCAGTTAAACTGTTGGTTACTCCTAGTAGGATCATTCTGACTCAAAAGCAATCCAGTGGGGATGTGTCCTCTATCATAATCAAAGCAAAATAGAAGAAGAAACACAGGTCAAAATCAAGCTCCCCTTGCAGCTTGCAGCTGGAGCACTTGAAAATGTCATTCACTGGAAGCTGAAGTGCAGAGGGAGGGGGAAAAAAACGACCTTCTTTGCTGATTTCCTCTGAGGAGGAGGAAAGCAGATTTGATGTTGCATTGTTATTGGCAAATAACCTTTCAAAATCAACCACAGCTGACTTTCCCAAGTCATTTGTAGTCTCCCTAAAGTGGAAGGATTTGAGATGAATGGCTGGTAACAGGAGATTGATCTGGGCACTAAAGTAAGGCTAAGTGGATGGAAAAAAGCTAGCAAAATGAAGAGAAAAATGGATTATCAGGGAGTCTGACAGGAACAAGACAATGCCAAGGAAGCAAATGAAATGTAATAATGAAATCAAGTTTTGCCTGGGATGCTTCAGCCCCTACCAAAACAAGGTTTATTGTGCTTGGCATCAGATGGTAAGAGAGGGGGAGAGCTGCACTTTGAATGGAGCTGTTTCTTTTTCCTCTGCTCTGGTCTTCATTGCAGCATGATGAGGAACATGCATGTCCTGCAAGTGTGCATCTTTCAACTGGACATAATGCTGGAAGCCTTCAAACTTGTGCCTGATCAAAGCTCACTCAGACTGCTCCCTCATTCCCTCACAAACAGAGCAATCAGCCTTGCAGGAGAGACTTCATCGTCCCAGCAGGTCTCCCTGCATAGCCCTTGGCTCTGCTCAGAGCTCACTTCCAATCCTGCTTCCAGTTCTGGTGTCCCCAAAATAACAAGGACATAGAACTGGTGGAGTGAGGCCAGAGGAGGCCACAAAGGTGATCTAAGGGCTAGAGCAGCTCTGCTGTGAGGACAGGCTAAGGGAGCTGGGAGTGTGCAGCCTGAAGAGGAGAAGGCTCCAGGGGGACCTTAGAGCTGCCTGTCAGTGTCTGAAGGGATCCTGCAGAAAGGCTGCAGAGGGACTTGTGCTGAGGACCAAAGGAGAATGGGGGGCAATGGTTTGAAGCTGAGGCAGAGCAGAGTTAGATGAGCTGAGGAAGAAGTTCTTTACTATGAAGGTGATGAGACTCTGGAACAGGTTGCCTAGAGAGATTGTGGCTGCCTCCTCCCTGGAGGTGTTTAAGGGCAGACTGGATGAAGCCTTGGGCAATCAAGTCTAGTTGAGAAGCATCCCTGGCTGTGGCAGGGGTGTTGGAGTAGATTATCTCTGAGCTCCCTTCCAACCTAAGCCACTCTATGATTCAACCAAGAGGGAGCAGATAGCAGCTCGGTTGGCGCATGCAGCCTGGTAGCCCCCAAAACTCCATCTAGCAGCATCAGCAAATGACAAGACCAAGTCCTCAGGGTACCACACTGCTGCTAAACGAACCTGATGTTAGTGCCAGCAGGAGAAAGAACTTGGCATTTCAAAAATCCAGGTGCTGGTGTGGCAGGAGCAAAGCCATCAGGCAGAAGCTCACTTACAACCAGGCAGCTTTGTACGACTTTGGAGAGGGACAAGCTTTGGAGTGGCCTAAAGGCTGTCAGGTAGTGGTAGGACTAAGGGGGAGTGGAAAAAAAGCTGGAAATGGGAAGATTCAGACCACACGTTAGGAAGAAGTTCTTCAGCATGAAGGTTGTGAGACCCTGGAACAGGTTGCCCAGGGAGGTGGTGGAAGCCTCATCCCTGGAGGTGTTTAAGGCCAGGCTGGACGAGGCTCTAGACAGCCTGATCTAGGGTGAGGTGTCCCTGCACACAGGAGAGGAGTTGCAACTGCATGATCCTTGTGGTGCCTTCCAAGTCTGACTGATTCTATGACTTTCTGACTTTGTACAAACAGGCAGCTTTGTGGGTTTTGCCAGGAGCTGACATGGAAGAGCCAGACCTGTTTAGCTTTAACCATCTGCCAAAAACAACCTAGTGTGAAAGTAGCCAGGAAAAAGGCTGCCCTTGCAAGGAGGTCTCCAAATTGAGAGACAGAGTTGAAACAGAGACAGCTGAGAACAGCCAGTTCACAGGCTGGAGATAAGGAGCATATTTTAAGGGTTGTCCTGGAAATACATGACCTTGCTAATGCAAGGAAGCCAGAGAATGATTCCATGCTTTGCTAAGTCATAGAATCAGTCAGGGTCGGAAGGGATCACAAAGACCATCTAGTTCCAACCTCACTGCCATGGGCAGGGACACCCTACCCTAGAGCAGGCTCCCCACAGCCTCATCCAGCCTGGCCTTAAACATCTCCAGGCATGGGGCCTCAACCACCTCCCTGGGCAACCCATTCCAGCCTCTCACCACTCCCATGCTCAAAAACTTCCTCCTCACCTCCACTCTGAATCTCCCCACCTCCAGCTTTGCTCCATTCCCTCCAGTCCTGTCACTTTCTGACACCCTAAAAAGTTCCTCCCCAGCTTTTTTTCACCCCAGTTCAGATCCTGGAAGGCCACAAGAAGGTCACCTGGGAGCTTCCTCCTCTCCAGACTGAACAGCCCCAACTCTTTCAGTCTGTCCTCATAGCAGAGCTGCTGCAGCCCTCTGAGCATCCTCGTGGCCCTTCTCTGGACATGCTCCTGCACATCCACATCCTTCTTGTAATGAGGGCTCCAGAACTGGACACAGTAGTCCAGGTGGGGTCTCACCAGAGCAGAGTAGAGGAGGAGAATCACCTCCCTCGACCTGCTGGCCACACTTCTCCTGATGCAGCCCAGGTTCTGGTTGGCCCTCCAGGCTGCAAGTGCACACTGCTGGCTCCTGTTGAGCTTCTCGTTCACCAGCACCCCCAAGTCTCTCTCTTCAGGGTTGCTCTCCAGCCAGGCACTGCCCAGCCTGGAGTTGTGCTTGGCATTGCCCCGACCCAGATGCAGGACACTGCACTTGGTCTTGTTGAACCTCCTGAGGTTGGCTTGTGCCCACCTCTCCAGCCTGTCCAGGTCCCTCTGGAGGGATCTCTTCCCTTCATGGTGTCTGCTGCACCACACAGCTTGGTGCCATCAGCAAACTTGCTGAGGCTGCACTCAATGCCTCTGTCCATGGCACTGACAAAGATGTTGAACAAGACTGGTCCCAGGACTGATCCCTGAGGGACTCTGCTTGTCACTGGCTTCCACTTGGACATGGAGCCATTGACAGCCACACTTTGGGTGTAGCCATCAAACCAGTTCTTTATCTATCTCATGCTCCACCCATCAAACCCATGTGTCACCAGCTTGGAGACCAGGATGTGGTGTGGGACAGTGCCAAAGGCCTTAAGTCAAAGGGGCAATCTCAGACCTTGCATGGATCATCAAAATGAAGAGGGCAACAGGGTTCAGGTGTTTCCTTCTCCTTTGCTCTGCCACCTCAAAGCACCGAGAGGCTGTGACAAGACAGCCACTGGCAGAGGTCTTTAATGCTGCCATTTGTCCTGTCCTGGATTGCCTATAGGTAACAGAGATGGCTGCCTAACCCCTGCAGGACAGGGCAACTCCATCTGAACCAGGCTGCCTTGCAGAAACCACCCTTTACTCACCTGGCAAAGCAGAAGTCTGTTGCCTCTGCTTACCAAGAGCAGAAAGCTGCACTTCTCTGGTTCTGCTCAAAGAAATGCCTTCAGATCATGGAATCGTGACACAGAACGGCTTGGGCTAGGAGGGACCTCAGGCACCACCTGCTGCACCCTCCCTGCCGTGGGCAGGGACACCTCTCAACGAGGCTGCGCTGCTCTGGGCCTCAGCTCGGCTGCTCAAGGCATCAGCTCGGCTGCTCTGGGCCTCAGCTCGGCTGCTCTGGGCCTCAGCTCAGCTGCTCAGGGCCTCAGTTCTGCTCAGGGACTCAAATTGCCTGCTCAGGGCCTCATGTTGGCTGCTCAGGGCCTCAGTTCTGCTCAAGGACTCAGTTCTTCTGCTCAAGGACTCAGTTCTGCTCAGGGCCTCATGTTGGCTGCTCAAGGCCTCAGTTCTGTTCAAGGACTCAGTTCTGCTCAAGGACTCAGTTCTTCTGCTCAAGGCCTCAGTTCTGCTCAAGGCCTCAGTTCTTCTGCTCAAGGCCTCAGTTCTGCTCAAGGACTCAGTTCTGCTCAAGGTCTCAGTTCTGCTCAAGGACTCAGTTCTGCTCAAGGCCTCAGTTCTTCTGCTCAAGGCCTCAGTTCTGCTCAAGGCCTCAGTTCTTCTGCTCAAGGCCTCAGTTCTGCTCAAGGACTCAGTTCTGCTCAAGGTCTCAGTTCTGCTCAAGGACTCAGTTCTGCTCAAGGCCTCAGTTCTTCTGCTCAAGGCCTCAGTTCTGCTCAAGGACTCAGTTCTGCTCAGGGCCTCAAATTGCCTGCTCAGGGCCTCATGTTGGCTGCTCAAGGCCTCAGTTCTGCTCAGGGCCTCAGTTCTGCTCAGGGCCTCAAATTGCCTGCTCAGGGCCTCATGTTGGCTGCTCAAGGCCTCAGTTCTGCTCAAGGCCTCAGTTCTTCTGCTCAAGGCCTCAGTTCTGCTCAAGGCCTCAGTTCTGCTCAAGGCCTCAGTTCTTCTGCTCAAGGCCTCAGTTCTGCTCAAGGCCTCAGTTCTGCTCAAGGACTCAGTTCTTCTGCTCAAGGCCTCAAATAGGCTGCTCAAGGCCTCAGTTCTTCTGCTCAAGGTCTCAGTTCTTCTGCTCAAGGCCTCAATTATTCTACTCAAGGCCTCAATTAGGCTGCTCAAGACTTCAGTTCTTCTGCTCAAGGCCTCAAATTGCCTTCTCCAGGTGCCAGTTTGGCTGCTCCAGGCCTCAGCTTGGCTGCTCAGGGCCTCAGCTTGGGTCCTGGGGGCCTCACCCTGGCTAGCCGAGGCCTCAGCTTGGCTGCTCAGGGCCTCACCCTGGCTGCTCAAGGCCCTGAATGGGCTGCTCAAGGCCTCACACTTTTTCTTCTTCCACACACACAGTTCCAGCCAGCACTGAGGAGTCTGTCGTGGGGAAGTGAAGCTGCCACCTCCTGAGGTTACCTGTGATGTCTGACTGACTGAAAAGGCAAACTGCTGGAGACCTTTCAAGCCTGCCCTGGGTCTGGTAGCACAGAAGGGAACCTTCCAGCTCCTGAAATATTTGCTCACACAAAGGAGCCAGCAGTGCCCTCCTGCACCCCAGCAGTGCCCCCCTGCAGCCCAGCAGTGCCCTCATGCAGCCCAGCAGGCAGCTGTGTGCTGGCTGCAGCCAGAGCAGTGTGGGCAGCAGGGCAAGAGAAGGGATTGTGCCCCTGGACTCTGCTCTGCTCAGACCTCACCTCCAATCCTGCCTCCAGCTCTGCTGTGCCCAGCAGCAGAAGGACACAGAGCTGCTGGAGTGAGGCCAGAGGAGGCCACAAAGATGCTCCAAGGGCTGGAGCAGCTCTGCTGTGAGCACAGGCTGAGGGAGCTGGGGGTGTGCAGCCTGGAGAGGAGAAGGCTCCAGGGGGACCTTAGATGATCTCTGAGGCCCCTGCCAACCTGAGCCATTCTATGATAAAGCAAATCTGAGCAATAACACTGAAATAGACCTGTTGAGGTGAGAAGGACACTGACATTGACTTAAGGAAGTTGTTCAATGAGGAGAGCCTGAGGGAGCTGAGGCTTGGAGCTTGAAGAGGAGATGGCTATGGGGGGACCTCATTGCTGTTTATAAAGAAGTAAAGGTGAGTGGCAGGAGGCTGGAGCCAGGCTCTGCTGGGTGATGCCCAGGGACAGGACAGGGGGCACTGGGTGGAAGCTGAGGCATAGGAAGTTTCATGGAAACATGAGGAGGATTTTTATCCTGTGAGGGTGACAGAACACTGGAGCAGGCTGCCCATGGGTGTTGTGGAGTCTCCCTCTCTGGAGATATTCAAACCCCACCTGGATGAGTTCCTGTGTGATCTGCTATAGGAGATCCTGCTCTGGCAGGGGGGCTGGACCAGATGATCTTTTGAGGTCCCTCCCAGCCCCTGACATTCTGTGATTCTGTGAAATGAGAGCTTCCCAACTGCTGCTTGTGCAGGAGCAATGATTGGGATTGGAAAGAGCCTTCTCAGTATCCCGAACCACTCAATGCAAAGCTCAAATGCTTCTTGATGCTTCAGCAAGGCTGAAGTTGTGACACTGGCTGGTGCTGGTTAACAATTTCAGCTGCTTGCAGGAGAACAAGACTTTGCTTTGCCATTCCAAATAATTCAACAGCAACATCATTTGTTTTCCGGTAATGCTAGAGAGAGAGAGAGAGAGAGAGAGAGAGATGATGCATTCCTCATTTATATACACAGGGAGGGCTCTCACACCACCCTTTTGCTGTCAAAATAATGTGGGTTTGACCTAATGTGTTGCAATTAGACACTAACAACACCTCAGGGACTGACATAGTTAGTTCTTCATCATTTAACATCTATTAGAGCTCTATTCTTCCCTTTCATCCCAAAGGCAATCCACGAGACAACCAAGTGTATTTCTGTATTGGATTTGCAAAAGGGAGCTGGCAAAGTGCATGTTTCAGTCCTGCTCAGAAGGAGGGAGATGATTTTTAACAGCTTTTTAGCAAAACAAGAACAATCCAGTTGAATTCAGTTGGCCACTGGTTACAACTGCTGTTCCTCAGGAGTCAGTGCTGGAGCCAGTTTGCTCTAGCATCTTCATCCACGATCTGGATGAGTGGATTCAGGCACCCTCAGTCAGTCTGCAGGTGGCACTGAGCTGGGAGGGAGTGTGGAGCTGCTGGAGGGCAGGAAGGCTCTGCAGAGGGAGCTGCACAGGCTGCATCCATGGGCTGAGGCCAATGGGATGAGATTCAACAAGGCCAAGGGCTGGGTACTGCACTTGGGGCACAACAAGCCCAGGAAGGCTCCAGGCTGGGGGCAGAATGGCTGGAAAGTGCCCAGCAGAGACAGAGCTGGGGGTGCTGGTGGGCAGCTGGGTGAAGGTGAGCCAGGCTGTGCCCAGCTGGCCAAGGAGGGCAGCAGCAGCCTGGCCTGGATCAGCAATGGTGTGGGCAGCAGGAGCAGGGCATCACTCTCAGCAGTGAGGAGTCCACAGCTTGAGTGCTGGGCTCAGTTCTGAGCCCTTACTCCATGAAGGACATTGAGGGGCTGGAGAGAGTCCAGAGAAAGGCAAGGAAGGTGGGGAGGTGGTGGAGGCACCTTCCCTGGAGGTCTTCAAGAAAAGACTGGATGGGGCACTTAGTGCCATGGTCTGGTTGACTGGATAGGGCTGGGGGATAGGTTGGACTGGATGATCTTGGAGGTCTCTTCCAACCTGGTTGATTCTATGATTCTATGATTCCTGGGGACTCAGGTTTCTGAGAGGGCTGTTGTGTTTCTGTATTACCTTTTACCTTGCATATTTCTGTGTGTAACTGTGTATACTGTAAATATCTCTTTGTACTTTGTGCTAAGCTGTAAATATAAGCTTCATTCAATTTCCAGAGCCAGCTGAGTCTAGCCTGGGTGATTTGCAAAGTGTGTGTGGGAGGGTAACACCCAAACCATCACAAAAATAATCCAAGGCCTAAGAACGTGGATGGGATAAACAAACACTATCCAAACCCAGACAGCTGAGAGCAATGAGTGTCTCAAAGTGCAGCCCAGAACTAAAGGGAGTGAGATGAGACAGAGCCATGCTCCTGGGATGCTGCAATTCTATCTTGGGAATGGTGGCACTCAGAAGGAGTATTTAATTTGCAGTGAAATTCAGGAAAGCAGCCCACGTAATCCTGGAAGGCACTGGGTTCAAGAAGATGTGCCTGCAGGCTTCAGAAAGGTTTGCAACATTGGACTATGCCAAATGTTGATGGTACAGGACACAAGCCAGATGATGGTGACAATGGCAGGAGCCAGAAGACAGCTTGTCTAAGCCAGCCAGGAGGCACCAGCACTGGTGCAGAGACTAAAAGATGCACAAATCTGCTGCTTCAGCAAGCAGATGTGTCCCACTGAATGGGCAACAGCATGCAAGTGGATTGGGTTCTGATGCCATACACAGGGCAAGGGCCTTTAGGGAAAGTCATCCCATCAAGGACAACACAACATGAGGCAATGGATTTGCCAAGAAAGCCTTTCAGAAGGGCTGGGCTGTTGTGTCTGGGCAAGTTTTAAATAGCACCCAGCGAGTCTGAGGAGCACACCAAGCTGTGTGGTGTGCTTGACAGGCTGGAGGGAGGGGATCCATTCAGAGGCACCTGGACAGGCTGCACAGCTGGGGCCAAGCCAACCTCATGAAGCTCAACGAGACCAAGTGCAAGCTCCTGCAGCTGGGTCAGGACAATGCCAAGCACAAATGCAGGCTGAGTGAGCAGTGGCTGGAGAGCAGCCTGCAGGAGGTGGTTTTGAGGGCGTCAGTTGGTGCCAAACTGCCCAGCAGCCAGCACTGGTTAGTGGCAGCCCAGAGCCAGCTGTGTGCTGGCTGCAATCAGAGAAGAGAGAGCAGCAGCACAGGGAGGGGATTCTGCCCCTCTGCTCTGCTCTGCTCTGCTCAGCTCAGACCTCACCTACAGCATGGCCTCCAGTTCTGGTGTGTTCAGAACAAGAAGGACCTGGAGCTGCTGAAGAGAGTCCAGAGGAGACCACCAAGATGCTGAGAGGAATGGAGAACATCCCCTATGGGAACAGACTGGGAGATTTGGGGCTGCTCAGCCTGGAGAGCAGAACGCTGCAGGGAGACCTCAGAGCAGCCTTCCTGTGCCTGAAGGGGTTCCAAGAGAACCAGGGAGGGACTTTTGACAAGGGCTAGGAGGGACAGGATGAGATGGAATGGATTGAAGCTTGAAAAGAGCAGATTGAGACTGGAGATAAGGAAGAAATTCTTGCCAGTGAGGGTGAGGAGACACTGGCACAGGCTGCCCAGGGAGGTTGTGGCTGCCCCATCTCTGGAGGTGTTCAGCACCAGGTTGGATGAGGCCTTGAGCAACCTGTGCTGGTGGGAGGTGTCCCTGCCAGTGGCAGGGAAGTTGGAACTGGATGATCTTTAAGGTCCCTTCCAGCCTAACCCCTTCTATCAGTCTGTGAATTCCTGCAGAGCAGACATTGAAGATATTTTTGCAGCAGAGGCGTCCAAGTGGAAACATTTAGATTCTGATTCTTGATCAAAGGACTATGGAATTTAAACTACGTTGGATCAAATCCTCTGTAGAGAAAGGAGCAAAAGGAGCTAGACAATGACTTCTGATTGCACACAGAATGGATGCTCCTCTTCCCTTTTGGCTTGATTCCCTGCATCTGAGACATTTAAGAGACACATTGTTCTTGCATCCTGCAATCCTCCACTAATAAACTTAAACTCCCTAATCAATCTCCCTGAGCAGTTGATGTTTCCAGGATTTTATATCCCTACAGGTTTGGCATCTGCCTAGAAGAAAAGCAGCCCAGAAAGTGTCCTTGATGCCTGTTACCAACTGCTTGGCAGCAGCTGGCAACCCATCAACCCAATGTGCTGGCTGGCTAACGAGCCTGGCTGTGGCTCCTCATTACCTACAGGCAGCAGAGAGGCCAGAACAGAAGCTGCCTGTGAAGGAAACAGGACAGGAACCATGGCTGAGTAGGAAATGAGTTTGAATTAGTTCTTCTGCATCTCCAACACCTTCTTTTCCAAGCCACTGAAGCCCTTTATCCCTAGCATTAGCTACCAGTTGCTGCAGAGTGGGTAATGGCTCTTTGATGAGCAAATAAGGAAAGAGGTAGCAGCTCTTGGTTTTCAAAGGGCTGATTTCCCAGCTAAGGATGAAACAGAGAACTGCACAGAGGCCAGCTTTTATGTTTGCCTTTCTTTTGCTTTGTTATGTTTTGGTTTATGTTTTATTATGTTTTTCCTTTGAGTGATGTGTTCAGGATGTGACTTCGGAATACCTAACTTACTGCAATGGAAGCCCTGCTGGTCAGGCACTTGCATAGGCAAGAACTTTGATGCTCATCTGGACTGAAACAGATTAGAGGAGTCTCAAGCAGCACAACTGCCCTTTCAGGGCAGACATTTCAGGCTGCAACTGTACCTCAAGGGTCTCTCAGTGTTTGATTTTTTTTTCAACTGAAAAAATATACATCAGGGAGTAAGCAGCCATGCATGAAAATACCTTTGTCAAGGATGAGGGGATCCAGGCACCCTCAGTCAGTCTGCAGGTGGCACTGAGCTGGGAGGGAGTGTGGAGCTGCTGGGGGGCAGGAAGGCTCTGCAGAGGAAGCTGCACAGGCTGCATCCATGGGCTGAGGCCAGTGGGATGAGATTCAACGAGGCCAAGGGCTGGCTCCTGCACTTGGGGCACAACAACCCCAGAAAGGCTGCAGGCTGGGGGCAGAATGGCTGGAAAGTGCCCAGCAGAGAAAGCCCTGGGGGTGCTGGTAAACAGGTGGATGAAGGTGAGTCACCACCTGACTTGGAGGTAAATTATGTACCTTATGACTCTGCTCTCTTTAAAGTAACTCCAGTCACAGCTTGCCTCCCTTGTGTCCCATGATACATCTCAAAAAGAAAAGAGGCAACAGAATCACAGGAAACACCTAGTTAGAAAGACCCCTCCAAGCTCACCCAGTCCAGCCTTCAACCCAGCACAGCAAGGACACCACTAAACCATATCCCCGAACACCAGCTGCACAGGCTGCTGGAACACCCCCAGGCATGGGGACTCCAGCCCTGCCTTGGGCAGAACATTCCAAGGTTTGAGAACCCTTCCAGGGCAGAAATATTTCCTAGCATCCAGCCTGAACTTCTCCTGGGGCAGCTTAGAACCATTTCCTCTGCTCCTGTCCCTTGGCACTAAGGAGCAGAGGCTGCTTTCTCCAGCCTCACTGCCCTGCTCTGCACAGGCTCCAGCCCCTCAGTGTCCTTCCCGCAGTGAGGGCCCCAGAGCTGAACACAACACTCGAGCTGTGGCCTCCCCAGTGCTGAGCACAGGGGGATGGGCACCTCCTGTGTCTGCTTTGTGGCACCTGAGCTGGTGAATCGAATGTGCCTCAGCCTGAAGCCAAATTGGATTCAGTGTCTGCATTCGTACCATGAAATAGCATCCTTCCAACAGGTTGGACACATCCAAATTGGCTTTTGGGGCTGCAGGGAATTCTTTACTCGTGTATGTCACCATATCTGTGCAGTCAGGTGCACAGAGTTCTCCAAAGTGGAGATCTCTTGTGATGGCAAATTCAGAGACCAGCAGAGCAAGGAAGTATCAGTTACAACACCAGCACTTAGCTGCACAGCAGCAAAGAAACCGCCTGTTCTCCAGGCTGTTCAACCTGGAGAAGAAAAGGCTCCACGGAGAGCTCAGAGCAGCCTTTCACTACCTGAAGGGGGCTATAGGAGAGCTGGGGAGGGACTTTTGACACGGACTGGGAGTGACAGGATGAGGAGCAACTAATTGAAGCTTGAGGAGGGCAGATTGAGACTGGAGATTAGGGAGAAACTCTTGACAGTGAGGGTGAGGACTGGCACAGGTTGCCCAGGGAGGTTGTGGATGCTCCCTCCCTGGAGGTGTTCAAGGCCAGGCTGGATGAGTCAACTCAACCCTTTCTCTGAATCTATGACATGTCTATTTTTGATAGCCAGCCTTCACATCTCACCTGTGAAGATCCAGAATGTTCAAGCCCAGTGTTAAGGGGCAAACCCAGAAGTTAATGGACTCAAATCTGCCTTGCTTCCCTCACCTTTTTTTTTTTCTCTTTTGTGATGTGCCAGAACCTTCCTTTCACACACGGTGAGCAGCAACCCTTGGGGCTGTCTTAGGAAGTAAGGCACATTTACCAGCACCCCAAAGAAGTTTTTGGCCTTTGCCTCTGCAAGTCCAGCAAACAAAGAATGGTTTAATAATCCCCAGTGACCCACAAGCCTTGCTGAGGAGCAAAGGCTACAGCCCTACCAGCCAGGCAGAGAAACATCACCAAGGTCAACTCAAAAAATAGTTGCAGCCCAAGGAGAAGAACTCATTTTTTTCCCCACTTTTGGGCTCCCCAGTTGAGTTTTGGGCTCCCCAGTTCAGAAGAGACAGGGGCCTGCTGGAAAGAGTCCAGAGCAGAGCCATGAGGATGAGTGGAGGGCTTGAGCAGACAGACTGAGAGCCCTGGGGCTGTTTAGTCTGGAGAAGAGAAGGCTGAGAGATCTGTTCCACATGTACAAATATCTGAGGGGTGTGTGTCAAGTGCCTGGGGCCAATCTATTTCGGATGGTCAGCAGCAATAAGCCAAGGAGCAACAGCTACAAACTGGATCAGAGAAGGTTTCAACTCAATATGAGGAGAAACTTTACAGTGAGAGTGACCGAGCCCTACAGCAGGCTGCTCAGAGTGGTTGTGGAGTCCAACTCTCCTGGATGCATCCCTGTGTGACCCATTCTAAGGGATCCTGCCTTGGCCTGGATGATCTCTGGATCTCTGTGAATTGCTGAGGGGCCGAGCGAAGGCTCCAGTTGGAAGCATGATCCCACCCAGTCCTGGTGGACTGATGTGCAAAATACCAGACACTGCCAGAAGCCAGCCTCTGACAGGCACAGCACAGCAAGGGTGCCCAAAGCTCAGCAACCAAGTAACCCAGCAACAGCTGAGGCACCTCAGCATCTCCCAGCCCTTGAGGGAGCACAATTGATTTGACCCTTTCAAATAGCAAAGCAAATGCCAACTGTCTGTCAGTGACACTTTCAGTGAGCAGAGCATAGCAGAGCAGAGGGGTTCATTACATCAGGGAGTGCTTAAAAAGAACCCCTTGAACAGCCTAACACTGCAGCAGATAGAAAACATCCAGCCAAAGGCTCAGAAGATGCACACAAACTAGGGAGGAGGCAGAGCACCTGGGTGGAGCCACAGGAGATGGTTGTCAGGTGGATGCCAGAGCTACATTTTGAGTGTAGCTCTTGGAGTCTTGGTGGAGTGCAGATGGCTCAGGAATGCACCCCAGCAAACCCAGAAGGTCTGAGAAGACCAAGAGAGAGTTAGCTAATGGTTGACCTCAGTAACCTTCAAGGTCTTGCCCAACTAAAAGGATTCCACGGCCCTGGCTTTGCCACGTGAAAAACAAACCAGACAACTGCAGCTGGCACCTGGCAGCAATAAGCAGACAGGAGGATCCTGCTGTGTGGGCAAGGTGCGTGGGCAGCCCAGGTGCTCGCACACACGGCTGCATGGGCACGGTGCGTGGGCAGCCCAGGTGCTCGCACACATAGCTGCATGGGCACGGTGCGTGGGCAGCCCAGGTGCTCGCACACATAGCTGCGTGGGCACGGTGCGTGGGCAGCCCAGGTGCTCGCACACATAGCTGCGTGGGCACGGTGCGTGGGCAGCCCAGGTGCTCGCACACATAGCTGCGTGGGCACGGTGCGTGGGCAGCCCAGGTGCTCGCACACATAGCTGCGTGGGCACGGTGCGTGGGCAGCCCAGGTGCTCGCACACATAGCTGCATGGGCACGGTGCGTGGGCAGCCCAGGTGCTCACACACATAGCTGCGTGGGCACGGTGCGTGGGCAGCCCAGGTGCTCGCACACATAGCTGCATGGGCATGGTGCGTGGGCAGCCCAGGTGCTCGCACACATAGCTGCGTGGGCACGGTGCGTGGGCAGCCCAGGTGCTCGCACACATAGCTGCGTGGGCACGGTGCGTGGGCAGCCCAGGTGCTCGCACACATAGCTGCGTGGGCACGGTGCGTGGGCAGCCCAGGTGCTCGCACACATAGCTGCGTGGGCACGGTGCGTGGGCAGCCCAGGTGCTCGCACACATAGCTGCGTGGGCACGGTGCGTGGGCAGCCCAGGTGCTCGCACACATAGCTGCGTGGGCACGGTGCGTGGGCAGCCCAGGTGCTCGCACACATAGCTGCATGGGCACGGTGCGTGGGCAGCCCAGGTGCTCACACACATAGCTGCGTGGGCACGGTGCGTGGGCAGCCCAGGTGCTCGCACACATAGCTGCATGGGCACGGTGCGTGGGCAGCCCAGGTGCTCGCACACATAGCTGCGTGGGCACGGTGCGTGGGCAGCCCAGGTGCTCGCACACATAGCTGCATGGGCATGGTGCGTGGGCAGCCCAGGTGCTCGCACACATAGCTGCGTGGGCACGGTGCGTGGGCAGCCCAGGTTCTCTACACATAGCTGCTTCATGTAGCTCTGGGGCAGCAGGGACAGCTGGACACAGTGAGTTCTTGGCCCAGATGTTGGCGCAGCAGCTGCCTGTGTTCTTCAACACAGGGTGGTTGGTGAACTCTGGAACAGGTTGCCCAGGGAGGCTGTGGATGGCCTCTCCCTGGAGATAGTGTTCAGAAGGGCTTGGAGTGATTGGATGAGGGCAATGGTTTGAAGGTGGAGCAGGGCAGAGTTGGACCTCAGGAGGAAGCTGTGCAGAAGCAGAGTGGTGAGACACTGGCACAGGCTGCCCAGGGCTGTGCTTGAGGCCCTGTCCCTGCAGACCTTCAAGCTCAGCCTTGCTGTGTCCCTGTGCAGCCTGCTCTAGCTGGAGGTGTCCCTGCTGAGTGCAGGGAGTTGGACGAGATGCCCTTGGAGGGTCCCATCCAGCCCAGTGCCATCTATGAGTCTGTGAAAACTGAAGCAAGCTGCCAGCTGAGATTTCAATTCATTATTTCCCTCATGCCTGCACCTAGCACAGGTAGTCCCAAATGCTGCTGCAGGTCTGCAGGCAGATCTGCAGTGTGAATACTGCAAGGACACCAACTGCTGGCAGTGCTGTAGGCTCTGGTGGGCTGATGTGGCACGTGTCAGTTTGTCATAACATCATCACAATCCTGCCAGTCCCTAGCAGCCTTTCATGCGTTCTCTTTTTTCCCTGCAACAGCCTGAACAGTTACCATGCATCATTATCTATCATCATCACCTGAAGGAGTTGTTCTTACCTCTAGGCATGACTCACAAGAGTGGGAAGCAACAGTTACTCCTGCTCCAAGTATAAACAGCAACTCCTCGGAATGCCTTCAGTTCCTGTCTTCTGAACTGTCTGATTCTCCACCAGCTGGAGGATATCAGGACACAATTACTCTGAAGAATAACAGAGGTTTTCTACTTCAGTCTCCCAGAGAGAAATGAGGTAAGAGAGGATCTCTTTCAATCTTGCTGTTATGCCAAATTATCCCTGAATAAAACAGCTCAGAGCTGAGCTGTGGCTGTGTCTTCCCAGTCTAACTACATCCATTTCACCATGGGACAAGTAACTGCCCACAGGAAACCCCTGAAACATCCTTTTTGTTTTTCACCCCTATCAGACATTCCCAGATGGATGTGGGATCACCCAGTTCAGATCATGAATGACTTAACATCTTTTTACCTGACTGGAGCAACACTTGCTCACATCCTTCCACTGCTCACACTGGAGATGAGGGATAACTTCTTGCCAGTGAGGGTGGAAAGAGACTGGCACAGGATGGCCAGGGAGGCTGTGAATGCCCCCTCCCCGGAGGTGTTCAAGGCCAGGCTGGGTGTGGGCTTGAGCAACCTGGGCTGGTAGGAGGTGTACCTGCCCATGGCAGGTGGTTGGAGCTGCATGATCTTCAGGGTCCCTTCCAACCTGTTCTGTGATTCTATGATTTTATGAACCTTCCTCCCCCAGGTTTCATTGCTCTTCTGTCCTTTCACAGCTGCCACCCCAGACGTTGTCTGTCTCCTGCTGTAGCACCAGGAGAATTTCCTCCTAGTGTGGTGTGCACCACATTAGAGATGGTTTAAGCATCTGTCCTGTATTTAAGGAATCACTGAATCATAGATTCAGTCAGGGTTGGAAGGGACCACAAGGATCAGCCAGTTCCAACCCCCCTGCCATGGGCAGGGACACCCTACCCTAGAGCAGCCTGGCCAGAGCCCCATCCAGCCTGGCCTTAAACACCTCCAGGGATGGGGCCTCAACCACCTCCCTGGGCAACCCATTCCAGGATCTCACCACTCTCATGGTGAAGAACTTCCTCCTCACGTCCAGCCTGAACCTACCCATCTCCAGCTTTGCTCCATTCCCCCCAGTCCTGTCACTCCCTGATATCAAGAACAGTCCAATTTCATATTTCCAAAGTATTGCAGTTGGCCAGCAGGTTGAGGGAGGTTCTGCTGCACTTCTACTCCTCCTAGGTTAGACCACACCTGGAGTACTGTGTCCATTTCTGGTCCACTCAGGTTGTGAGAGATAGGAAACTGCTGGAGAGAGGCCAGCAAAAGGCCACAAAAATGCTGAGGGGCCTGGAACATCTTTCTCAGGAGGAAAGGCTCAGAGACCTGTGGCTGTTTAGCCTGGAGAGGAGCAGACTGAGAGGGAATCTGAGCAATGCTGGTCAGTAGCTAAAGGATGGAGGTCAAGGGGATGGGCTCTTTTCAGCAGTGCCCAGTGACAGGCCAAGGGGCAACGGGCACAAACTGTGACCCAGGAGGTTTCAGTTAAGTATAAGGAAAAAGTTCTTCACTTTGAGGGTGCTGGAGCCCTGGAGAAGGCTACCCAGAGAGGCTGTGAAGTCTCCATCAGGAGGTGTGTGTGTGTGCAACCTGATGTAGGTGACCCTGCTCTAGCAGAGGGATTGTGCTTGATGATCCTCTAATAGGCACAGTTAGGCTAGAGACACTCTCCACCAATAACACAAATCCTCCTGTTTTCAGCACCTCTTCTGAGCTCTGCACAGCTGTTGGTAGGAAATGCATGGCCAACATCTGCAGAGGGGGTTTTTGATCAAGGCGAGCAAGTTGCTTTTCTGCTGTGTGCTAATGGTGAGTTTGGCTCCATATTTCTGCACTTGGGTTGGGACAATGCCAAGCACAAATCCAGGCTGTGGCTGGAGAGCAGCCTGGAGGAGAAGGCCTCGGGGGTGTCAGTTGGTGTCAAACCCTGCAGGAGCCAGCACTGTTTGCTATGTGCTGGCTGCATCCAGAGTAGGGAGAGCAGGGATTCTGCCTCTCTGCTCTGCTCAGATCACACCTGCAGCACTGCCTCCAGTTCTGGTGTGCCCAGCACAGGAAGGACCTGGGTCTGCTGGAGAGGATTCAGAGGAGGCCATGAAGATGCTCATAGGCTGGAGAACCTCTGCTATGGGAACAGGCTGGGAGAGTTGGGGCTGTTCGGCCTGGAGAAGAGAAGGCTCCAGGGAGACCTTAGAGCAGCCTTTCAGTATCTGAAGGGGGCTACAGCAGAGCTGTGGAGGGACTTTTGACAGTGGCTGAGAGTGATAGGATGAGGAGCAATTAACTGGGGCTTGAGTAGGGTAGATTGAGACTGGAGATTAGGGAGCAACTCTTGAGAGTGAGAGTGGGGAGACACTGGCACAGGTTGCCCAGGGAGGTTGTGGCTGCTCCCTCCCTGGAGATGTTCAAGGCCAGGTTGGATGAGGCCTTGAGCAGCCTGGACTGGTGGGAGGTGTCCCTGCCCATGGCAGGGAAGTTGGTGCTGGATGATTTTTAAGGTCCCTTCCAACCCAAATCTCTGAATTTCCAGTGGCCTTTAGAAATCTCCAATTTTGCATCTGAGGTGGACCGAAAGAGATTGATGGGGAAGGACAGTTCCTGTTGGATTGTACTGACTGCAGCAGGGGATTTGCTTTCACCAGTGACAACTTGGGCTGCTGTCAGCACAGCCTCCTCAGAGCACTGGTGTGAAGTGGCAGGTGAGCATCTCCAGGGCAGAGCAGGAAGAGGGCGGGGGCACCTTTGAAGGGAAGGGCACCATCTCCTCTTCAGGGGCTTTGAACATTCCTGTGGCCCTGCACAAAATAGGAGGATTTGCAAGGAATTTGGGCACTGACGTGCTTCAGAAAATCTTGTCAGTTCCACTGAGGGATTGGTTACATAATTCAGATAAATGCCAAGCCTCCTTTGCATGTTCAGGATTAAATGTGTCTCTTCAGTCACAACAATTTTCCCTATATTTTTTCCCCCTGCAAGCTAATTGCTTCAAGTAAAGAAATCCCTTCCTATCAGAGCAAACAATCTCATCTGGCCGATGAAAGTATTAGTTCTATTTTTCATCTCCCAAATGTTTTCCTCTTTTTATGGCTTTAGGAATCTTCCATGTTTAAAAACAAACAGTTTGCGTCCATTGCCTCTTGCCCTGTCCCTGGGCACCACTGCTCAGAGTCTGGCTGCATCCTGCTGACCCTCACCCTTCAGCTATTGCTCAGCATTGCTGAGATGCCCCTCAGGCTGCTCTTCCCCAGGCTGAACAGCCCCAGGGCTCTCAGCCTCTCCTCACAAGGTGGTGTTCAGTGCCCTCAGCAGCTCAGGAGATCTCTGCTGGACTCTCTCCTGTAGTTCTCTGTCCTTTTAGAACTGAGGAGCCCAGAATTGGACACAGTGCTCCTGATGAGTCCTCCCCAGAGCAGAGGGAGAGAGTAACCTCTCTTGTCCTGCTGGCCACAGTCTTTTAAATGCATCTTAGGAGACTGTTTACCTTCTTGGACACAGCATTACTCCTTCTGTCTCTCCTTTACAGTGCTAGTTGCAATAAACAGCATTTCAGTTACACCTCCACAGCGCCTGAATACCTTCTGCACTGGGATCATAGTGAGGCAGCACCTCCTGGAACACAGCCACATGTCAGGCCACACAGCGCAGGTATGTTCCATGCAGGCTCCTCAGGCTGCTGCACTGCCAACTGCAAAGTCAGCCCTGAGATCTCACTGACAAACACTCTTCTTCTAGAGAAACACAGAACCACAGAATGGAAGTGGCTGGAAGAGAACTCCAGAGGTTATCCAGCCCAACTTCCCTGCCAGAGCAGAGTCACCCAGGGCAGGGCACACAGGAAAGGTGTGGTTAGTGGGGTTGGAAAAGCTCCAGAGAAGGAGGCTCCACAACCTCTCTGGGCAGCCTGCTCCAGGCCTCCAGCACCCTCACACCAAAGAACTTTCTCCTCCTCTTGAGGTGGAACCTCCTGGGTCCCAGCTTGAACCTGCTGTTCCTTGTCCTGTCACTGGGCACCACCAAACAGAGCCTGGCACCTTCATCCTTACACCCACCTCTCTGGTATTGATAGACATTGATCAGATCCCCTCTCATCCTTCCTCTCTCCAGACTAACCAGCCCCAGGGCTCTTAGTTTCTCTTCCAAACACAAATGTTCCAGTCCTCCAATCATCCTTTGGTTCTCCATTAGACTCTCTCCAGCAGGTCCCTGTCTCTCTTGAGCTGGGGAGCCCAAAACAGGACACAGCATTCCAGGTGTGGTCTGAGCAGGGCAGAGCATAGGGGCAAGAGAACCTCCCTAGCCCTGCTGGCCACACTTCGTGGCTGCAGCCCAGGATGCCCTTGGCCCTCTTGGCCACAAGGGCACATTGCTGCCCCATATAGAACTTGCTGCCCACCAGCACTCCAAGGGCTTACTCCATGGAGCTGCTTTCCAGCAGGGCAACTCCTAACCTGTGCTGGTGCTTGCTGTTGCTCCTCCCCAGATACAGGACTCTCACTCATCCTTACTGAACTTCACGAGGTTCTCTTCTCCCAGCAAACAGCCTATCCAGATCTGGTCGGATGGCAGCACAGCTGAGGGCCTCTCAGCCACACCTTGCAGTTTGCTATCATCAATCAAGTTGCTTAGAGTCCTCTCTATCCACCTTCTGCCTTCATAAAATCATAGAATCAACCAGGTTGGAAGATACCTCCAAGATCATCCAGTCCAACCTATCCCCCAGCCCTATCCAGTCAACTAGACCATGGCACTAAGTGCCTCATCCAGGCTTTGCTTGAACACCTCCAGGGACGGTGCCTCCATCACCTCCCTGGGCAGCCCATTCCAATGCCAATCACTCTCTCTGGGAAGAACTTCCTCCTAACATCCAGCCTAGACCTCCCCTGGCACAACTTGAGACTGTGTCCCCTTGTTCTATTGCTGGTTGCCTGGGAGAAGAGGCCACCCCCACCTGGCTACAATGTCCCTTCAGGTAGTTGTAGACAGCAATGAGGTCACCCCTGAGCCTCCTCTTCTCCAGGCTGCACACCCCCAGCTCCCTCAGCCTCTCCTCATAGGATTTGTGCTCCAGGCCCCTCACCAGCTTTGTTGCCCTTCTTTGGACATGTTCCAGCACCTCAACATCTCTCTTGAATTGAGGGGCCCAGAACTGGACACAGTACTCAAGGTGTGGCTACTCAAGGTGTGGCCTGAGCAGTGCTGAGTACAGGGGAAGAATAACCTCCCTTGTCCTACTGGCCACACTGTTCCTGATGCAGGCCAGGATGCCATTGTCTCTCTTGGCCACCTGGGCACACTGCTGGCTCATCTTCAGCTACTATCTATCAGTACCCCCAGGTCCCTTTCCTCCTGACTGCTCTCCAGCCACTCAGTCCCCAGCCTATAGCGCTGCTTGGGGTTGTTGTGGCCAGTTCCAAATGAACAGATGAAATCATACAGCTTTGGGAACCACCAGAAGTTGCCCTGGCAACAATTGTTTTCCATTCCATTTTTGCTCACTGTTTCTCTGGCTTCCGTTTCTGACAGCACACGAAGCACAACCAATGCAGCTCGTCAGAGGGAAGCAGCATCAGCACTTGGCCACACAAAGCTTTTTCCTTCCTCTCACACTATCAGGGTGTGGGCTGAAGGTGAGGCCTGTCCAGTGCATAAGGAATTGGTTGGATGGTTGCGTGCAAAGGGAAGTGATTGACAGATCCATGTCCAGCTGGAGATGGGTGACAAGTGGTGTCCCTCAGGGGTCCATACTGAGATCAAGGCTGTGCAGTATCTTCCCCAGTGACATGGACAGGGAGACTGAGGCACCCTCAGCAAGGCTGCAGATGGCACCAAGCTGAGTGGTGTGGTTGATAAGGATGGGATGGGGACATCCAGGGAGGCCTGGACAGACTGAACAGCTGGGCTGAGAAGAACCTCATGAGGTTCAATAAGGCCAAGGGCAAGGTCCTGCACCTGGGTCAGGGCAACCCTCAGCAACAATCTGGGCTGGGGGTGATGAGATTGAGAGCAGCCCTGCAGAGCAGGACCTGGGGGTGCAGGTGGGGGAGAAGCTGGGCAGAAGCAAAAGCTATGCAGAAAGGTGGGAGCTGTCCAAAAGCGGGGACGGCCCAGTCGCGGCAGGGACCTCTCCTGTCGGGCACTCTACCAGGAGCTCTTCTCAAGGCAGGAGCTATAAGGAGAGGACCTTTTCCTGTTCTCCCTCGCTCTGTGCAGGCTCTTCCAGACCGAGTGCCGGTTCAGCGCCGCAGCGCGGGGGCGAAAGCCCAGCCAAGCCGCAGCCCGGCACACCTGCCGAGAGGCGCCCCCTGCTGGTCCCCCCGCAGGCCTGCAGGCCGCAGCGGGGAGGGCAGTTTGCACTCCTTCTCCCATTCAAACCCACGGAGGGGAGGGGGCAGAAGGAGGAATTCGGGGTACCCCAGGACAGGTGGACAAGATGCCCTTGGAGGGTCCCTTTTGACCCACTGCACCCTGTGAGTCTGTGCACAGTCGCACCTATGATCAGCACCAGTGCACTACAGAAGCTATAAGTATCTTGCTTTCAAAATCTGGGGAAGGGGCATAACACTGGCTGAATTCTACAATAGAAGCAGTTTTGGTTGCTTTAAAAGGGCCAAGAGTTGCCAGCACACCACGTTTCTTGCTTATTTTAATTTCTTATATAGTACAATGCTAATGAGGCACCGTCCCTGGAGGTCTTCAAGCAAAGCCTGGATGAGGCACTTAGTGCCATGGTCTAGTTGACTGGTTAGGGCTGGGGGATAGGTTGGGCTGGATGATCTTGGAGGTCTCTTCCAACCTGGCTGATTCTATGATTCTATTTCAAGACTGAAAATGTTACTATTTTTATTTATCTATATATAAAAAATATATTTTTAATGGCTTCCAGAGGGTGAATGACCCAGATTACATGGGAGGGGCAAGCACTGCTCTCTGCCTCTTTTTTGTTTTGTTCTGGCTGAATATGTGCCCCAAAGGAGCTCTTAAAGTCCATGTAAATGCCAATTTTCATTAAGCCTATGGAACGAAATGTAGCAGCTAGAAGGTAACTGGGATGTAATTTGACAGCTTTGAGAGCTCTTCCTCTTTGGACAGATCTCATTGAGTTTGGCAAATGGATTCAAGAGCTGTGAGCTCTCAAGCAGACAGGTGAACAGCAAAGCAAAGGACATGAAGTCTTCTTGCTGCCCTGACCAGAAACCGTGCCTAAGCTGTATGATGGTGTTTAGAAGGGCCAGCAGCCCCTCCTCCAGAGCTCCTCACCTTTCTGCATGTGTAATGAAAAAAAAAAGTAGAATTTTCCTCTCTAACAGCAAAAATAAATCTTAAATATCATCCATGCACTTCCCAAAGTAAAAAAACCAAACAAACAGTCCCTGCCCATCACTGTCTCCTTCACTGCACCTCGAGGTGCTGACTTCTGTCTAATGCCAGGAGAATATTTATGGCTGCAGCATTAAGGCCATGGCATTTGCAAGGATGTTTTAGGGAGAAGTTCCTTTTTGTCTTCCTCTGAACAATTCTCTCAGCTGTAGTTTTGTAATCCACACACTGTGCAAGTTGAGGTGGCAGAGAAGCTGTAAGAGGAGAGATCCAGAGGAGGACACAAAGATAATCAGAGGGCTGGAGCACCTCTTCCAGGAAGACAGGATGATGGAATTGGGGCTGTGCAGCCTGGAGAGAAGGCTTCAGGGAGACCAGATAGTGAGCTTCCAGTGCTTGAAGGGGACCTAGAGGAAGGTTGGGCAGGGACTGTTCAAAAGGGCTTGGAGGAATAGGACGAGGGGCAATGGCTTGAAAGCTTCTGGGATGCACTTTGCCAATAGGTGAGCTGGCAGCTGCCTATCTGCTAGGTTTACATCTTTCCAAGTCAGGAGACAGATTGTCTTTAGCAGCTTCAATCCTTTATCCTTCTCCCCTTGCTGTATCATAGAATCATAGAATCAGGCAGGTTGGAAGAGACCTTGAAGATCATCCAGTCCAACCTAGCACCCAGCCCTATCCAGTCAACCAGACCATGGCACTAAGTGCCTCAGACAGGCTTTTCCTTAACACCTCCAGGGACGGTGCCTCCACCACCTCCCTGGGCAGCCCATTCCAATGCAAATCACTCTCTCTGTGAAGAACTTCCTCCTAACATCCAGCCTGTACTTCCCCCGGCACAACTTGAGACTGTGTCCCCTTGTTCTGTTGCTGGTTGCCTGGGAGAAGAGACCAACCCCACCTGGCTACAGCCTCCCTTCAGGTAGTTGTAGACAGCAATAAGGTCACCCCTGAGCCTCCTCTTCTCCAGGCTAAACAACCCCAGCTCCCTCAGCCTCTCCTCATAGGGTTTGTGTTCCCACACCTAGGAGCTCCAAACCATGTGCTGCTCTCTGTAATTGCCTACCACGAGGCAACTGCCAGGGTGATGACATCATTTTTTTTTTGCCAGAATTAAACTCTTTAGATTTTCTGAGAGAGCATTTAAAGCCTCAGGCATTGCTCAGAGATGAGCCAGCCTGCCAAGCATCCCAGGCTTTCACACAGACACAGCTCTTTAGGGTGCTGAGTTTCTTTGCCCTGAAATTTTCCAATAGCTTCACGTGGCTTTGCCTCAGGGGAATAAAAAGAGCTGGCAAGTTAATTCAAACCAGTTCTGGTTGTAGCAGATGTGTTCATCTCCCTCCTGCCTTCAGCACTGCCAGAGCTGGTAAAGTTCTCCATGGAGCAAGTTCAGATAACACAGAGAATCACAGAGTGGTCTGGGCTGGAAGAGACCTCCAAAGCTCATCCAGTCCAGCCCCTCTGCACTCAGCAGGCACATCCTTCACTAGAGCAGGTTGCCCACAGCCCTGTCCAACATCACCTCGAATATCTCAAAGGATGGGGCCTCAACTACCTCCCTGGCCAACCTGCTGCAGTTGTTCACCACTCTCATGGTAAAGAACTTCCTTCTAACATTCAGTTCACAGGATCACAGGGTCACAGGATGTCAGGGGTTGGAAGGGACCCAGAGAGATCATTGAGTCCAAGCCCCCTGCCACAGAAGGACCAGACAAACTAGCTCAGGTTACACAGGAACACATCCAGACAGGCCTTCAAAGCCTCCAGACAAGGTGACTCCCAATCTCTCTGGGAGCCTGTTCCAGTGCTCTGGGACTTTTACAGTCAAGAAGTTCCCCCTTGTGTTGAGCTGGAACCTCCTGTGCTGCAGCTTCCACCCATTGCTCCTTATCCTATCCCAGGGAGCAAGTGAGCTGAGCCTGCTCCTGACCCCCAGCCCCCAGATATTTATAGACATTGATTAAATCCCCTCTCAGTCTTCTCTTCTCCAGACTAAGCAGCCCCAGGTCCCTCAGCCTCTCCTCATCAGGTAGTCCCCTAATCATCCACATAGCCCACTGCTAGACCCTCTCCCGCAGATCCCTGTCCAACTTAAATTGAGGAGTCCAAAACTGAAGTCAGTACTCGAGATGAGGTCTCACTAGGGCAGAGTAGAGGGAGAGGAGAACCTCCCTTGATCTGCTGTTTCCAAGAAACTTTCTGTGCCTCAACTTCCACCCATTGCCCCTTGCCTTCTTCAGCCCTTCAAATTACAACTCCAGAGTCTTCCCGAGTAGATGGCATAAGCACATCTGGAGTGACAGTGGTGGTTTAGCTTTCAGTGTTTGCTTTCAAAACATCCTTCCCCACTCAAAAGTTGGCAGAGGGTTCCTGAGTGCCTTTGAAGTGAGTCCATGTGTTTTATTTGCAAAAAATACCTTCTGGTTGTCCTTGCAAAGCTCAAGTGGATGCGAGTGACCCAGAACCTGCTCAGCCTGCTGAGGAACACTGTGGCTCACGAATGGAACAGGCAGAATGGGGCATCAGGAGCGTCCAACTGGGCACAGGCAGGTATTCAATATTAGGGTTATGGTTAAATGGTCTTTTGCACAAAAAAAAAGGGCTGGGTTGCAGCTAAACAAGTCAAGTCTACATAAAATCACAGAATGGTTGAGGTTGGAAGGGACCTCCAGAGATCATCCAGTCCAACTTCCCTGCCACAGGAGGATCACCCAGGGCAGATCACCCAGGACCACATCCAGGTGGGTTTGGAAAGGCTCCAGAGGAGATTCCACAAACTCTCTGGCCCTGGGCAGCCTTTGGAGGTCATTTCCAACCCAGACCATTTTATGATTCTGTTGTTCTGTGTTTCTGTTCCTGCTCACCTTCAGGACTTCTGCTGGAAGGTGTCCAGAGATGGGGCACGAAGATGATCAGGAGGCTGGGGATCCTCTCCCATGAGGACAAGCTGAGAGAGTTGGGGTTGTTCAGAAAAGAGAAGGCTCTGAGGAGATCTTATTGCCACCTTCCAGTATCTGAAGTGGGCTATGAGAAAGCTGGGGAGGGACTTTTTAGGCTGTCAGGTGGTGACAGGACTGAGGGGAATGGATCCAAGTTGGAGGAGGGCAGATTTAGATGAGATGTTAGGAAGTTTTTCACCATGAGGGTGGTGAGACTCTGGAACAGGTTGGAGGTGGAAGCCTCATCCCTGGAGGTTTTTAAGGCCAGGCTGGATGTGGCTCTGGACAGCCTGATCTAGTGTGAGGTGTCTCTGCCCATGGCAGCGGGGTTGGAACTGGATGATCCTTGAGGTCCCTTCCAGCCCCAACAGTTCTGTGATTCTATGGCTCAGGGATTCTACTCAGATGACAGCAGTGGCCAAGGCACTGAGTAATCCCTGTGTACAAAGCTTCCTTTCCTCTTTTCTTCACTTTTCCCAGCAAAAACTCCAACCAGAGTCTGTGGAAATGGTATTGGGCTGCTTACTCAAGGAACCTAAAGCCATAGCTCTCTGCAGCCTGCCCTTAGACAAACTGAAAGTTGTCATGGTGTGCCTCAGTCAGCTCAGACCTGCTTCCCCTGACGTGTGAGCAGACATTCCAATTAGCTTCCCATCTTGTGCAGCAGAGGAAAACCTTAAATCAAGGCAACTACCCTCTTAGCTGTTTGTGTTGGATGCTGTTGCAACTTGATGGACCATAGCAAGAGACAGAGTGACTGCAGGATATATATAGAGCAAAACAGTAAAGACAATAAATTAAAAATCAGATCTTAAGTGATGGGATTTATTATTCAATTTGGGCTGAAAATTATTTCTTAGTCATGCAGTCATTTAGTCACTTTGCCCTCAGGAGCTGGGAGGATGTAGTGCCTCTTAAAAGTCACATTTACCTTCAGCTGGATTCCACATGCTCTGTGTATCAGTGTTGCTTTCTGTGCTGTGAGAGCACTTTTGGGTGCTCTTGGTGGACAAGAGCTGTCCCAGTCTATGCAAGGAGCATGCTGGCCCATCAAGCAGCCCAGTGCTGTAGAGGAGAAAGTGTTTCCTTGCCTCCACTGCCTCTGTAGCAGCATGGATCAGTCACAGTCCCCTACCACCCACTGCAACGGGGGGGGGGGGGGGGGTGGGGGGGGGGTGGGGTGGGGAAGAAGAAAGAGAGCCCTTAGGACAATAAGGCAAAAGTTCCCAGTGGAAAGCACAACCAGCTACTGCAGCTTAACCTCCAGGACAATGTTTTCAACCTCCCTAGCAAAGCAGGTTAAATTTGGTATTTTCATGGATTGATAAAATGGCTTGGGTTGGAAGTGACCTCAGAGATCATCCAGTTCCAACTCCCCTGCCATGGGCAGGGACTCTTCCCCCCAGCACAGGTTGCTCAAAACCTCATTCAATCTGGCCTTGAACATCTCCAGGGAGGAGGCAGCTACAGCCTCCCTGGGCAACCTGTGCCAGTGTCTCCCCACCCTCACTGCTGAGAATTTCTTCCTCATCTCAATCTGCTCCCTTCCAGCTCAGACCACTCCCTCTCATCCTATCACTCCCAGCCGTTGTCAGAAGTCCCTTCCCAGCTTTCTCTCAGGCCCCTCTCAGGTAGTGGAAGGTTGCTCTAAGGTCTCCCTGGAGCCTTCTCTTCTCCAGGCTGAAGAGCCCCAACTTTCCCAGCCTGTCCCCACAGGGGAGGTTCTCCAGCCCTCTGAGCACCTTTGTAGCCTACTCTGGACCCTATCCAGCAGCTTCATCTCCCTGTAATGCTGGGGGCCCCAGAGCTGGAGGCAGTGCTGCAGGTGATGCCTCAGCAGAGCAGAGCAAAGGGGCAGAATCCCCTCCCTGTGTTGCTGCTCTCCGTGCTCTGGCTGCAGCCAGCACACAGCTGGCTCTGGGCTGCCAGGATACTTGCAGCTCATTCTGTGAGAACAGAGCAAAAAGGCCTGAATCAGCTGATCAGTGTTTGAAAGGTCTGCAGCTGGGATGGAACTCCAAGATCAGTCATCAAGCTTCCTGTCTGATGGAAACCAATTCCAGTGCAATCGCTGCTGGTTTCCATCTACTGTCAGGGAACTTACTCCCAGCTTTCATTGAGGAGCAGTTTCTAGCCCAGATCATTGGACTCTCAAACTGCATGTGCAGAGTGTCTGGTTGCACAGCTTGAGACCTTGAGCTCAACCTTGCCACCAGTTTTGAGGCTGACCTTGATGAGTAGGAGTCTGAAATTCAACAGCTGCAGAAAAAGAAGAAAAGCTTCTGTGGGAGGCAACAGACCACTTGGTCACCATGGTGGTGATCAAGCAACACACAGCCTGTGAAGCTTTGTAAGCTTCACTTTAGAGTCAGTGAAAGAGGCAAAGGAGGCATCTGATAGCTACGTGAAGGTCAGCTACAGAAACAACGAGCCACATTCTTGGGATTTCAGGGAATCCTGGGATCATCCTTGTTGGAAAAGACCATCTGTCAGCCCAACAGCATCGTGGCCTATGATGCAACATGGGCAGCAGAGGAAAGCTGCAGCCCAACAGGCTCAGGATAGGCATTCAGAGAAATATCTGAGCCATTGCAGAGGTTGGCTGGTGCAAATCTCCATCACTGGAGGCTGGGCTTGTGTTCATTGGAAACAGTCAGCACCAGCACAGAGCAATCACAGAAACAGAGAGCTGCTGAGGTTGGAAGAGACCTCTGAGCTCATCCATCCCAAGCACTCACCCAGAGCTCACAATGCTACCACTGCTGCTCAGGTACCACCACTGCACCACATCCCTCAGCACCACGTCCATGCATCTTTTAAACCCCTCCTGGGTGGAGGCTCCACCACCTCCCTGGGCAGCCGGGGACAGTGCCTGAGATCCCTTGTTGGGAAGACATCTTCCCTGATATCCAACCTGAATCCCCCTTGGCACAAGTGGAGGCAATCTCCTCTTGTCCTGTCACTTGTGGCATCCCCATGATGCTGGAGGAAATCTGCTGAGTCCTCACTGGTCAGTTAACACTGGTCATAGTTTTCCTGAGGTCCCCCAGGAGATGCCAGAGATACTCTGCAGGAGCAGGTGGGATACCACCCTGGTTTGCCATCCACCTGTCTGCTCCTCATTTTGAGTGTGCTTTATATTCCCTGCAGAAAAGACAAGTGGTCAGGACAAGCTCAGCCACAGTGTGCTCACGTCTGAGCAGCTGTCCTACCAGCAGTCCTTCACCCTGCCTGGAATATCTCCTCAGTGGGATGCTTTAGTCTCTGCTGCAGCTCTTGGAGAGGATAATCACAGAATTATAGAATGTTGAGGTTGGAAGAGACCTCTGAGATGATCCAGTCCAACCACTCACCTGGACCTCACAATGCCACCACTGCTGCTAGCCTACCACCACTGAACCACAACCCTCAGCACTACATCCACGGATCTCTACTCCACTCTGCTGAGATCCCACCTGGAGTACGGTGTCCAGTTCTGCAGCTCCTGATACAGGAGGGATATGGAGGTGCTGGAAGGTGTCCAGAGAAGGGCCATGAGGATGAGCAGAGGGCTGGAGCTGCTCTGCTATGAGGAGAGACTGAGGGATTTGGGGTTGTTCAGTCTGGAGAGGAGAAGGCTCTGAGGTGACCTTATTGTGGCCTTGCAGTATCTTAAGGGGGCCTATAAGAAAGCTGAGGAGGGACTTTTTAGTCTGTCAGGTAGTGTTAGGACTGGGGGGAATGGAGCAAAGCTGGAAATGGGTAGATTCAGACTGGATGTTACCAAGAAGTTCTTCAGTGTGAGGGTGGTGAGAGACTGGAACAGGTTGCCCGGGGAGGTGGTGGCAGCTTCATCCCTGGAGGTGTTTAAGGCCAGGCTGGATGAGGCTCCAGACAGCCTGATCTAGTGTGAGGTGTCCCTGCCCATGGCAGAGGGGTTGGCACTGGATGATCCTTGTGGTCCCTTCCAACCCTGACTGATTCTATGATTCTATGATTCTATCTTTTAAATCCCTCCAGGGATGGGGACTCCATCACCTCTCTGGGCAGCCTGAGAACCCTTGCTGGGAAGAGACTTTTCTTGCTATCCAACTTCATCCTCCCTTGGCACAAGACAGTTGTGACAAAGCTGCAGCCAGCCTTATCAAGTCCTATTGACAAGAAGCTGGATTAGAGCTCTCCAGCAGTTTTTGCCACCAGCACTGCTGGGAGTCTATAAAGTGTGGCCGAAATGCTTTTCCTTAGCACCTCCCAGCAAACAGCAATTCCAGCACCTCCTGAGTCACAAGATCCCTAGGCACAGGCTGCACCCTGAGCAACCTGAGATGATCAGAGATGGCAAACTCAAGCCAAACTTGACTTATTCAAAATGACACTGGAGAGAAAAAGCAGGTCAAAGAACAGAGAGGGCTCTTGGGAATCAGGAGCGAGCTTCCAAAAGCGTTTTAGACAATGAGATTTTGTGCTTCTTAAAGGCTTTTCTGCAAGAAGTCCACTCTTTGTTTAATTGCAAATAGGCAACCTGCAAGCTTCACCCTTAAATATCTTCCAGAGCTCTCTAGCTGCATTATCTGAGCGCAGCAGGCATCATACTTTGGGTAAGTGGAGGATGATAGAAGCCTTAGGGAACTTTTGAAGAGAGTTGATTCAATAATTCATTCACTTCCCTCTAATACTGTGCTGAGGAAAAGTTAAACACAGGCTCTGCTTTGATAAGTGAATGAACTCTCCAAATGCAGTTTCCTCAAAGGATTAATTCAATTTGCTGCCTTCCTCAGAGTAACCCTTTAGGAGGC
Organism: Pogoniulus pusillus; assembly: GCF_015220805.1. Classification (NCBI taxonomy): domain Eukaryota; kingdom Metazoa; phylum Chordata; class Aves; order Piciformes; family Lybiidae; genus Pogoniulus; species Pogoniulus pusillus. The sequence continues at coordinate 24,700,074 of NC_087270.1, read as the reverse complement.
AACAGCAGGGAACAGGCCCAGGAGAGAAGCACTGGGCAGGCACCAGGCACTGCTCCCCGGACTAGTGCTAGGCTGTGCTGAACTGCAGAGCCTGAGGCTGAAGTGCAGGTGTCACAGGTGGGGACAGGATTTCATGTCTTGGCATGGCCTCCTGCTTCTAGACCCCAGAGCTTGGCACAGGGCAGCTTCTTGCAGAGCAGGGAAGCCTTGCAAAAAGCTCTCATGGAGACTGCATTGGGAAAATTGTGTCCAGTTCTGGGACTCTCAGGTCAAGAAGCACCTCAAGGAACTGCTTGGAAGAGTCCAGCCCAGTGCCACCAAACTGCTGCAGGGAGTGAACATGTCCTGTGAGGCCAAGCTGAGGGAGCTGGGACTGGGAGCTTGGAGCAGAGGAGCCTGAGGGATCACAAAATCACAGCATATTAGGAGTTAGAAGGGACCCAAGGAGATCATTGAGTCCAACTCCCCTGCCAGAGCAGGACCACACAATCTAACACAGCTCACAGAGGAACACATCCAGACAGGCCTTCAAAGTCTCCAGAGAAGGAGACTCCACAACCCCTCTGGGGAGCCTGTGCCAGTGCTCTGGGACCCTTACAGCAAAGAAGTTCCCCCTTGTGTTGAGCTGGAACCTCCTGTGCTGCAGCTTACACCCATGAGGGCTGCCCTCAGTGCTGTGCTAAAGGTGTGCAGGGCAGTGTCGGGAGGACACAGCCAGGCTCTGCTCAGGGGTGGCCAAGGGCAGCACAAGGGGCACTGGGGGCAAGCTGGAGCAGAGGAGGTGCCACAGGAACAGGAGGGGAAACTTTATTCTTCCTGTGAGGGTGCTGGAGGCCTGGAGCAGGCTGCCCAGAGAGGTTGTGGAGTCTCCTTCTCTGGAGACATTCCAACCCCACCTGAATGTGTTCCTGTGTGCCCTGCCTCGGGTGACCTTGCTCTGGCATCTTTCAAAGTCCCTTCCAACCCCTAAGGCTCTGTGAGTCTGTGATTTCTGGGAGTGAGGGTGTGGGGCAAAAGGATTGAGCTGGGCCCTCTCCAGTGGTGCCCAGTGATAGGACAAGGGGCAATGGGCACCAATTATTATGTTTAAGTGATACCTGGGGTACAAACCATTAAACATAAGGAGAAACTTCTACCCTTCAAGGGTACTGGAGGCCTGTAGCAGGATGCCCAGAGCTTGCAGAGTCTCCTTCTCCAAACAGAGATTCCAAACCCACCCAGACATGTATCCTGTGCAACCTGCTCCAGACAAACCTTCTTTAGCAGGGGTATTGGATTCAATGATGTCCAGAGGTCCCTTCCAACAGCAAGCATCCTGTGTATCTATGCTTCTGTGACTCTGTGACTCTGTGACTCTGTATGTGAAAGCACTGCTGGCTGCATGACCCCATCAACATGGGATTGCATGCATCACATCCAGGGATATGATTTCCCCAGCCTAGAACTGAGCTGAATCTGGCCAGCTGGACAGCATCTGCCCTTCTGCTTCACTCCTTTGGCTGTCCAAGAAAACCAAAGGCTGTGAAAGTGTTTTTAGCAAAAAAAAACCCAAAACACCAAAAGAGATGAGCCCTGCTTGAAAAGTTATTCAGGAAATAGCTGAGCACCTCCCCTGTGGGGACAGGCTGGGAGAGTTGGGGCTGTTCAGCCTGGAGAGGAGAAGGCTCCAGGGAGACCTTAGAGCAGCCTTCTGCTACCTAAGAGCTGGGAATGGACTTTTAACAAGGGCTGAGAGTGATAGGATGAGAGGGAAAGGATTGAAGGGCAGATTGAGACTGGAGATGAGGAAGAAATTCTTGAGAGTGAGGGTGGGGAGACACTAGCACAGGTTGCCCAGGGAGGGAAGAAGTTCAAGGTCAGGCTGGACAAGACCTTGGTCTAGTGAAGGGTGTCCCTGCCCATGGCAGGAGGGTTGTAACCAGAAGGTGTTTAAGGCTCCTCCCAACCCATTCTATGAACCTATGAACATAGAATCATAGAATCAACCAGGTTGGAAGAAATCTCCAAGATCATCCAGTCCAGCCTAGCACCCAGCCCTATCCAATCAACCAGACCATGGCACTAAGTGCCCCATCCAGGCTTTTCCTGAACACCTCCAGGGACAGCGACTCCACCACCTCCCTGGGCAGCCCATTCCAATGCCAATCACTCTCCCTGTGAAGAACTTCCTCCTAACATCCAGCCTAGACCTCCCCTGGCACAACTTGAGACTGTGTCCCCTTGTTCTATTGCTGATTGCCTGGGAGAAGAGACCAACCCCACCTGGCTGCAGCCTCCCTTCAGGTAGCTGTAGACAGCAATGAGGTCACCCCTGAGCCTCCTCTTCTCCAGGCTACCATTGAGTAACTCAGCTTGGCAAGGCCCCTGTCCAGCTCTCTGCTCCCAAAATGGCACCTCCAGACTGGATCAGGTTGATCATGCACTTAGCCAGGCAATTTTTTGCAGATACTCCATGATTACTGTTTTCCTCTTAAGTCTGCTTTCCCCTCTTGATGTGTTTGAACACAGCAATTTCTCAGGCGGATCCTCGCTAATACAGTGCAAGTAAGCAGAAGAGGCTGCTGGAGCCTTCTTGTAATTCACAGCCTGGGCCTGTAAACACTGCTGATTCATTGGTAATTAGTCACACAGTGCTCTCATCTCGCCAGTTCTGAGAGTCTGCAAGATGATCCAAATGGAAGGCAAGAAAAACAAAGTGTCCAGTCCAGTTTCTACTAAAGTGTTGCTGTAGATGGGGCCAAGGTAAGTCAATGAGTGTCAGCTGAGTTTTCCAACACCAGAAAAGCCAACATGGGTTAAAAGCACATTCCTGAGTGATGTAGCACATTCACAGGTTGAATCGGGTTGGAAGGGACCCTCCAAGGGCATCTTGGCCACCACACCCTGCACTCAGCAGGGACACCTCCAGCTGGAGCAGGCTGCACAGGGACACAGCAAGGCTGAGCTTGAATGTCTGCAGGGACAGGGCCTCAAGCACAGCCCTGGGCAGCCTGTGCCAGTGTCTCACCACTCTGCTTCTGCACAACTTCCTCCTCAGGTCCAACCTAACTCTGCCCTGCTCCACTTTCAAACCATTGCCCTTGTCCTATCACTCCATGTCCTAAATAGTCCCTCCCCAGCCTCTCTGCAGCTCTAAGGTTTCCCCAGAACCTTCTCTTCTCCAGGCTGAGCAGCCCCAGCTCTCCCAGTCTGTCCCCACAGCAAAGGTTCACCAGCCTTTTGAGCATCTTTGTGGCCTCCTCTGAACCCTCTCCAGCAGGTCCATATCTCTCTTCTGTTGGGATCCAACACTGCCCTGCAGGTGAGGTCTCAGCAGAGCAGAGCAGAGCAGAGCAGAGGGGCAGGATCCTCCCTCTCCATCTCTGGCCATGCTGCTCTGGGTGCAGCCCAGGCTGCCCTTGGCTTTCTAGGCTGCCAGTGCCCATTGCTGGCTCAGGTTGAGTGGCCTCCTCTGGCATCTGCTCCAACAGTTCCATGTCCTCCTTCCGCTGGGCACATCAGCACTGGAGGCAAGATTGGAGGTGAGGCCTGAGCAGATCAGAGCAGAGCCAAGGGGCACAATCCCCTCTCTTGCCCTGCTGCACACACAGCAGCCAGCACACAGCCTTCTGAGCGGTGTGAGGGCACTGCTGGCTCCTGGGCAGCTGCTCAGCAACTAACACCCCCAAGGCTCTTTCTTCAAGGGTTGCTCTTAACCCACTCTGCACCCAGCCTGTATTTGTGTCTGTGGCTGGCCCAACCCAGAAGCAGGGCCTTGCACTTTGATTTGTGCTGGCTGCTCTTTAAAAGCTGGCTGCATCAGGAAAGGCAGTCTGTGTGAAGTGGTTCCTACCCTTGCTACCTAGAGGTACCCTCCTTAGAAGGCAGTGGCTGCTGATGTGCTCTTTCTGCCAGCAGGCTGAAGGTCTTTCTGCCAGCAGAAGCCCAGAAACTGATCCTGTGATTTCTTTTTCCCCTGGGAATTAACAGTCAGAGCAATGGACAAATCTACAGTGCCTGGCATCTTCCAAACTCTCTGGCTGCCTTGCTGGCTTCAGACAGAACTATTAAGAGCCTCTAGCAACGGGATAAAATTTGGTGGCCTAAGTCACTGCTATCTGAACTCTCATGCCCCTGTGCTCAGCACCTCCCAGGCCACAGCTCGAGTGCTGTGTTCAGCTCTGGGACCCTCACTGCAAGAAGGACACTGAGGGACTGGAGCCTGTCCAGAGCAGAGCAGTGAGGCTGCAGAAGGGCCTGGAGCAGCTGTGCTGTGAGGAGGGGCTGAGGGAGCTGGGGGTGTGCAGGCTGCAGAAGAGGAGACTGAGGGCAGAGCTCATTGCTCTCTGCAGCTCCCTGCAGGGAGGTTGGAGTGAGGAGGGGGCAGCCTCTGCTCCTTGGTGCCAAGGGACAGGAGCAGAGGAAATGGTTCCAAGCTGCCCCAGGGGAGGCTCAGGATGGATGCTAGGAAATATTTCTGCCCTGGAAGGGTTCTCAGACCTTGGAATGTTCTGCCCAGGGCAGTGCTGGAGTCCCCATGCCTGGGGGTGTTCCAGCAGCCTGCGGAGCTGGTGCTGAGGGACATGGTTTAGTGCTGAGCCTGCAGTGCTGGGTGGAGGGTGGGGCTGGATGAGTCTGGAGGCTTCTTCCAACCAAAGACACTCTGCGCTTGTGTGATCATTTTTTTCTGATGTAAACATGAGTTTCTCATGAATTTAAAACAAAATCCTGGAATGCTGCAGCTCCAAACCTACCCAGAGGAACTGAGGAGGCAGAAATCATGTGCAGAGTGACAAGAGTAAGAAATCCACACCAGCAGAATGCTGTTGTCAAGCCACACACTAGTTGCCAGGGCTAGGACACCACATCCTCCACCTCAGACTGAGCCTCAGCAGTCAGCAGAAGCAGAACCACCCTTACTGAAGAAGGAGCTGGGTTTCTGCCTTCCACTGGCAACCCAAGGCACCTTACCCACCGAGCACTGAGCTTCCCTCCAGCAGAGGGGAGTGCAGCCTGTGCAGCAGGAGCTGACAGGAGCTCCAGAAGGCAAGAGCCTGACATTTTCACCATAGAATGAATCACAAAGTGGTTTAGGTTGGAGGGGACCTGAAAGCTCAGTCAGTTCCAACCCCCTGCCAAAGGCAGGGACACCTCCCACTAGAAGAGGTCGCTCAAGGCCTCATCCAATCTGTTCTTGAACACCTCCATGGAGGTTGTAGATCACAGAGCCACAGAATGTGATCAAAGATCATCTCCAAAGGTCATCTAGTCCCACCCCCTCTGCAGTCAGCTGGGGCATCCTCAACTAGAGCAGGCTGCCCACAGCCCTACTGACCCTCACTTGGAATATCTCCAGGCATGGAGCCCCAAGCACCTCCCCACACAACCTGCTGCAGTGTTCCACTACCCTCATGGTGAAGAACCCGTTCCTAACATCCCATCTTAATCTGTTCTTCTCTAGTTTGAAGCCACTGCCCCTTGTTCTGGGGTCCTTGATCCAAGAAGGACATTGAGGGGCTGGAGAGTATCCAGAGAAGGGCAAGGAAGCTGGAGAAGGGTCTGGAGAAGAGGGCTGGGAAGGAGCAGCTGAGGGAGCTGGGGGTGTTCAGTGTGGAGAAGAGGAGGCTGAGGGCAGAGCTCATTGCTCTCTACAGCTCCCTGAGAGGAGGATGCAGCCAGGCAGGGGTTGGGCTCAGCTCTCTAGTAACAAATGATAGGGGGAGAGGAAATGGCCTCAGGCTGGCCCAGGGGAAGTTTAGGTTGGACATTAGAAGAACTTTCTTGACTGAAAGGGTTCTCAATGTCTGGCAGAGGTTGCCCAGGGAGGTGGTTGAATGCCCGTGGCTGGAGGGGTTTGAAAGAGGCAGAGCTGTGGTGCTGAGGGCTGTGGCTTAGCCCCAGCCCTGGCAGAGTAGGAGAATGGCTGAACTGGAGGATCTGAAAGACCTTTTCCACCCAAAAGGCCTCAGGTTGCACCAAGGGAAGTTCAGGTTGAACAACAGGAAGAATTTCTTCCCTGACAGGGCCCTCAGGCACTGGAGCAGCTTGCCAAGGGAGGCAGCAGAACGCCCATCCCTGGAGGTACTGAAGGGTGGTGTAGTGCTGAGGGCTGTGGTTTAGTCAGGGGTCTGTCAGAGCTAGGCTGATGAGTGGACTGGGTGATCTTAGAGGTCTGTGAGCAGGCAGTGCTGTGATTTTATGAGCGGTGGTGCTGTCAGATTTGCAGAACAAAAGGCAGGAAGGAGAGAGGCAGGCACTGAGGCACACTCGCAGGGCTTTTTCTTGCGCTCCTCACTTCCACGATTGATTTTCAGAACGCATTTGCCTCGCTATTGAGCTCTGTCATCTCCTTATTGCTCTTGCAGGATCACATTTGTCCACATCAATCACCATAACTGCTGTGCTCTAAAGAAACTCGATTAGCACTGTGCCTGCAAAGGTTTCACGGTTCACTACTAGGAAGAGTTTAGGCCATTAACAAAGTGTAAGAGTAGCCTCCAAGCCAAACCTGTCAGAGCTTAACTGCCTCTGCCCTTGGCTGCATCTCATCCATTGATTCAAAAGCCAAAGCAGGGCTGAGGAGTTCTCCCCCCGTGCCATGGGAAGCTCCCATGGGCTCTCCTTTAAAGTCTTTCTTTTCTACCCACTGCCCAGCATCATGCCCCAGTCTTGCCCTGTTCATTCCCTGGCTCGGGCTCAGCTCTTTGCTCCACAAGGCTCTAAACCATTAGGCAGCCTAGCATCATAGAATCGCAGAATGTCAGGGGCTGGAAGGGACCTTCAAAGCTTTGCTCACAGGTGCAGAACTGCTCACAGGGCAATTGCTCCCCTCAGAGGTGCAGAACTGCTCATAGGGCAATTGCTCCCCTCAGAGGTGCAGAACTGCTCACAGGACAATTGCTTCCCTCAGAGGTGCACAACTGCTCACAGGGTGATTGCTTCCCTCAGAGGTGCAGAACTGCTCACAGGGCAATTGCTCCCCTCAGAGGTGCAGAACTGCTCACAGGGCAATTGCTCCCCTCAGAGGTGCAGAACTGCTCACAGGGCAATTGCTTCCCTCAGAGGTGCACAACTGCTCACAGGGTGATTGCTTCCCTCAGAGGTGCACAACTGCTCACAGGGCAATTGCTCCCCTCAGAGGTGCAGAACTGCTCACAGGGCAATTGCTCCCCTCAGAGGTGCAGAACTGCTCACAGGGCAATTGCTTCCCTCAGAGGTGCACAACTGCTCACAGGGTGATTGCTTCCCTCAGAGGTGCACAACTGCTCACAGGGCAATTGCTCCCCTCAGAGGTGCAGAACTGCTCACAGGGCAATTGCTCCCCTCAGAGGTGCAGAACTGCTCACAGGGCAATTGCTTCCCTCAGAGGTGCACAAGTGCCCATGGGCAATTACATCCCTCAGAGGTGCACAAGTGCCCATGGGGCAATTTCTTCTCTCAGAGGTGCCCAAGTGCCCACTTTTTGAAAGCCCTCTCTGAAATTTGGCTTCTCCCAAGCAGTCCACAACTGCAAACTCAATCTTACTTTGGAAGCAGCTGGTGCTGGATATTGAAGGATAGAGCAGCTCCTCTGTGGTTCATTTGTGAGCTCACCACCCAGCTCCATGCTTTTGCCAGTTTCCTCTTTCAACAGCCAGGTAACTCATGCACATGCTCCTGGCACATCTGCAATCCATCATGGCAGTCAGGGAGACACCTCCAATATCTTCACTTGGTGCTGAACCAGGGGCATGCAGCTCATGCTGAGGAATTCCAGCTTTTACAACTTCTCCAGGCTGAAGACTGGTAGATAAGCAAGAGGCCAAGTCCTTCATAGCAGGCAGAGGGGTAAAATCAAAGAGGTGAGTCTTCTCTCTTCTCCAGCAATTGCTGACCGGGTTTGCTTTGCAAGCAAAGGGCTTCATGAAGCAAATCAAAGCGCTTCCTGAATCTCAGCACTAGAATGGATCCCTTCGGAGTAACACATCCATGGAGAGAGCTCTTTGCAGGGGCTGCACCAGCCAAAACAGGATTAGCAAGTGGTGGAAATAAAAAGCAAGTTTCACACTTTCACTCCTGCAGTGAAAGCAATCAGTGCTGGAGTAACTCCCAATGTGCAAAGTGCCTTCACTACAGGAGATACCCGAGCTCAGGAAACAACACACATGTCACAGGATCCCACGCCACCACAAGTGCCACTGCCTCTGAGGACAGCCACTGGAACTGGGTCAGCTGCATTCCACATCCTTCTTCCAGGTCATCCAGGGGCACATGGAAAATGCTGGATGCAAGACACCTTGGATTTGGGCTCCTGAGATGATACAGTTTATTGTCTCAGTGAGACCTCAGGGAGGTTCAATAGGGCACAGGGCAAGGTCCTGCTCCTAGGTCAGGGCAACCCTCAACAGCAATCCAGGCAAGGGGGAAGGGGGTGATGAGATTGAGAGCAGTCCTGCAGAGAAGGACCTGGGGGTGCTGGTGGGTGAGAAGATGGACAGGAGTCAGCAATGGGCACTGGCAGCCCAGGAGGCCAAGGGCAGCCTGGGCTGCATCCAAAACGACGTGGCCACAGATGGAGAGAGTGGATCCTGCACCTCTGCTCTGCTCTGCTGAGACCTCACCTGCAGGGCTGGGGCCAGCTCTGGGGTCCTCAATGCAAGGAAAACACAAACTTGCTGGAGAGGATCCAGAGTAGGCAACGAAGATGCTCAGGGGGCTGGAGAACCTCTGCTTTGGGGACAGGCTAGGAGAGTTGGGGCTGTTCAGCCTGGAGAGGAGAAGGCTCCAGGGAGACCTTAAAGCTGCATTTCAGTGACCAAAGGGGACCTAGAGGAAGTCTGGGGAGGGGTTGCTTAGAAGTGCTTATAATGATAGGACTCAAAGGACAATCTGTCCAGCCCCCTGCTCTCAGCAGGGACACCTCCAGCTACAGCAAGCTGCCCAGCAAGTCACATCCTGAATGTCTGCAGGGACAGGGCCTCAAGCACAGCCCTGGGCAGCCTGTGCCAGTGTCTCACCACTCTCCTTGTGCACAACTTCCTCCTCAGGTCCAACCTAACTCTGCCTTGCTCCACTTTCAAACCATAGCCCCTTGTTCTGTCACTCCAAGCCCTTCTGAACAGTCCCTCCCCAGCCTGTCTGTAGGTTCCCTTCAGGTATTGAAATGCAGCTCTAAGGTCTCCCTGGAGCCTCCTCTTCTGCAGGGTGTTTTCCAGCCTGGATGTTTCTGTGATTCTGTGATTCTGAACAGCCCCAACTCTCTCAGTCTGTCTTCACAGCAGAGGTGCTCCAGCCCTCTGATCATCTTTGTGGCCTCCTCTGGACAGATCAGCTCTGGAAGAATTTTCTCATTTGTTTCTTATCCTTTGCCTGTTTTATCTCTTCAGTCTGTTCAGCAGATGGACCGAGGCAGGGATCAGGTCACAGCCTCCTCACATAATGAAGAGCCCCTTGCAGAAGGATCCTTCCTTCAGTCTATTTTAATATTGCTTTCTAGAAAGCCTTTGAACATCTTCAGTGCATGAGAAGCAGCATCCCCTCTTGCCTTGCTCTCACTCTGCTGCAGGAGCATGAGGGGTTTGATCACAGCCCCTTCAATTGTTTTCTTTCCAGACATATGTAAACCCTTCTTGAGGAGAATTCACCCATATGGTACATCCCAGATGCCCTCTTCCTCTTCCTGTGATGCTCCAGGGAGCAGAGTGCACAGAGCTGCACATCATGTGCAAGCCTGAGGCACGTGCAGGGCTCTACAGAGCAAGATAACAATGTTGTCTTTCCCTCTGGATTATCTCTCATAATAATTACTCATATCCCATTTGCCTTTTTGCCCATGATGAGCTGTGAATGGAGGTTTTCAGAGCTGTCTCACAAATCCTCAGATCCTCTTTGCAAATGGTACGTGATAATTGAGAGGATGAACAGCACAGAAGCATACTGAAGGCTCCCCCTCCATGCACAGGAATAATTTTGCAGTTAAATAAAGTTTAGTCTATTTGCAAGATCATGCTGCAGCTCCTCAACCATTTTGGGGCCATCTAGAACATATCTGTGTCAGCAGCAAGCTTGGCCACCTGCTTCTAGATCTCTTTTAAAGACATAAGATATAGGTCTCTTTTAAGATATAAGAGGAATGTTGAGCTGCTGGAGAGGGTCCAGAGGAGGCCACGAAGGTGATCAGAGGGCTGGAGAATCTCTGCTGTGGGGATAGGCTGAGAGAGCTGAGGCTGTGCAGCCCGGAGAGGAAAACAGGCAGAGCTTAGAGCAGCCTTCCAGTACCTGAAGGGAGCTACAGGAGAGCTGAGGAGAGGCTTTTGATAAGGTCTGGGAGTGACAGGATGAGAGGGAATGGGTTTGAGCTGGAGGAAGGCAGACTGAAGCTGGAGATGAGGAAGAAATTCTTGGTAGCGAGGGTGAGGAGACACTGGCACAGGCTGCCCAGGGAGGCTGTGGCTGGCCCCTCCCTGGAGGTGTTCATGGCCAGGCTGGACGAGGCCTTGAGCAACCTGTGCTGGTGGGAGGTGTCCCTGCCCATGGCAGTGGGGTTGAAACTAGATGATCTTCAAGGCCCCTTCCAACCCAACCCTTTCTATCAGTCTATGAATTCCACAAGGACCTTCCCACAGTGAAAAGAACCATTTATTCCTCCTTTACCTTTTAAAAGATTCATTCATATGCTTCCTTTCTGGCTCCATCCCAGCTCCAGGTCTCCGCTAACTGTCTCCTTTACTGTGGTTTCTTACTGACGTGCCTGGTAGATCTGCTCCCCTGCAACACCACTGTGGCACTGCTGAGTTTTCAGAACATTCCTGAGCAGCACTCAAGTTCCTGCAGATTTATTCTTAAGCCCAGCATAACTCCATCTAAGGTTCCTCCCTCTTTAGCGGGTAGCAGGGATGCAAACTGGACAACCTGCCAATCGTTAAGATCTCTCAGAACTCTGCTTGAGTTACTGGTGTCACCATCCTGATTTCCTTCTTAGGTAGGGCATGGAAAATCCCATTAGTTTCGTCAATGAACTTTTCTGTCTTCTAGCAGCTGCCTTTCCCCACTCTGACAGATGGAGAGAGGGGATCCTGCCCCTCTGCTCTGGTATGGCCTCACCTGCAGTGCTGGGTCCAGCTCTGGAGCCCTCAACACAGGAAGGACATGGAGCTGCTGGAGAGGGGCCAGAGGAGGCCACAAAGATGATCGGGGGCTGGAGCACCTCTGTTACGAGTACAGGCTGCAGGAGCCGGAGGTGTTCAGTCTGGAGGAGAGAGGGCTCTGGGAAGACCTAACAGCAGCCTGAAGGGCCTACAAGAAGGCTGCTGAGGGACTGTTGCCAAAGGCCTGCAGGAACAGGACGAGGGCAATGGCTGCAAACTAGAGCAGAGCAGATTGAGATTGGATGTGAGGAACAAGTTCTGCAGCAGGAGGGGTTGAAGCACCTCTCCTACAAGGACAGGCTAAGAGTGTTGAGGCTCTTCAGCCCAGAGCAGAGAAGGCTTCCAGGAGACTTTGAAGCAGCCTTCCAGTATTTGAAGGGGGCTACAAGAAGCCTGGGGAGGGACTATTGTCAGGGTTTTGTAATGAAACAATGAGGAGGAATGGGTTTAAACTGGCAGAGGGGAGATTTGAACTGGACATTAGGAACAAGTTCTTGACAGTGAGGGTGGTGAGACACTGGCACAGGTTACCCAGGGAGGTTGTGGAGCACAGAAGCACAGAATGTAATATTTGATATGGAGGTGTTCAAGATCAGGTTGGATGAGGCCTTGGCCAACCTGTTCTAGTGGGAGTTGTCCCTGCCCATGGCAGGGGGTTGGAACTGGATGAGCTTTGAGGTCCCTTCCAACCTAAACCATTCTATGAACATTCCAAGAGGTTAACCAGGGAGGCAGTTGAGGCTCCAACCCTTCAGGAATTCAAAGTCAGGCTTTGACCCAACCTGATCTACCTGGAGGATGTCCCTGCTGACTGCAGAGGGGCTTGGACTGGATGACCTTTGGAGGTGCCTTCCAACCCAGCCCATTCTGTGATTCTCACAGACAAGGGAAAATTAAACAAATAAACAACAAAAACCCAACAAAAAACCCTTTCCAGAAGTCAAAGATGTTAATTAAAGAGGAAAGGGAATGGGACCATGGAAGCTAATGTGGGAATGGTGAAGGAAGTGGCTGCCCTGGGAAGCATATGTTTCCCCTGCAGAGGCAGCCCAGCCAACGCCAACAGCACACCAACTGCTCCCCTGCTCCTCACAGCACCACTTGACTCACTTCCAGGCAGAGAGGAAGCTTTAGCAGCATCACCCTGCAGTTTAGCTCTGTCGTGGAGTTGAAGTGATTAAGAATCTGTCACTGCTTCCAGTGGATCTTCCAGACATAAAATTGTTTGGATGGGTTTTAAACCAGAATCCTTTATGCTACTGGCAACCCTGAGAGCTTACACTGAGGAGAATAGCAATAGGAGCTTGAACAGACAAATTTAATCCAGGAGACCTCACTATGCTTTAAGCTAAGGCTTAAGCTAAGGCTAGAGTCTAGCTAGAAGTGTAATTCCACTGCAGAAGTGCTGGGGTTTATGCAGACTGTTGTGGTGCCTCATTAATTCCACGTCTGCAGATATCACATCCTCTTATCTGAACTGGTAGACCTAATGCTGGGGAAGAAAACACTGACTCATAGAATCACAGAATTTTTTTGGGTGGAAAAGGCCTTTCAGATCCTCCAGTCCAACCATTCTCCTACTCTGCCAAGGCTGGGGCTAAGCCACAGCCCTCAGCACCACAGCTCTGCCTCTTTCAAACCCCTCCAGCCACGGGCATTCAACCACCTCCCTGGAGAGCCTGTTGTAGAGTTTGAGAACCCTTTCAGTCAAGAAAGTTCTTCTAATGTCCAACCTAAACTTCCCCTGGGCCAACCTGAGGCCATTTCCTCTCCTCCTATCATTTGTTACTAGAGAGCAGAGCCCAACCCCTGCATGGCTCCAACCTCCTCTCAGGGAGCTGTAGAGAGCAATGAGCTCTGCCCTCAGCCTCCTCTTCCCCACACTGAACACCCCCAGCTCCCTCAGCTGCTTCTCCCCAGCCCTCTTCTCCAGCCCCTTCTCCAGCTTCCTTGCCCTCCTCTGAATATTCTCCAGCCCCTCAATGTCCTTCTTGGATCAAGGACCCCAGAACAAGGGGCAGTGGCTTCAGACTAGAGAAGAACAGATTAAGATGGGATGTTAGGAACGGGTTCTTCACCATGAGGGTAGTGGAACACTGCAGCAGGTTGTGTGGGGAGGTGCTTGGGGCTCCATGCCTGAAGATATTCCAAATGAGGGTCAGCAGGGCTGTGGGCAGCCTGCTCTAGTTGAGGATGCCCCAGCTGACTGCAGAGAGGGTTGGACTAGATGGACTTTGGAGGTCCATTCCATCCCAGACCATTCTATGATCTGAGCCTAGTACTCATGCTGTGGCCTCCCCAGTGCTGAGTGTAGAGGGACAATCACTGCCCTGCTCCTGATGACCCAGGCCAGGATGCTGGTGGCCTGCTTGACCACCTAGGCACACCCTGGCTCTTCTTCAGCCAGCTGCTGACCAACACTCCCAGGTCATTCTCTGCTGGGCACTTTCCGGCCCCAAGCCTGGAGCCTTCCTGTGGGTGCTGTGACCTAAACAACTTGGCCTTGTTGAATCTCATTCAGCTGGCCCCAGCCCATCAATCCAGCCTGCCTCGGTCCCTCAGAGGCTCTGTGGCCACTCAGGTTTCTGGGAGGAGTAACCATGGTTGTAAACTCCTGGACAGTGCTAGAGCTTCTTTGGTACTGTCCTCTAACCCAATCTGCCTACACAGCATTGAATGAGGAAGCCCCCTTAGGAGATGACTGGGCAGCAGATATGTGCTGCAATGGGCTGCATCTGGGCCTGCAGGTCAAATTCCTCACTAGAGCACCCAGTGGACAGGTACCTTCCCACCAGCACATCCTGCAGTCACACAATCACAGACTGTTAAGGCTTGGAAGTGACCCAACCCCCTGCCAGAGCAGGGTCACTCAGTGCAAGGCACACAGGAACACATCCAGGTGGGGTTGGAAAGGCTCCAGAGAAGGAGACTCCACAACCTCTCTGGGCAGCCTGCTCCAGCACCCTCACAGGAAGAACAAAGTTTCCTTTCCTGTTCCCATGGCACCTCCTCTGCTCCAGCTTGCCCCCAGTGCCCCTTGTGCTGCCCTCGGCCACCCCTGAGCAGAGCCTGACTGGGTCCTCCTGACACTGCCCTGCACATCTTTAGCACAGTACTGAGGGCAGCCCTCAGGCTCTCTGCTCCAAGCCCCAAGCCCCATCTCCCTCAGCCTGGCCTCACAGGCCAGACATAGGTTCTCTGCAGCAGTTTGGGCTCTGGGGTGGACTCTTTCAAGCTGTTTCCTGAAGTCCTTCTTGAACTGTACACGAAATTCCATATGTGGCCTCAGCAGGGCAGAGCAGAGGGGCAGGAGAACCTCTCTCAGCCTAGTCACCACAGCCCTTCTAATCCACCCCAGGATATCATTGACCTTCTTGGCCCTGAGGGCACATTGCTGGCTCCACCTGGACCAAATACCCAATGCTATACAGAAGAGCAGCCTGTGGTCTCCACCCAAGAGGCCATCCAGAATGAAAACAGACTACTGAACCACTATAAAAAGGTGGCCTTAAAATCACAGAGTCACAGCATGTCAGGGGCTAGAAGGAACCTCCAAGGCTCATCCTGTCCAAGCTCCCTGCCAGAGCAGGATCACCTATAGCAGATCACACAGAAACACATCCAGGCAGGTTTTGAATACCTCCAGAGAGGCAGACTTCACAATCCTCCTGGGCAGCCTGTTGCAGGGTTCTGTCACCCTTACAGGGAAAAAACTCCTCCTCCTGTTTACATGGAACTTCCTATAGCTCAGTTTCCACTCATTGCCCCTTGTCTGAAACTCCCTAACCCCCAGCTGCTCCAGCTTTCCTAGCCAGGCCTTGCTGCAGCAGTGTGCTGAATCAGGCTATGAGGATGCTCAGAGGGCTGGAGCACCTCTCTTATGAGGACAGACTGAAAGAGTTGAGGCTGTTCAGTATCAGGCCTCAGAGAAGAGAAGGCTCCAAGGTGACCTTCTTGTGGCCTTCCAGTATCTGAAGGGGGGCAAAAAAAAGCTGAGGAGGGACTTTTTAGGATATCAGGGAGTGACTGGACTAGGAAGAATGGAGCAAAGCTGGAGATGGGTAGGTTCAGGCTGGACATGAGGAGGAAGTTGATCAGCATGAGAGTGGTGAGAGGCTGGAATGGGTTGCCCAGGGAGGTGGTTGAGGCCCCATGCCTGGAGGTGTTTAAGGCCAGGCTGGATGAGGCTATGGGCAGCCTGCTCTAGGGTAGGGTGTTCCTGCCCATGGCAGTGAGGTTGGAACTGGCTGATCCTTGTGGTCCCTTCCAACCCTGACTGCTGACTGATTCTAAAATTCTATGAATAAACCATGAAAAGTAATTCCTTCCATTTTCCTTCCCTGGCACACATCCATGCACCCTCAGCTGCTTTTGCTAGCTAATCCCATCCAAGTCAGGAGATGACACCGAGGGGGCTGTTAAAGCAGGGATGATGGTGGGAAGTGGACAGGCAGTCAGACAAGCATCAAAGGCGGAGGAGGAGGAGGCTGCTTTGCCAGCAGAGAGCAGGGCTGTCAGCAAAGATCCCAACTCTGCCAGCCAGATTGTGCCAGGCTGCACCAGAGCACAGCACACACAAATAAAACCAAACCAAACCCAAGATTAGAAGAGAAAAAAAAAAAAGGGGGGGGAGGGGGGGGGGAAAGAAAGGCAAAAGCCAAAGACTAGAAATGTTTTAAAGCAATGAGTGCGCCGGGGAGGTGTGGAGGGCCTCTTCTAAACCCAGAGCTACCTCTTTTACAAAGAGCTTTTGTTAATGAGCATCACCTTCATTAGCAGGAGCAGCACAGCCAGAGGCAGGAAGGGCAGGACCCTGGGAGAAGCACAGCTCCTGGCGGCAGCCTTGATCTGTATGCAGAGGCAGGCTTGCACTCGGCTGAGAGATGTGCCCATCGCCTCCCTTTTTTTTCACTCTTTTTTCCCAACTCCTTGGAGAGAAGGAGAACCTCCATGCGACTTTATAAATGTTATCTCACTGTCCTTGCCATAAGAAGGTGTGGAAAATCCTACCTCTTCCTGCCTTCTGCACTCCCTCCCAAAACACAGCTGGCTAAAGCCCTCCTTAGGCAGAGGCTGGGAATGGAAAATTTTAGCCCCAGAGGTGACTGTCTCGGCAAGTTGGAGGTGAATGAAAAGAAGGGACTGGATAGAAGCTGGTCTGTGACTTCAGTGCCAGTGGTTGCTGCTAGAGCCCCACCTCAAATACTGGGCTCAAGAAAGACATCGGGAGGCTGAAGAAGGGCAACAGAGCTGGGGAAGGGTCTGGAGAACAGGGCTGAGGAGGAGCAGCTGAGGGAGCTGAAAGTGTTCAGTGTGGAGAAGAGGAGGCCGAGGGCAGAGCTCATTGCTTTCTACAGCTCCCTGAGAGGAGGTTGGAGCCAGGTGAAGTTTGGCTCCTAGTTTCAGGTGACAGAAGGAGAGGAAAAGGCCTTAGGTTTCAACCAGGAGAGGGTTAGGTTGGAGATTAGGAAAAAATGTCTTTGCTGCAAGAGTGGTCAGGGACTGGAACAGGCTGCCCAGGAAGGTGGTGGAGTCACCATCCCTGGAGGTGTTCAAGAAACTTATGGCCATGGCACTTGGGGACAGGGATCAATGGCCGTGGTGGTGTTGGGTTGGCAATTGGACTGGATGATCTTAGAGGCCTTTTCCAACCAAAACAGTTCTGTGCTTCTAAGATAGAGCCCAGAGCAGAGCCCTCTTAGATCATAGAAGCAACCAGGTTGGACAAGGCCTCCAAGATCATCCATTCCAATCTATCACTCAGCCCTATCCAATCAACTAGACCACGGCACTAAGTGCCTCATCCTCTTGTGACAAGGTGAAAGCAGCCTTCCTCCTGCCACTGCCAAAGACTAATCAAAGCCCTTGGAAATGTTATAGATCCTCTATTCCTAACAAGTACCTGTTAGCTATTATCCAGCAGAGCACATCCATGCAGATGAGACACGGCTGAGCTCGGTCTGTCAGGTGTTTATTTCCTCAGTGGCTAGAAGTGATGTTGTTGAACCACCCAAAGGCAGCCTGCAAAAAGCCAGAAAAATAAACCTCAAATTAGTTTAAATGGTGGAATTCATAATAATCACTGCACAAGTATCAAGTGATCAATCTCTGTCTCCAGTGCCTTCCAGTCCTGAATATTAAACTGGCAGAAGACAAAACACTCTGCAAAGAGTATTTCTCAGTGGCATAAATCTGCATTTGGCCCAGTCCTGTGAAAGAAATGCTTAGTTCTGTGCCCCTGCCCTGGGCCTGCTGGTGGGTAGGCACTGGTCAGCAGTTCCAAGCCTGGGCTTGGTCCCCCAGCTCCCTTTTTCTGGACACCAGCCTGGCACTGTGCATGCAAAATGGCAAATCATCCTTTCCAGGCCAGATACTTCAGGCAGCAACATTAAACCTTTCTCACAGGCTCACAGATTGCAATGGGTTGAGAGGGACCCTGCAAGGGCATCTTGGCCACCCCCTGCACTCAGCAGGGACACCTCCAGCTAGAGCAGGCTACACAGGGACACAGCAAGGCTGAGCTTGAAGGTCTGCAGGGACAGGGCCTCAAGCACAGCCCTGGGCAGCCTGTGCCAGTGTCTCACCACTCTGCTTGTGCACAACTTCCTCCTCAGGTCCAACCTAACTCTGCCCTGCTCCACTTTCAAACCATTGCCCTTCAATGTGAGGAGAAACTTCTTTACTGTGAGGGTGTTGGAGCCCTGGAGCAGGCTGTCCAGCGATGTGGAGTCTCCTCCTCTGCAGACTCAGAATTCTGCCACTTCAATTAGTTCCTATTTAGCCTGCCCTGGCAGGGTGGTTGGACTGGATGATCTCTGGAGGTCCTTTCCAACCCCTACTATTCCATGATTCTGTGAGTCAGGGCCTTGAGAAGATGCAATAAATTATTAATGATTAGCAGCAATTACATTAATTGCACACTAAATCTGCCCTGTTTTGTGTGAACCACATTCACAGCATGAAGCAGCAGTGTGGGCAGTAACACCCAGCAGCAAGAAATCCTCTTTTCTCCTTGGCTTTCCTCAGTCTTTCCAGAGAGATGGTAAAGCAGGAAGCCACTCCTGGAGACTGAAGCAGCTCTCACTTCTCCTGAGCAGGCACAGGAAAAGAGAGGCTTAGGATGCCCCAGAGCTGTACACTCACAGCTTTACAGCCCCAGCACTGGCATTCCATTTTGTGCTTTCCTAACAAGGATCCTAACAAGGCTTTGTCCTGCTGTTTTAGAGGTCAAGAAATACTTCTGAAACGCTTCACCCTCGATAGATTTGTGGGCTAACAGAGATTTGCCTCTAATAGTCAGACCTGCTCATGCAAAACCTAGCAGATGTCAGCCACACCAACACTGGCATCTCACCCTAGCATTGCCTTCTGACTTTGCCTACTTATCTGGCCATGTTCCCATGTGCCCTGCCTTAGAGGTCCTGCTTTTGGCAGGGAGGTTGGGCTCGAGGTCACTTCCAATTCTCACCATTCCATGATTCTGTGGCTCTATGGTTCTATGATTCCATGGTTCTACAACTCTATAACTGATGCTATAGCTCTATGACTCTCTGATTCTGTGGCTCTATGACTGTATGAGTCTATGACTGATTCTATAGGTCTATGTCTCTGTGATTCTGCGGTTCTCTGTATCTATGATTTTATGGCTCTATGACTCTATGATTCTATGACTGATTCTATAGCTCTATGACTCTGTGATTCTATGGTTCTATGTATCTATGATTCTATGGCTCTGTGACTCTATGGTTCTATGGCTCATTTTATAGCTCTATGACTCTATGATTCTATGGTTCTGTGACTATGATTCTATGACTGATTCTATGGTTCTATGACTGTGATTCTATGACTCTATGAGTCTATGACTGATTCTATGGCTCTCTGACTGATTCTATGACTGATTCTATGATTCTCTGATTCTATGGCTCTATGACTATGATTCTGTGACTATGTTTCTATGTATCTGTGATTCTGTGACTATGACTATGGTTCTATGACTGATTCTATGGCTCTATGACTCTGATTCTATGGTGCTGCTTATCTATGATTCTATGTATCTATGATTCTATGGTTCTATGACTCATTCTATGGCTCTATGACTCTGTGATTCTGTCATGGTTCTATGACTCTATGATTCTATGGTTCTATGACTCTATGATTCTATGGCTCTATGATCCTATGATCCTATGAGTCTATAATTCTATGACTCTATAACTGTGCGGTTCTATGAGTCTATGATGCTATGACTCTATGATTCTATGGTTCTATAAGTCTATGGTTCTGTGATTCTGTGATCTACTCCACTTTGTACTCTTGCAACCTGAGGTGTGCAAAGAACTGCCCTTATCCAGCCCCCATAGCTGTAGCTGCTGCCTCTAGCAGGGCTTACACACAACCAGGAGAGGCCAGAACCTGAATCACAGACCTTCCAGATGGATAAGAGAGACCAATCCCTTCCACTGGGGGATTTTCATAGCCTCCAAAAGGAAAGGGTTAATGTGGGGAGGGAGTGTGTGTTCAGTTTTGCTTTTTGTCTTCAAACACCTTCCTGGCCTCATTGCATTCCATCACATGCTGCAGGTCGCAGCAGGCCAAACTGGGACCATTTTTTGACTGAGGCAAAAGGCAGATGAAAAAAGCCATCCCTGAATGGAGGCTACTGGGGTGTGTGGGGAAAGGTCAGCAGAGCAGTGAGCAGGTGCGAGAGTTAAAGGGGATGAGGAGTAGACCCAGGTAGCTTTGCTACAGCATGACCTCAGGCATCCAAAAAGCTGAAAGACCCTGGGCACCATGAACAGTGTCTGAGAGGCCATCAGAGATGGAAGGAAGACTCAGGCTACTCCAGAAAAAACCTTTCCTTCACCAAGGAGTTCATAACATGCATCTGAAGTGGGCCTACAGCAAAGCTGAGGAAGGACTGTTGACAAGGGCTTGTAGTGACAGGGTAAGAAGCAGTGGATTAAAGCTAGAGCAGGGCAGATCTAGATTGGAGATCAGGAAGAAATTCTTTAGAGTGAGGGTGGTGAGACACTGGCACAGGCTGCCCAGGGAAGTAGTGGCTGCATTCTCCTCGGAGGTGTTCAAGACCAGGTTGGAAGAGGCCTTGAGCAACCTGTTCCAGTGGGAGATGTCCCTGCCTATGGGAGGGGGTTGGAACTGGCTGAGCTTTGAGGTCCCTTCCAACCTAAACCATTCTGTGATTCTGTATGATTCTATGCCTGCCTTGGTCAAGCTGGCATGGAGATAACAGTGGCTGTGGATCCAAATAAGTCTTTCCCAGTGAAAACAATCCTGCTGAATTTAGAGTCTTTAATTTTAGCAGCAGCCATCAGTGTCTCTTCAATCCTGATTACAATGTTCGCCTCCAAAAGCACTGTTTCCATTGAAGTGCTGATTAATGTTGTCACACCAACAAGCTGATGAGCAGAAACCAAAACACTCTGCAGAAAACTTGTCAAAACCCCATCACCCTGACACCACTGCAGAAGCAAGGGAGCCACTCAACCACACTGCTCCTCCTCCCACAGCATGGAAAACTCCTTCCTCATTCCAGAGGGCTGAACTCTGGAGTTCCCAGGTCATCTGAGAGTTTCTGCTGACATTCTGTGCCTGAGGTTTCTCTAGATCAAGCACCACTTTTATCCTGGCAGTGCCACTGGCTCGTGTGGATCTGGTCACAGTTTCATGGCAGGGAAAGAAGCCCAAAGATGGGATCTCCTGTCTGCTCAGGGCAAAGGAGTATCAGGCCAGAAGCAAACTGTAGAGCAGAGAAGTTTCTGAAATTCACAGTATTCAGCTACTCAGGGCTCAAAAATCCCCTTTGGCTGCAGAGTGATTGGTAGAGCTGCTCTAGTGTGACTGAACAGAACCTGCCCTTGGATGCCTGCTCCTAAGTGGTTTGCTATGGTTGGAAGCATGTGAGTCCATGCCACCACCACCCTAGCGTGCAGCTCCATGCCACCTCCACCCTAACATGCAACTCCATGCCAACACCATATTAGCATGCAACTCCATGCCACCACTGCCCTAAAATGCAACTCCATGCCAACACCATCCCAGCAACGTAGTTTAGGTTGGAGATTAGAAGAAACTTCTTGACTGAAAAGGTTCTCCAACTCTAGAACAGGCTCTCCGGGGAGGTGGCTGAATGTGATGACATGTTATATATGATTCTATGATCTTCCTCCTTCTCTTTCTATCTCCTTCCTTTCCTCTCCATCTCCTATTTTCTCCCATCTTCCTCTTTTTCTTTCCATCTCACTCCTTTCATCTCCACCTTCCTCTTTCCCCCATCCTCCTCTCCATATCCCTGCTTTTCCTCTCCATCTCCCTCCTTTCAGCACTACCTCTCCTTTCCCACCATAGCTGCTCCTTTCCCACCTTAACCCACATTTCTCCCTTTCCTCCCCCAAACACAGAGCACCTGGGTTCTATTGGAGTCTCCTCCCACCCCAGGTGTGACCACTTTGCCCTCCCTGCCCATTGCCCCTTTTAAATTGGCCCCAGGAAAGGCAGAGGCCCCAAGTTGTGCCCTACTGGGCAGAGGGATCCTCCTCCTGGCATCACTGGTGAGTGTCCATGGTGCACACTGGGTGAATGGGAGTGGGATCTTAAAGGCTGGGGGGCCTGGTGGCCCCCCAGTCAGGCAGGAAAAGGCTTGATCAGGACAATGGCACTTTTTTGGCTAGCTTGTAGAACAACTGCTGAAGTTCAGGCTTCTGCTGGCTGAATAGAACACCTCAGAGCCTAGCCAAGGGAAGGGAAACTGGCAGTTCATAGGCTGATAGAATGGTTTGGCTTGGAAGGGACCCTAAGGATCTTTGGGCAGGGCTGTGCAGCAGGAAAAGTAACCCAAGACAGAGCACTCAGCTTCTCGTTTTCACATCAAATGCAGGTTGAAAAATGGGATTGTTTAACCACAGAATGTTAGGGGCTGGAAGGGGTCTCGAAAGATCACCCAGTCAAACCCCACTGCAGAGCAGGATCACCTACAATAGATCACACAGGAACACATCGAGGCAGGTTTGGAGCCTCTCCAGAGAGGGAGACTCTGCAACCTACTCTGGGCAGCCTGTTCCAGGGTTCTGCCACCCTCACAGTGACAGACCCATGCAATTGGAGGGAAGAGGGAGGTATCTTGGCAGGAGGCAGGGCTGTCAGAGAGGAAGGTGGTGAAGAATTACTGTAGACCCCCGCGGTGGCTAGGGAAGGAAAGTAAGTGCCTCTCTAGTCCTCCCAGGGGCAGCCGGAGGCAATTCCCATGCTCTGCAAAGCCAACCCCTCCTGTTTTTCCAGGCTGCCCTGCCGGTACGGATCTCTTTTTTGCTCCCAGGCTCCTCTTTCGCTGGTGTGTTTGGAGGTCTCCCTTGGTGATGGGGCAGGGAAGATGAGAAAGGACGGAGATGTTTTCTGCAGAGCGTCGCCTCGCCGCTAACCAACCTCCCTTGCCCTTTGCAGGCTGCCTGCGTTTGTGCTATTGTCCAGAGGCTGCCTGCTTTGCCTTGCATAGTTTCCATGCTACGTTGGGTGCATCCGAAGCAGATCGAGTGACATAAAGCAGCTCCTTGTTAATGTTGCATGAACCCTGCAGCCACCTTCCTTCCCTGCGCTCTGCCTGGGGCAACAGCTGCAGCTGCCCTCATGACCTGCAGGCCTTTGGGTGTAGTTTGAGGGGTCCCAGGATGCCTTCAGAAAACTACAGGGACTAATGGTCAGAGGGCTGGAGCACCTCTCCTATGAGGAGAGGCTAAGGGAGTTGAGGCTGTTTAGTTTGGAGAGGAGAAGGCTCCAAAGTGACCTTATTGTGACTTTTCAGTATCTGAAGGGGGCCTACAAGAAAGCTGGGGAGTGACTCCTTAGGCTGTCAGGTAGTGACAGGGCTGGGGGGAATGGAGCAAAACTGGAAATGGGTAGATTCAGACTGGATGTTAGGAAGAAGTTCTTAACCATGAGGGTGGTGAGAGACTGGAATGGGTTGCCCAGGGAGGTGGTGGAAGCCTCATCCCTGGAGGTGTTTATGAGGCTCTGCTCACTTGCTCCCTGGGATACAAGGAGCAATGGGTGTAAGTTGCAGCACAGGAGGTTCCACCTCAGCACAAGGGGGAACTTCTTGACTGTAAGAGTCCCAGAGCGCTGGAAGAGGCTTCCCAGAGAGGTTGTGGAGTCTCCTTCTCTGGAGCCTTTCAAAGCCTGCCTGGATGTGTTCCTCTGTGATCTGTGTTAGATAGTATTGCCCTGCTCTGGCAGGGGGGTTAGACTCAATGATCTCCTTGGGTCCCTTCCAACCCCTAACATCCTGTGATGGAAGCCTCATTGCTGGAAGCCTGATCTAGTGTGAGGTGTCCCTGCCTGTGGCGGGGGGGTTGGAACTGGCTGATCCTTGTGATCCCTTCCAACCCTGACTGATTCTATGACCGGTCCCAGGGGATGGATCTGGGTGTCCCAGGATGTCATAACGCTGTTATTCCATCTCACTTTCTAATATCACAGCTTATTCAGCTGGTGATATTGATCTCTCTGCCTGAGAGATCTCTCTTCCCCTCCCTGCCTCTTCTCCCTTCACCTCTTTATCTCGAGGCAGAGTGCTGTGTCTTCTTATGGAATCATAGAATGGTTTAGGTTGGAAGGGACCTCAAAGCTCAGCCAGTTCCAACCCTCCACCATAGGCAGGGACACCTCCCACTAGAACAGGTCACTCAAGGCCTCATTCAGCCTGACCTTAAACACCTCCAGGGAGGCTATGGAACACAGAATGTGATCAAAGATCACACAGCCTCCCTGGGCAACCTGTGCCAGTGTCTCACCACCCTCACTGTCCACAACTCCTTCCTAACATCCATTTTCAATCTTTCCAGTGCCAGTTTAAACCCATTCCTCCTCATCCTGTCATCACAAGACTTTGTCAATAGTCACTCCTGTAGGTCTCCTTCAGATACTGGAAGGGATCTGTGTGGGGGAGATTGATCCTAGCTGGTAGGGAATTCTGAGCTGCATCATGCAGCCTACTGAGGGCCTGTAGGCCTAAGATGGGTGAGTGGAGCAGTTGTGGCTTCCTGTCAGGCCAGGTGAGGGTGCAAGGGGTGGAGGATTCTAGCTGGGTTTAGTCTGATAGACTTGGCTTAGCTTGTGGATGTATCCATTCTACCTGACTGCCTTTTGCATGTATTCACCTGTAAATAAAATCTCTCTTTAAACCTCCAATCAGTGTGCAGTGTTTTTGATCTTGCTCTCCAGAAGGGGTAAAAGTCCCTCCTGTTGTCCAGTCCTGCCCTCAAACGCTGCTGCCACTTTTGCCAAGCAAGTGGTGGAGCTGTCAGGGCTGAGCCCCAGCCTGACCAGGTGTAAACTGCTGCAGCCACTCACACCAGGGTCTTTCCAGGGACAATAAATACAGAACCTCAGAGGTTGAAAGAGACCTCCAGAGATCATCCAGTCCCACCTCCCTGCTAAGGCAGGATGCTCTAGGGTACTTCACACAGGAATGCATCCAGGCAGGGTTGGAAAGCTTCCAGAGATCTGGGCAGCCTGCTCCAGGCCTCCAGCACCCTCACTGTAAAGAAGTTTCTCCTCATGTTGAGCCGAAACCTTCTCCGTTCCAGTTTGTAGCTGCTGCTCCTCGGCTTATTTCTGCTGACCACCCAAAAGAGATTGGCCCCAGACACTTGACACCCACCCCTCAGATATTTGTACGCATGGATCAGGTTCTCCTCTCAGCCTTCTCTCCAGACTAAACAACCCCAGGGCTTTCAAGTCTCTCTTCACAGGGGAGATGCTCAAGTTCCCCAGTCATCCTCATGGGACTCTCTCCAGCAGGTCCCTGTCTCTCCTGAACTGGGGAGCCCCAAACTGGACACAGTATTCCAAGTGTGGTCTCATCAGGGCAGTGTAGAGGGGTAGAAGAACCTCCCTAGCCCTGCTTGCCACACTTTTCCTGATACACCCCAGGATGCTCTTGGCCCTCTCAGCCACAAGGGCACATTGCTGCCCCTTGCAGAGCTGTCAGGGTTGAGCCTGAGCCTGACCAGCTGTAAACTGCTGCAGCCACTCACACCAGGATATTTCCAGGAAAAAATAAATACCAAATCAGAGAACCTTAGGGGCTGGAAGGGGTCTTCAGAGATTACTGAGTCCAGCCTCAACAGGATCCCCTAGAGTAGCTCACAGAGGAATGCAACCAGGTGGGTTTTGAAAGTCTCCAGGGAAGAAGACTCCACAACCTCTCTGGGCAGCCTGCTCCAAGCTTTAAAAGTCTAAAACCCAAAAATCCAAGTCAGGAGATTTTTTTCTTGGCAAGCAGCAGCTCTCTTTTTTTCCCCTCTTCCCCAGCTGTGGTTTTCAAGTTTAGATGACAACCCAAATATTTTCACTGCAAACAAAACTTCCAAGGAGGGGAAAGGGGGGGTGAGGGGGGGGGGGGGGAAATCCTCTGTCTCTTTCCCTTTACTTCCAAAAGCAAAACTTTTCCTTCCACAGCATTTGCCACCCCGGGGTGAAGACACTTCTTGGATCCTCTGCTTGCTTCTGCTGGCTGGGACCATGCTCTGCTGAGACCTCAGCTTTCCAGCAGAGAAAACTCCAAATTGTCCTCTCTCTCTGGTGTTTTAAACAAACTGAGGCAGCTGCCTGAGCCATCAGCCTGCCCTAGCCAAAATATTCTTCATTCCAAGAGAATTTCTTCCCTGATGAATTAGCCTACAAATAATTTTCAAAGCAACAGTGTTTCTTAAATTATCTTATGGAGCTCTTAAAACATTGAAATGCATCAAGTATCAATGCTTGGCAATTCAGGGCATCTTCAGTTCTAGTCACAGCACTGTTCTGATCAGCGTTAGAGCCCTGTTCTGCCAGCTCTACGATCTGAAGAGCTGGTACTAGCTAAGGGAAGGGTGATGCCCACCACCCTCAGCCCACCCTGGGTGCTCAGCTCCTGAGGTGTGCTTTGCAAGAGGGAATTGTGCAAGCCCAAAGTGTTTGGATGTTTTCAGCATGAGTGGAGCAAGACATAAGGAAAAAACTTCTTGATTGTGACGGTGCTGGAGCCCTGGAGCAGGCTGCACAGAGATGCTATGAAGTTGTCTTCTCTGGAGACTTTTCAGCCTCACCTAGATGTGTTCCTGTGTGGCCTGCCCTGGGTGATGCTGCTCTAGCCAGGGGACTGCACTCAGTGATGGCTGGAGGTGCCTTCCAACCCCTAACCTTCTCTGATTTTGTGAGAAGACTTAGCAAGGCACAAGCAGAGCCAGAAGCAAACACACAGCTATGCGTGCAGCATCTAAGCATCACAGAGTCACAGATGGCACTGGGTTGGGAGGGACCCTGCAAGGGCATCTTGGCCACCCTCCTGCACTCAGCAGGGACACCTCCAGCTAGAGCAGGCTGCACAGGGACACAGCAAGGCTGAGCTTGAAGGTCTGCAGGGACAGGGCCTCAAGCACAGCCCTGGGCAGCCTGTGCCAGTGTCTCACCACTCTGCTTCCTCCTCAGGTCCAACCTAACTCTGCCCTGCTCCACTTTCAAGCCATTTGGCCTCCAAACTCTGCAGTGCAGGTCCAGAGTGAGCAGAATGGTCCAGTAGACTCCTCCATATGCTGCCACAGAAGCTCAGTGTCCATAGGCTTTTCAGCTGCAGTCTGCTCACAGGGCCCTCGAGAGTCTGACAGTGCACGCAAACAGGAGCTGCTTCTGAATTGAGGAGTATCAGCAGGATCAGGCAGCTGTGACTCTTCTCTCTTCAGCCTTAGAGGCAGCTTTCCCAGAAAGCAGGGAAAGGTGGATGAAAAAGAGCACAGCACAAAGATTTCACATGTCAGGGGTGGAGAAGCTGCACCTGTTGAAACTAGAGTCCAACTGAACACAGCTCATGCCAGACCAGCTCCTCCTCCTGCTCCAGCAGAAAACCCTGAAGGGAACTCAGATTTTCTCTCATATGTGCCAAGGTGCAGGGTCGTGCACCAAGGTTGGGGTAACCTTTGATAGCCATCCAGGCTAGGGGATGATGAGATTAAGAGCAGCCCTTGGTGCTGGTGGGGGAAAAGCTGGACAGGAGCCAGCAATGGTCACTGCCAGCCCAGAAGGCCAAGGGCATCCTGGGCTGCACCCAAAGCAGCATGGCCAGAGACGGAGAGAGGGGATCCTGCCCCTCTGCTCTGCTGTGCTCTGCTGAGACCTCACCTGCAGGGCTGAGGCCCCAAACACAAGAGAGACCTGGACCTATTATTAAGACATGCTGAAAGAATTTGGGCTGTTCAGCCTGGAGAAGAGAAGGCTCTGGGGAGACCTTAGAGCAGCATTTCAATATCTGAAGGGGACCCACAAGCAGACTGAGGAGGGTCTACTCAGAAGGGCTTGGAGTGATAGGTCAAGGGCAATGGTTTGAAAATGGAGCAGGACAGAGTCAGGTTGGACCTGAGGAGGAAGTTGTGCACAAGCAGAGTGGTGAGACACTGGCACAGGCTGCCCAGGGCTGTGCTTGAGGCCCTGTCCCTGCAGACCTTCAAGCTCAGCCTTGCTGTATCCCTGTGCAGCCTGCTCTAGCTGGAGGTGTCCCTACTGAGTGCAGGGGGTGGCCAAGATGCCCTTGCAGGGTCCCTCTCAACCCATTGCAATCTGTGAGCCTGTGAGAAAGGTTTAAGGTTGCTGCCTGAAGTATCTGGCCTGGAAAGGATGATTTGCCATTTTGCATGCACAGTGCCAGGCTGGTGGCCAGCAAAAAGGTGCTGGGTGACCAAGCCCAGGCTCCCTGACTCCTGTATTTACCACTCCAACCCAGGAGGCAGGAATTTTCAGGACTTGTCCACTGGCACATTGCCTGCATGGCAGGTTGCCTCAAACTCGAATCCCTGGCACTGCCACAAGGCTTGCAACCAGGCAGATAACTTGGCCAGAGATCAGCAAGAGGGGATGATGGATTCCCTCCTTCCTTCCTTCCTTCCTTCCTCCCACCTCACCCCACCTCAGCTCAGTGTGTGGGACTGCCAATTCAGCAAACCCAACACCTTCTCCTGGAACAGTTCAATTTTGACTAACCAGGAGGGTTTCTGACTGAAAAAATCTTCCACTGGAAACCTTTCTGAGCAGCACCAATTAGCTATTTTTTTTCCTATCAGCTTTATCCTGAAGGCACAGTGATCTATTCCTTGGTGAAATAAACAATCATTTACTGATCTCTAAGACCTGGACACTTCCCAGGTCCAGGGTAAACAGAAGCTGTCTGAATTGCTTGCAAAGCCTCATGCACAAAAAGCAAGAGCAGAGAGGCTCTCTGGCTTCCTTGTGCTTCGCCTGGGCTCAGGGCCAACTGCATTTCAGTCCCTCAGCTTTCAAAAAGGGGCAGAGAGAGGACTGCCACAGACCCATGCCTTCATGCTAGCTTGACCAAGGTTGGAAAAGACCTCTGAGAGCATCGAGTCCAACCTAACACCTTCTAATTAACTAACCCATGGCACCAAGTGCCTCATCCAACCTCCTTTTAAACACCTTCAGGGATGGGGACTCCATCTCCTCCCCAGGCAGCCCATCCCAATGCCAATCACTCCTTCTGCCAAGAATTTATTCCTAACATCCAGTCTGAACCTGGCCTGGTGCAGCTTGAGTCTGTGTCCCCTTGTTCCCTCCCTGAGTGCCTGGGACAAGAGACCAACCCCACCTGGCTACGGCCTCCCTTCAAGTAGTTATAGAGAGCAATGAGGTCTGCCCTGAGCCTCCTCTTCTGCAGGCTGCACACCCCCAGCTCCCTCAGCCTCTCCTCACAGGGCTGTGCTCCAGGCCCCTCACCAGCCTTGGTGCCCTTCTCTGGACACGTTCAAGCACCTCAAGATCTTTTCTAAACTGAGGGGCCCAGAACTGGACACAGCACTCAAGGTGTGGCCTGACCACTGGCATACAGAGGCAGGACTGCCCTGGTCCTGCTGGCCACACTGTTCCTGATACAGGGCAGGATGCCAGTGGCCTTCTTGGCCACCTGGACACACTGCTGCCTCGTGTTCAGCTGCCAACCAGTACCCCCAGGTCCCTCTCTGCCTGGCTGCTCTCCAGCCACTCTGTCCCCAGCCTGTAGTGCTGCATGGAGTTGTTGTGGGCAAAGTGCAGAATCTGGCACTTGGCCTTGTTAAAACTCCTGGTGTTGGACTGCACCCATCTGCTCCCAACTTGGTGTCATCTGCAGACTCCCTGATGCTGGACTCAGTCCCCTAGTCCAGATCATCAATGAAGATACTGAACAGGACTGTGCCCAGCACTGATCCCTGGGCACCCCACTAGCGACAGCTGCCAGCTGGGTGTGGCACCATTCACCACCACTCTCTGGGCCTGGCCATCCAGCCAGTTCATGTTCATTTTATCCCTCTGCCATGTGACTGTATCCTGAGGTGAGCCTCCCATGGAACCAGAGAATAACTTATGTTGTCAGGATCCTCTGGAGGTCCAAGCCCTGCTCTAAGATGGGCTGATTTGCTCCACTAGATCAGTCTGCTCAGAGCTGCACCCAGCTTCCATAGCACCCAACGCTCACACCCAGCTCATCTGGACATGGGCAAGATGTCAGCTACCCTCTGCCCCTCTACCCTTTCTCCTCAGGAAGCCTTTATTTTAGAAGCTGCTCTGATCCAAGTGCCCAATGCAAAGTGCCAGGCGGGCTCTGGGAGCTGCCTGTGAAGCCTGGGCATATGGTGCAGCTTTTGCTGCAGTGAGCACACAGCTACAGGGGCTCCTAGGCAGGAAGGCAGCTATATTTAACCACTCTTGCGAAATTCACATCGATATTCTTAAAAAGGAACTTCGACACCCCTTGGGTGGCTCAAAACTGCAGCACGCAGCGTGGCAAAGAGGTCTGGTGGCTCTGAAGACTTTCACTCTGATGCATACAGCAGCGACTGTGGCAGGCAGAGGAACCAGGCAGGGAACAAGAGCCTCAAGCTGTCCCAGGGCAGGTTCAGGCTGTATGTTAGCAAGAATTTCTTGGCAAAAGGAGTGATTAGCATTGGAATGGGCTGCCCGGGGGGGTGGTAAAGTCCTCATCCCTGGAGGTGGTTTAGAGGAGGCTGGATGAGGCACTTAGTGCCATGGGTAAGTTAATTAGAAGGTGATAGGTTGGACCTGATGATCTCAAAGCTCTTTTCCAACCTGCTTAATTCTGTGATTCTGTCTTAGCAGCCCGATGGGAATGCAGCCTTTCCTCTTTCCTTCAGCTCCCTTCCCTCTGCTCCTCAGCCACTAAGAAAGATTCTGGCCCCTCTGCCTCAAGACACCAGTGCAGTGTTGTGGTACTGCTGCAGCTGAGAGCTCATTTGCCTTCAGCAGGCTGCAGAGTCTGCAGCGGTGTTCACATGGCCAGCACCACCAGGCAGCCTGGCAAGAGCTGCAGAGCCACCAGTGGCAAGAAATGAGAGCCCTGGGGCTGCTTAGCCAGGAGAAGAGCAGCCTGAGTGGCATCTCAGCAGTGCTGATCAACAGCTAAAGGGTGAGTGGCAGGATGGAGCCAGACTCTTCTCAGCAGTGCCCAGGGATAGGTCAAGGAGCAATGGAGACAAACTGGAAGCCAGGAGATGCCACATGAACAGAAGGAACAAATTCTTCCCTCTGAGGATGGCAGAGCATTGGGACAGGTTGTGGAGTCTCCATCTCTGGAGGCATTCCAAAGCCTGGTGTTTTCCAACGTGGTGAATTCTGTGACTCTGTGAATAGCCCAAGCTCCCTCCACAGAAGCCTGCAGCCCCAGTTGCCGAGTGAAAAGATCCCTGGGAGGGTGTGCAGCCCTGGGAGAGGAGCAGGCTGGACAGGAGGATCCTTCTACAGTGACCAGGCTTCAGCAACAAAAGCCCAACCACCTGTGCCTGGTGCAGGCACCTGTTCTGATTCCAGGCTCACCTTGCACTTCTGCAAGCCAAGCAGAACTGCTGCTCCCCTCCACATGCCCACCACCAAAGATGGACTTTCTGCCTCTGTCCTGCTTGTTTCAGAGAACAAGAGACAAGTCAGTGGGCACAAAGGTCACTGGTGTTTGATTTCCATCTCCCTGGGTCCCACTCGGTGCTTGGCAACCCTGCTGCCTGTTTTTCCTTTGCTTTAGGAAAATGCCTTTCACCTTTTCCCCTCCCTGCCCTGACACAAACCTCACCTCTGCCCACAGGGAGGGCTGGAAAAGCTCTGCATGGAAACTATGAGAGTACTTTGGCTGCTCTCTGCAGGGAGCAGAGTTCAAAGAGGGTGGTGTCACCCAGCCAGAGGGTGACACAGGATGGCTGTGCAGCAGGGCAGGTTGGTGCCAGCAAACAGTCAACCCCACTTGGCCTGGTGGTCACCCAGAGTCTGAACGAGCTATTGCCAGGTAATTCTCCAAGCCACACAAAGGCTTTTCCTTCAGTGGTTTGCAATATTGCCATCATAGAACCAACCAGGTTGGAAGAAACCTCCAAGATCATCCAGCCCAACCTATCCCCCAGCCCTATCCAATCAACTAGACCACAGCACTAAGTGCCTCATGCAGACTTTGCTTGAACACCTCCAGGGACAGTGACTCTACCACCTCCCTGGGCAGCCCATTCCAATGCCAATCACTCTCTCTGCCAACAGCTTCCTCCTAACATCCAGCCTGAACCTCCCCTGGCACAGCTTGAGACTGTGTCCCCGTGTTCTGTTGCTGGTTGCCTGAGAGAAGAGCCCAACCCCACCTGGCTACAGCCTCCCTTCAGGTAGTTGTAGACAGCAATGAGGTCTGCCCTGAGCCTCTTCTTCTGCAGGCTGCACACCCCCAGCTCCCTCAGCCTCTCCTTTATGGGAAGAATGAACCAAAGCAGCAGTTTTACTTTTGATTCTAGGACTTCTTAGGAGAAGTAAACAGAAGTGAGGAGATCTGTGAGCCACAAATGCACTCACATGTTAATGCCAGGTTCTGTTTGGGTTTTGTGATGCCCTGTGGCAGCTTCATGTCCATGTCTGAATGACCTGGTAAAGCACAGCAGCACAATCACACCAATGGCCCATGAGAAGTTAGAAGTGATGCTCACTATTTAAAATTAAGCAGGAATTTAAATGCTTTGCTGAATCATGTTCCTGTCTGTACTGGAGCATGGACCTCCTGAGTCACCAAGCCTGTCTAGCAGGCAACAGCAGCACATATTCCTGTTCAAACACCCTCCTAGGATGAGCTTGGCTCCTGCTCTTTGAAAGGCTGGAAAAACCCCAGGACAGATTTCCAGAGCTATTTTTCTCCTCCCATCACTTCCCAGCACAGACATCAGTCATGTGGCTGGCATGCCAGAGAGTGCCTTTCACAGAGTCATGGAATCAGAGAGTGGGTCTGGTTGGAAGGGACCCCAGAGCTCACCTACTCCAACCACCTGCCATGGGCAGGGACACCTCTCAACTAGACTTGGTTGCTCAAGGCCTCATCCAACCTGGCCTTCAACACCGACAGGGAGGAGGCAGCCACAGCCTTCCTGGTCAACCTATGCCAGAGTCTCACTACCCTCATCACCGGATCACAGGCTCACAGGATGTTAGCGGTTGGAAGGGACCCAAGGAGATCATCCAGTCCACCCCCCCCCTACCAGAGCAGGACAATACTATCTAACACAGATCACAGAGGAACACATCCAGGCAGGCCTTGAAAGCCTCCAAAGAAGGAGACCCCACAATCTCTCTGGGGAGCCTGTTCCAGTGCTCTGGGACCCTTACAGTCAAGAAGTTCCCCCTTGTGCTGAGCTGGAACCTCCTGTGCTGTAACTTACACCCATTGCTCCTTGTTGTATCCCAGGGAGCAAGTGAGCAGAGCCTGTGTCCCTGCTCCTGGCCAGCCCTCAGATACTTACAAACATTTATCAAATCCCCTCTCAGTCTTTTCTTCTCCAGACTAAACAGCCCCAGGTCACTCAGCCTCTCCTCATAAGCCATGCCCTCCTGTCCCCTCATCATCCTCGTAGCCCCTGCTGGACCCTCTCCAGCAGATCCCTGTCCCTCTTAAACTGGGGAGCCCAAAACTGAACACAGTATTCAAAATGAGGTCTCACCAGGGCAGAGTAGAGGGGGAGGATCCCTTGATCTGCTGGACACACTCCTCCTAATACACCCCAGGACCCCATTGGCCTTCTTGGCCACCAGGGCACATTGCTGTGCCATGGTTAACTTACCCACCAGGACTCCCAGGTCCCTCTCCGCAGGGCTGCTTTCCAGCAGATCACCTCCCAGCCTATACTGGTGGAGTTTGTTATTCCTCCCCAGATGCAGGACTCTGCTCTTGTCTTTGCTGACCTTCATCTGGTTCCTCTGTGCCCAGCTCTCAGCCTGTCCAGGTCTCTCTGGATGGCTGCACAGCCTTCAGCTATATCAGCCAAGCCTCCCAGCTTGGTGTCATCAGCAAACTTGCTGAGTAGACTCTGTGCCCTCATCAATGTCATTGATGGAGATGTTGAACAGGACTGGCCCCAGCACTGATCCCTGGGGGACACCACTAGTCACAGATCTCAAGCTGGACCTGGCACCATTGATCACCACCCTCTGAACTCTCTCTTGCAACCAGTTCCTAACCCATCTCACTGTCTGCTCTTCCATCCCACACTTCCTCAGCTTGCTCACTAAAATGTCATGGGAGACAGTGTTAAAGGCCTTGCTAAGGTCAAGGCAGAGACTACATCCACTGGTTTCCCTGAATCTACCTACTCATTTATGGCATCATAGAATGCTATCAGGTTAGTCAAGCATGACTTCCCCTTGGTAAATCCATGCTGACTACTCCTGATAACCTTCTTCTCTTCCAAGTGCCTTGAGATGCCCTCCAGCAGGAGCCGCTCCATCATTCTTCCAGGGATGGAGGTGAGGCTGCCTGGTCCATAGTTTCCTGGAAGCTCTTTCTTGCCCTTTTTGAAGACTGGAGTGGCATTGGCTCTCCTCCAGTCCTCAGGCACCTCTCCTGTCTGCCACGATTTGGCAAAGATGATGGAGAGTGGCAGAGCGATAACCTCAGGCAGCTCTCTCAGCACCCTTGGGTGCATCTCATCATGGCCCATGGACCTGTGAAGGTTTAATTTGTGTAACTGATCCCTAACCCAGTCTGCACTGACCAGTGGGGAGCATTCCCTCCTTCAGGCTTCCTCTCCTTCATCCAGGGTCTGGAGTACATAGGGGAGTTCAGCCTTAGCTGTAAAGTCTGAAGCAAAGAAGGCATTCAGCAGCTCTGCCTTCTCTGCATCCTCAGTTATCAAGGCTGCCTCCTGGTTCAGCAGTGCCCCCTCACACCTTCCCTCTGCTTCCTTTTTCTGCTGATGGATTTGAAGAAGCCCTTTTTGTTCTGTTTTACTTGCTTTGCCAGCTTCAGTTCCAAGACGGCTTTGGCCTTCCTTGCTGCCTTCCTACAGGCCCTGACTACTTCTCTATAGTTCTCCCAGGTGACCAATCCCTTCTTCCAGGAATTGTAAGTTTCTTTCTTCCCTGAGGTTTCCTTCAGGAGCTCCTTAGCCATGCAGGTCTCCTAGCATGTCTACCTGTTTTTTTATTCAGGGGAACATGCCTAGCTTGGCCTTGGAGGAAGTGGTCTTTAAAAACTAACCAACTTTCCTGGGGTCCTTTACCCTCCAGAGCCTTAGCCCATGGGATTTCTGCAAGCATGTCCCTGAAGAGCACAAAGGTAGCTCTACAGAAGTCCAGGGTTGCAATTCTACTTGTTGCTCTGATTCTACCCTGTAGAATACTCAACTCCACCATGTCATGATCACTGTCCCCAGGGCTGTTCCTGACCTTAATGTCCTCAACCAGTCCCTCTTTATTAGTTAAGACAAGGTCCAGCAGTGCACCTCTCCTTGTTGGCTCCTCCACTACCTGCATCAAGAAGCTATTGTTGATACACTGCAGGAGCCTTTTGGACTGCCTGTGCCTGGCTGTGTGATCTTCCCAGCAAATACCAGCGTGATTGGAATCTCCCATAAGTACCAAGGTGTTAACTCTAGAGGCTACCTCCAGCTGTCTGTAGAAGGCCTCATCAACATCTTCCTCTTGGTCTGGTGGTCTATAGTAAATGCCTACAACAATTTCATCTCCTTTTTCACATCCCCTGATTCTTACCCACAACCTTTCAAACTGTTCTGCCCCCTGCCTTGGATAGAAGTCAGCACATTTCAGTTGTTCTTGCACATAGAGGGCAACTCCCCCACCTCGTCTTGCTGGTCTGTCCTTCCTGAACAGTACATAGCCACCCATGGCAACATTCCAGTCGTGGGAGCTGTCCCACCATGTCTCAGTGATAGCAATTATATCAGTCATTCAGCCTAACACAGATCTCCAGCTCCTCCTGCTTATTCCCCATGCTCTCTGCATTGGTGTACAAGCATTTCAGGGAGGAATTTAGTCCATCAGTTTCCACTCTTGCTGTCCTGCCATTCCCAGCCCCTTCCATGGTCCCCAACCTAGCAGTAAGCTTTGCATGTGCTGATTCTTCATTGCTTGATCCCTGTGGTCCATCTCTGCAAGATCTAAAGAGTTCTGTGTGTCCTCAGTATGCTGTAGGGTAACAGGCTGAAGGCTCCTGTTAGCCTCCCTCCCTCATATGCCATATCTTGCCTCCTCTCCAACACACAACTCATTGCTACCTACTTCCCCTGAGCTGCCAGTGGAGCTGACACATGGCCCCACAACTGTCTCAGGCTTGTTTGTAGTAAGCCTGGCTTCCACCCTCCCCTGCTTCCAACCTAGTTTAAAGCATGATTAATGATCCCAGCTAACACCTGTGATATAAACCTCCTTCCACTTGGAGAGAGGTGCATCCCTTCTGCTGCCAGCAGACCTGGTGCCATGTGGGGGGACCCATGGTCAAAGAAGCCAAAATCCTGCTGGAGGCACCAGTCTCAAAGCCAAGAGCTGAGCAGGTGAGTCCTCTTTATTCTCTCTGGGTTAGTCCCTTCAACAGGGAGGATAGAAGAGAATATTACCTGGGCTCCCACTCCCTTGACCACTTGACCCAAGGCCTTGAAGTCTCTCTTTGTAGCCTTTAATTCTCTTCTTCCAAGGTCATTGTAGCCTGTCTGGAAGGTTAGCAATGGGTAGTAATATCTGGGGTCACTAGCAGTGTCCCTCAAGGATCAGTGCTGGGCCCCATCCTCTTCAACATCTTCGTAGATGATCTGGATGAGGGCATCAAGTCAGTCATCAGCAAGTTTGCAACTGTGTTCAGTTCTGGGCCCCCCAGTTTAGGAGGGACATTGAGATGCTTGAGCGTGTCCAGAGAAGGGCGACGAGGCTGGGGAGAGGCCTTGAGCACAGCCCTACGAGGAGAGGCTGAGGGAGCTGGGATTGGTTAGCCTGGAGAAGAGGAGGCTCAGGGGTGACCTTATTGCTGTCTACAACTACCTGAGGGGTGGTTGTGGCCAGGGGGAGGTTGCTCTCTTCTCTCAGGCGGCCAGCACCAGAACGAGAGGACACAGCCTCAGGCTGCACCAGGGGAGATTTAGGCTGGAGGTGAGGAGAAAGTTCTTCCCTGAGAGAGTCATTGGACACTGGAATGGGCTGCCTGGGGAGGTGGTGGAGTCGCCGTCCCTGGAGCTGCTCAAGGCAGGATTGGACGTGGCACTTGGTGCCATGGTCTAGCCTTGAGCTCTGTGGTAAAGGGTTGGACTTGATGATCTGTGAGGTCTCTTCCAACCCTGGTGATACTGTGATACTGTGACACACCAGGGAGGGAAGCCTTCTTATCACATCCTTGACCTGGGCCCCTGGTAGACAGCAGACCTCCCTTTGGAGTGGGTCAGGTGTGCACACTGGGCCTCCTGCTCCCTTCAAAAGGCAGCCTCCTATGACAGGAACTCTGCTCTTTTTTTTTTGACACAGGATGTTTGTGTGGAGGTCTTAGGCTGCCTTCATTTTGGGAACTCCTCCAAGCAGCTGATGCACCTTCCCCGCTGGCCAGCGGTACCTGCAGGACACCAAACCTGCTCTGCAAAGGCACCGGGGAGCGCTGTTAACGGCTGAAGCAAGGCTCCCGCCACGGCGGGGGGGAACTTGTTGCCACAGCCCCTCCTGGATGTTGTAGGAGGAGTTCGGGGGGTGGGAGACGAACGAGGCAGGAGTTTCTTTACTGCCTTGACCACGGACTTGCCTCCCCTCCCTCTTTTCCTTTGAGTTACTGGCCTCAATCTGACGGGGGTGGGTACAGGAGGTACTTGACCCTCAGTGTCTGATCATGGGTAAGGCTGTCTCTCCATCGGGGCTGCCAGGCACCACCTGTCTAGCTCATCTTCTGCTTCCCTGGTTTTTCTAAGCCTGTGAACTTCATCCTCCAATCTTTCATCTTCATCTTCCAGCTGTGCTGCTCTTTGGGTAGAAAATCTACCTGTTCACAGCGTATAACATCCCCTGGCGCAGAGGAGAGACCGCAGCCTGTGGGCTGCATCTTAGCCTGCTTCAATTCATCCTCCCTCTGTGTTCCCATCTCCATCTTAGCCGGCACCAGGAGTCTGCCCTTCTTCTGCGGGGTGCAGACCACTACGCTTAGCCACTACGGTGCTGTGGTTATGGGCGAGCAGGTTAGGGGTTGGGTTGTGTGTGGGTGGGTTTGTTCGGTTTGGGGTTTTTTGGGTGGGTTTTGTGTGTGTGAGGGGTTTTTCTTTTTCTTCGCCCCCGGCCCAGGCGCTGCTCCCCACGTCCCAGGGGCAGGCTGCCGGCTGCCCCTCGGCTGCTCTCCGGCTGCAGGGAGGCTCTGGCGCCACGGGGCCGCCCTGCCGACACGGCCCGGGCGCGTCCCTGGCCGAGCGGCTCCGCTCAGCGCCGCTCCCGCCGCTCCCCACAGCCGCCGCCGCTCAGCGCAGCTCCCGCCTGCCCCGGGGCCTCCGCCGCCTGCCCCGGGGCCTCCGCCGCCTGCCCCGGGGCCTCCGCCGCCTGCCCCGGGGCCTCCGCCGCCTGCCCCGGGGCCTCCGCCGCCTGCCCCGGGGCCTCCGCCGCCTGCCCCGGGGCCTCTGCCGCCCGCAGAAAGCCCCTGGGGCGGCCCGCAAGGCCCAAACAAACCAAAGCCCAGCTCAGCGCGCCGTTACCGAGGCTTCCCTCCTCTGATCTCGCGTTGGAAGAACTCCCTCAGCTCCAGGCTAACCCTGCTCTGCCTCAGCTTCAAACCATTCCCCCTTGGCCTGTCTCAGACACCCTCAGCACAAGTCCCTCTGCAGCCTTCCTGAAGGGCACTGGCAGGCAGCTCTGAGGTCCCCCTGGAGCCTTCTCCTCTCCAGGCTGCACACCCCCAGCTCCCTCAGCCTGTGCTCACAGCAGAGCTGCTCCAGCCCTTGGCTCATCGTTGTGGCCTCCTCTGGCCTCACTCCAGCAGCTCTGTGTCCTTCTGCTGCTGAGGACAGCAGAGCTGGAGGCAGGATTGGAGGTGAGGTTTCAGCAGAGCAGAGCCACAGGGCACAGTCCTCTCTCTTGCCCTGCTGCCCACACTCCTCTGGCTGCAGCCTGGGACACAATTTGCCTTCTTTCATATGTACTCATCTTTTTCAAGCGATTCCTTTTGCTGCCTGCTTTACGTTTCCATGGACCTTCTGTTTGCTTTGCAATGCAGAGGCATGCTCCAAGGGCAGATGCCTTTGTTCTGGACACCAGTTAAAGGCGAGAGACCTCCCAGGACCTCCCATCTAACACACATACACATCCTCTCCAGTCTCAGAGACACCCAGACGGCTGGCATCAGATGTGCCATTTGAAGTGGCATGTCTAGCAGGGCAAGCTGCAACATCGCCGTGAAATGGATTCACAGAGTCGCATACTGCGTTGGCTCGGAAGCTACTCTCTGAGGGCAGCTTGTCCAAGCCCCTCTGCACTCAGCAGGGACACCTCCAGCTAGAGCAGGCTGCTCAGGGACACAGCAGTGCTGAGCTGGAATGTCTGCAGGGATGGGACCTCAACCACGTTCCCGGGCAACCTGTGCCAGTGTCTCACAGAATGACAGAATGTTGGAATGGACCTCCAAAGCTTCTCCAGTCCAATTGCCATGCCAGAGCAGGATCACCTAGGGCAGACCACACAGAAACACAAGCAGGTAGACTTTAAATATCTCCAGAGAGGGAGACTCCACAACCTCCCTGGGCAGCCTGCTCCAAAGTTCTGTTACCCTCACAGGGAAAAAACCTTTTTCCCTCATGTCTCTATGGAACTTCTCAGGCCTCAGCTTCCACCCATTGCCCCTTGCCCTGTTTGTTGGGCATCATCCCACCCCTCTCACTGTGCAGAACCTC
Organism: Pogoniulus pusillus; assembly: GCF_015220805.1. NCBI lineage: Eukaryota > Metazoa > Chordata > Aves > Piciformes > Lybiidae > Pogoniulus > Pogoniulus pusillus. Next base: position 24,660,773 of record NC_087270.1, on the reverse strand, counting down.
CTCCTGATGTTCAACCTAACCCTCCCTTGCTCCGATTCCAAACCATCGCCTGTCATCCTTTATCAGTCCTTTCCGAAACCGAAACCTCGAAAGCATGGAAGGAAGGGGAAGGAGGAGTGATTTATTCATAAATACATCTGCAAGGAGCTTCCAAACTGCAGCTTCCTCTCTTCAGTGTTTCAGGCATGTCCCACGGTGGCTACTGTAATATCAGAGGAATGCTTACTCCTGCTGCTGCTGCTAATCTGGGAGCAGTCACATGGCCCTGCCATAATCTCTCTCTCCAAAAATTTGACTCTTAACCTTCCCTTGCTACAGACATGATGTATATTGACTTGACACATTTCCAAGTAGCAAACATGCAAAACATAAGCAAAGAAGGGAAAGAAGAGGGAAAAAGAGAAATGTTTCTGAGAATAAACTTATGTGAGCCTGCAGGAAAGGGAGGAATCTGCCTGGGTCGTTTCTGTTTGCCCTCCCCCCAGGGGAAAAAAAAACCCAGCAGAAATGTTATTGTGTGGAGAGAGAAAAAGAAAAAAGATAAAATAAAGTGTTTTCAGGTGCAAATAATTGGAAAAAAAAGGAGGGGGGGGAGAGATAGCAGAAAATTATTTATTTCTTTTCACTCATTCATGTATCAGATGAAGCCGAAAGCTGCCAGATAGCTTCTTTTCAACAGCTTGGAGTTACTGTTGGGAACAGATCCATGTATGGAAGCAAAAGCAGAAAAGCATAGATAAGCTGAGATCCAGCTATGCAAACCATCTTTAGAGACACTTAAAGGACAAGCAGCCCCAGCTCCTTTCTTTCTGGTAAATATAGAGGCACTGTCACACAAAGGCTTTTGGCCACTCTGCTTTCCCCACCGCCACCGCGGCAGCTCGGCTGGGGTAAGTGAGAAGCCATCGTGGTGGTGGGGGGGATGGCATTTCTTAGGCAGCACCTGGCTCGTGGGGCAGATTGATGTCCTGGGAAAAGCCATCAATCTGGGGCTCTGGGATGACTTCCACAGCTGGATAGCAGTTCAGCTCTGGGAGCAGGGAACGTGACATAGAACAACTTTGCCGCTGGAGGGACAGAAGCTTCCCAACTGGCTGAGAGAGACTGAGAGAGGCAAGAGAAAATGGTTGTAAATGAAAGTGGTGTTCACTCCTGAACTGAGAGAGAGAGAGAAGGGCAAGAGAAAGTGGTTTTAAATGAAATGGTTTTCACTCCTGAACTGAGAGAGAGGGGGGAAAGAAAATGGTTGTAAATGAAGTGGTTTTCACTCCTGAGCTGAGAGAGAGGGGCAAGAGAAAATGGTTGTAAATGAAGTGGTTTTCACTCCTGAACTACATTTGCAGGCTGGCAGATGCTAGAGGTCTGGCACCACAGGAAGGCAAGGAGGGACTGATTGGTGGTGGCTGCCACTAAGTCTTTTGGTGGTTCTTTTCTGACAGGTTCATGAAAATGGTCACTTTTGGGGAGAGCAGTTTGGGGGTTGTTTTGTTGTTTGGGTTTGGGTTTTTTTTTCACTCCTCTGCTCTGCCCTACTTCTGTTTTGAGAAACAGAGTTTGGGTTTGAGCTGAGTGGACATTAGGAAGAGCCTGCTGTAAACGACCACTGTTTTTTTTGGCCCTTCCAGGCAGTTTCTCAACGTTTCTCTGTCGAGCTGAGGTTGATTACATCCTGTGTGAGGATCTCATTTTATTTTTTTGGGTCTGGCTTTAACTGCCGTTGCAGCGTTGTGAAAACAGCTGTCTGCTTTCCTGAGTGCTTCCAAAGCACCACACTCACAGCCCTGAAAGCAAGCTCTGGGAGCTGGGCACTGGCAAACAAGAGGAGCACACCCGCGGCAGGAAAGCTTTCTCCGTAGCTCTGGTAAAAAAGAACACCAAACCAAACAAAAACCTCAAACCCGACAACCTGGCTTTGGAGCTTTGGTTTCTTTGGAGCCTTGGTTTAAAAATCTTGGACAGCTGAACGTGAGATTTTCCTTGCCTTGGGTAGCAGTTGGTGTGCTTGCAGGTGTTGGAAACACAGCATTCATACTCCCACTGCTAAGTGGGAGGGAAAGCTTTCTCCTTTTTCAGGTGGCTAATAGACTGGAAAAGAAACACACACCCCCATCTCTCCCCCCTCCCCCCCTCCCAGTGTTAGAGCAGGTGAAGTGAAGTTACACGGAAAGAAGTGGAAATGATAGTGGGAAAGTGACAGAAATCGAAGGAGTTTGCCAGGGAGGTGGTAGATGATTGCAGAGGGAAATTACTACACCACGGATATCATAAACATTTCTGGTCATGAATGAAAATGCTTCCTTTACCTTGTCAGTGCACGAGGAGAACAGAATGGAAGTGCTTTCTTGGAAGGCTGTAGTGGTGTCTGCAATTGAGGGGGCCTCTGTGTGCAACCCTTGGTTCCCCTTCTTGCCCTTTGCTTCCCCTTCTTTCCCCCTACTTCCCCTTATTTCTCCTTACTTCTTCTTTTCCCTTGCTTCGCCTTCTTTCCTCTTATTTCTCCTTATTTCCCCTTCTTTCCCCTTCTTTTCCCTTGCTTCCCCTTTTTTCATCTTATTTCTCTTGATTTCACCTTCTTTCCCTTTCTTTCCTCTTATTTCTCCTGATTTCCCCTTGCTTCCCCTTCTTTCCTCTTATTTCTCCTCCTTTCCCCTTACTTCCCCTTCTCTTCCCTTATTTATCCTTATTTCCCCTTGCTTCCTCTTCTTTCCTCTTATTTATCCTTATTTCCCTTTGCTTCCTCTTGTTTCCTCTTATTTCTCCTTATTTCCCTTTGCTTCCTCTTCTTTCCTCTTATTTCTCCTTCTTTCCCCTTGCTTCCCCTTCTTTTCCCTTATTTATCCTTATTTCCCCTTGCTTCCCCTTCTTTCCTCTTATTTCCTGTTATTTCCCCTGGTTTTCCTTTATTTCTCCTTACTTCCCTTTGTTTTCCCTCATTTCCCTTTGTTTCCCCTTCTTTGCCCTTGTATTCCCTTGTACCCCCTTATTTCCCCTGGCTTCCTCTTCTGTCACAGATTTATAGACCCATTCCATGAGTCCGTGGAGGGCTCTCAACCCCTGCACTAAAGGCTGCTCTTCTGCTGCACCTTTACAACCAAGCTACTATCAAGAATGAAGTTTTAGCAGGGCTTGAGCTCACTTTGTGCAGGTGTAGGTGTGGAGGAGATGCTTGGCAGGACAGGGAGCAAGGAAAGGCTGTGGAATGAGTCTTGTAGAATGGCCAGCAATGCCAAGGATAAAAGCTCTGTTTCCAGGGCATGGGAGCAGAGTGGCTGTCCCTATGCTCTGACCCTGAACTCCACTGGCTGAATCTACTCCAGTTCTGAAACTGGGAATGCTTCTGGCAGCTGTGAAGCAGAAAGATTCATAGATTGATAGAATAGGTTGGGTTGGAAGGGACCTTAAATCTCATCCAGTTCCAACCCCCCCTGCCACAGACAGGGACACCTAGCCCAAGTTGCTCAAGTCCTCATCCAGCCTGGCCTTGAACATCTCCACAACCTCCCTCAGCTACCTGTGCCTCCCCATCCTCACTGTCAAGAATTTCTTCCCGATCTCCAGTCTCAATCTGCCTTCCTCCAGCTTCAATCCATTCCCTCCCATCCTGTCACTGCAGGCCTTTGTCAAAAGTGCCTTCTCCTTCTTTCCCCCATTTAGCTATTTCTCTGGGAATCCCCACATTCCTTATTTTGTTGTTCACTGAAACTCAGTTCTTCTCATTGCCTGCTTTCCTCTCAAGTGCTAGAAGTTAAGATGTAGCTGATATTTGTCTGTGCCAGGCAAATGTTGCCTTTTTTGCTCAGCACCTTGTCAATATGTACCACCTGCCTAGAGAAATGCCAGCAGAGGAGGTAATCTTCCAGTAGCTGGGTCAATAGAGAGCTTTTTAATTGCTGTTAATCAATGATACTCCTTTTTTTCCCCCTGCTGTTGCTATCAAAGAACACTCCTGCATTTCACATTCAGATTGCTTCTGTTTTGTGTTGAATATGGTTCCAGTTTGTAGGTTGCTCTGAGGCTGAGGCTAGATAGGAGCTTTCCCCTCTTTTCCCCCCTTCCCCCCAACTCTGTTTTTGGTCTCTTTGGAGTTAGGCATTTCCTTTTCCCCAGAGACAAAAGTTAGTTGCTGTGCATGGTCCCTGAGGGAGCTGTTAGCTAATGGTTGTGCTGGGCTGCTCAGGAAGAGGGTGGCAGGAGCATAGGAACATAGAATTGTTCTGTTTGGAAAAGAACTCCAAGATCATAGTGAGGCATTGGCACAGATTGCCCAGGGAGGTTGTGGCTGCCTGCTCCCCAGTAGTGTTCAAGGCCAGGTTGAGCAACTTGGGCTGGTGGGAGGTGTTCCTGCCCATGGCAGGAGGGGTAGGAGCGGAAGGTCTTTAAGATCCCTTCCAACCCAGCCCATTCTGTGAATCTATGAATCATCAAGTCCAATTGTCAACCCAAGACCACCATGGTCACTAAAAACCATGTCCCCAGGTGCCATGTCCACACATTTCTTGAACTCCAGGGATGGTGACTTCAGCAGATGGAGCTGGAAAAGCTAGGACCTATTTAATCTGATCTTCCCATTTGGCCCAGGAACTGGGCCAGTGTGGCCTAGTAGAATCACAGAATTGTTTTACACAGGCTAAGAATTGTCCTTGTTCAGTCTGGAGAAGAGAGGGCTCCAGGGAGACCTCAGAGCTGCATTTCAGTAGCTGAAGGGAACCTACAGGAAGACTGAGGAGGAACTGTTTAGAAGGGCTTGGAGTGATAGGACAAGGGGCAATGGTTTGAAAGTGGAGCAGGGCAGAGTTAGGCTGGACCTGAGAAGGAAGTTGTGCAGAAGGAGAGTGGTGAGACACTGGCACAGGCTGCCCAGGGCTGTGCTTGAGGCCCTGTCCCTGGAGACCTTCAAGCTCAGCCTTGCTGTATCCCTGTGCAGCCTGCTCTAGCTGGAGGTGTCCCTGCTGAGTGCAGGGGGGTGGCCAAGATGCCCTTGCAGGGTCCCTCCCAACCCAGTCCAATCTGTGACTGTGAATTTGTGGTTAGAAAAGACCTATAAGACCACCAAGCCCAACCATTATGTAAGTCTACCAAGTCCAGTACCTCATCACCACACCTCTGCCTCTTCAGTGGACAAAGCCCTGGTGGCAAGAGTCATCACTCAGTTCCCAGCCTCATGACAGCCCATCCCTTGCTCCCCCCTCCTTGCCTCCCTCTGTCAGGAGCATTTTCAGGCAGGCTGTGCTCTCACTAATGTTTATTATTACCACTATCAGTGTTGCAGCTATTACCAATATTTACTATTGATTAGTCACGGGTCTGGCTGGTGTTTGTTTGGTCCCAGGTGCAAAGCTGCTGGGCTCTCCCTCAGAGACCTCAGCCATGAATATAAACAGTGATATAAAACTCTATAGTATCACTGACATCTCTTTTATAAGTGACTAGTCATTAGAAGTGCTGCAGTCTCCAAGCATCCGCCACGAGGTCCTCCCACGCACCATCCTCTGCCAGAGCACAGGCAGAGAAGGGGGAAGGGAGATCTCTGCTCTGCCTCACAGTCAGACAGAGCCAAGCTGCATAAAGACCTGAGTCTGGGCAGCACAAAATGCAGAACTCGAGTAGTAACAGGGCAAAGCTGAGCTCACGGCTTAGGCTCACCAGCTATGGATGAGGATGAAGATGGCCTTACCCTGGTGGCACCTGGAGAGAGCAAGAACACATTGTGTGTCTTGTACAAAGGCACCAAAGGAACCTAAGGCACCAGATAAACCAAAGGCACCAGAGGAACCAAGGCCACCAGAGGAACCAAAGACACCAAAAGCACCAGAGGCACCAAAGGAACCAGAGGAACCAAAGGAACCAAAGGCACCAGAGGAACCAAAGGAACAAAAAGCACTAAAGGAACTCAAGGAAGGAACTAAAGGAATCAAAGGTCGAAAAGGCAGCAGAGGAACCAAAAGCACCAAAGGCACTAAAGGAATCAAAGGCACCAAAACCACCAAAACCACCAAAAGATTCCAAAGGCATTCTGGTACTTTGTGTTCCTAAATCTTTCTGCCTTCCAAAAAAACCACAAAGTCCAACAGAGTTTTCAGACAGCAGGTCTGAATAAGCCTTCAATGCCAGGCATCTGCCACCAGTCCCTGAATTCAGACTTCCTTGTGACAATCACAGAGCTCTCAGGGTTGGGAGGGACCTCAAGCATCATCTAGTCCAACTCCCTGCCATGGGCAGAGACACTTTCCACCAGATCAGCTGGCCCAGAGCCCTGTTTGTAGTTTGCAGTGCACCCAAGAAGGGAGCATCCTCAAATCACTCAGAGGAGAGGTTCACCACAAAGGAGCTAAGGGAGGATTTTGCAGACTGGCTCTGGCTTGACATAAGCTCCTTATGGTATCTCCTCCTCCTGCAGACAAATGCAATGTTTATTGTGGTGATTCCTAAAGGATGGAGTTTGGACACTGTAGTGGTTTGGGAGCTCTCCTCCCTCCCCCAACTAGATTAACCAGACTATCTCAGCTGGCTGGAAGTTATGAAATGAAGCTTTATATTTAGAGCTTAGCACAATTTACAAGCATATATGTACAATGTATTACAGATATCTGCAAGTATATGCAGTAATATACAAGTTAAAAGCAATACAGAAGTACAAGACCCCTCCCAGCAGCAGCCAGAGTGCCCAAGAGGGGCTCCTAATCATAGAATCATAGAATCAACCAGGCTGGAAGAGACCTCCAAGATCATCCAGTCCAACCTATCCCCCAGCCCTGTTCAGTCAGCTAGACCATGGCACTAAGTGCCCCAGCCACTTTTCTTCAACACCTCCAGGGATGATGACTCCACCACCTCCCTGGGCAGCCCATTCCAATGCCAATCACTCTCTCTGGCAAGAACTTCCTCCTAACATCCAGCCTATACTTCCCCTGGCACAACTTGAGACTGTGTCCCCTTGTTCTATAGCTCATTGCCTGGGAGAAGACCAACCCCTACCTGGCTACAGCCTCCCTTCAGGTAGTTGTAGACAGCAAAGAGGTCTGCCCTGAGCCTCCTCTTCTCCAGGCTGCACACCCCCAGCTCCCTCAGCCTCTCCTCACAGGGCTGTGCTCCAGGCCCCTCACCAGCTTTGTTGCCCTTCTCTGGACACGTTCCAGCATCTCAGTGTCTCTTGAATTGAGGAGCCCAGAACTGGACACAGCACTCAAGGTGTGGCCTGACCAGTGCTGAGTACAGGGGAAGAATAACCTCCCTTATCCTACTGGCCACACTGCTCCTGGTCCAGGCCAGGATGCCATTGGCTTTCCTGCCCACCTGGGCACACTGCTGGCTCATCTTCAGCTACTATCAAACAGTACCCCCAGGTTCCTTTCTGCCTGGCTGTTCCCCAGCCACTCTGTCCCCAGCCTGTAGCACTGCTTGGGGTTGTTGTGGCCAAAGTGCAGAACCCTGCACTTGGCCTTGTTAAATCTCATCCCATTGGGCTCTTCCCACCCATCCAGCCTGGCCAGGTCCCTCTGCAGGGCTCTCCTGCCCTCCAGCAGCTCCACACCTGCTCCTAGCTTGGTGTTGTCTGCAAACTTACTGATGCTGGACTCAATCCCCTCATCCAGATCATCAATAAAGATATTGAACAGGACTGGGCCCAGCACTGATCCCTGGGGCACACCACCAGTGGCAGCTGCCAGCTGGATGTGGCACCATTCACCACCACTCTCTGAGCCCAGCCCTCCAGACAGTTCTTGACCCATTTCAGAGTGAATCTGTCCAAGCCACAAGCTGCCAGCTTTGCCAGGATCTGCTTGTGACAGTTAGTGTCAAAGACTTCCACCTTCTTCCACCCCTCTCTTTTATCTCAGAATCTCCCTTAAGTGCAAGGTGATCTGGAAAGGTCAGCAAGAGGTGTTAGAAGCAGAGTGATTAGCTGGGAATGTGCAGACTCAGGCAGAAGAGTTGACACTGCAAAAGCCAGGCAGAGACTGACTTATCTATGTTTGTATCCTTGCTTTTATATGTCCCAGCAGAAGGAATGGGTAATTTAGGCATCACTATGTTTTCTTTTTACAGCCAATAATCTAATTTATCTCATTAAATTGTTCCAATTAGCCTCAGACTACAGCCTTGCCTACAGTCTAGAGAAATGGTCTTTATGTGCTGGCCCTCACTGTTCCCAGCCTAGAAATTGTGTTCCAGGCTGCATCCAGAGGAGTGTGGACACTAGAGCAAAAAAGGGGATTCTGCCCTGTGGTTCTGCTCTGCTGAAACCTCACCTCCAATCCTGCCTCCAGCTCTGCTGTCCCCAGCAGAAGAAGGATACAGAACTCCAGTGAGTAAGTCCAGAGGAGGCCACAAAGACACTCCAAGAGCTGGAGCAGCTCTGCTGTGAGCCCAGACTGAGAGAGCTGGGGGTGTGCAGCCTGGAGAGAAGGCTCCAGGGGGACCTTAGAGCTGCCTACCTGTGCCTGAAAGAATCTTTCAGGAAGGCTGCAGAGGGACTTTTGCAGAGATTGTCTGAGACAGGCCAAGGGGGAATGGTTTGAAGCTGAGGCAGAGCAGGGTTAGACTGGAGTTGAGGAAGAAGTTCTTTACTATGAGGATGATGAGACTCTGAAACAGGCTGCCCAAAGAGGGCGTGGATGTTCAAGACTAGGTGGGGTGAGGCCTTGAGCAGCTGAGTCTAGTTGAGAGGTGTCCCTGTCTGTGGTGTGGGTAGGATAGATGCTCTCCAAGGCCTTCCAACCTGACCATTCTGTGACTCTGTGATGCTATGATTTTTTCCTACCTTACCTCTCCTCCTGGAGGGTAAGGGGAGGGCTCATGAAGAGGAAGGAATAACACTTAAGGAGCAGCTTGTGTTTGCTCCACAAGTAAACACTGCAATGACTTCAGGCTTCCTTGTGAGTTCTGAAGCTTCTGCAGATCTCAAAGTGACTTTGTGAGTCAAACAGTTGCTTTGCCTTGCTTCTTCCAGGAACTTCAGCTTAATGCTACAAGTCCTTTAGGAGATTTAAAAACATCTTTCTGAATGTTTTCACTTAGTCACTGATCTTTTTTCTTTTTGGCAAGAGTAACAAATGGAAATGACTGAAACACTGCAAGGAGGTTGCCCGGGGGTGTGGTTGAGGCCTCATTCCCTGCAGACATTCAAGCTCAGCCTTGCTGTGTCCCTTTGCAGCCTGCTCTAGTTGCAGATGTCCCTGCTGTGTGCAGGGAGGTTGGACAAGATGCCCTTGCAGGGTCCCTTCCAGCCCAATGCAATCTGTGAGTCTGTGACTGTCTACCACAGTGCTCACTCCTTGCAGCCTGGTGTGGAGCAGCACCAGTAGGTGCAGTATCTTCTGCACTGTGCTCACTTCTTGCAGCCTGGTGTGGAGCAGCACCAGTAGGTGCAGTATCTTCTACACAGTGGTCACTCCTTGCAGCCTGGTGTGGAGCAGCACCAGTAGGTGCAGTATCTTCTGCACAGTGCTCACTTCTTGCAGCCTGGTGTGGAGCAGCACCAGTAGGTGCAGTATCTTCTACACAGTGGTCACTCCTTGCAGCCTGGTGTGGAGCAGCACCAGTAGGTGCAGTATCTTCTACACAGTGGTCACTCCTTGCAGCCTGGTGTGGAGCAGCACCAGTAGGTGCAGTATCTTCTGCACAATGCTCACTTCTTGCAGCCTGGTGTGGAGCAGCACCAGTAGGTGTAGTACCTTCTGATACTTCAGTACCTACTGACCTCAAGGATCAGTACTAGGCCAAATCTTGTTCAACATATTCATTGGTGCCATGGATAGTGGCACTGAGGCAGCCTCAGCACCAAGCTGTTTGGTGTTGCTGCCAGCTGGAGGGAAGGGATCTATCCAGGGGGACCTGGACAGGCTGCAGAGGTGAGCCCAAGCCAGCGTCATGAAGTTCAACAAGACCAAGTGCAAGGTCCTGCACCTGGATCAGGGCAATCCCAGGCATCGATATAGCCCAGACAGTGCCTGGCTTGAGAGCAGCCCTGAGGAGAGGGGCTTGGGAGTGCTGGTGGATGAGAAGCTCAGTGTGAGCCAGCAGTGTGCACTTGCAGCCCAGAGAGCAACCAGAGCCTGGGCTGCAGCAAGAGCAGTGTGGGCAGCAAGGCCAGGGAGGGGATTCTGCCCCTCTAGTCCACTCTGCTGTGACCCCACCTGCAGTGCTGCATCCAATTCTGGAGCCCTGTGACAGGAAGGATATGGACATGCTGGAAGATGTCCAGAGAAGGGCCACGAGGATGGTCAGAGGGCTGGAGCTGCTCTGCTATCAGAATAGACTGTGAGGATTGGGGCTGTTCAGTCTGGAGAGGAGAACACTCTCAGGATACCTAATTGTGGTATCCAGCATCTTATGTGTGCTACAAGAAAGCTGGGGAGGGACTTTGTAGGGTGTCAGGTAGTGATAGGACTGGGGGGGAATGGATCTAAGTTAGACATGGATAGATACAGACTGGATGTTAGGAAGAAGTTCTTCACCATGGGGTGAGAGACTGGCACAGGTTGCCCAGGGAGGTGGTGGAAGCCTCATCTCTGGAGGTGTTTAAGGTCAGTCTGGATGTGGTTCTGGGCAACCTGATCTAGTGTGAGGTGTCCCTGCCCATGGCAGGAGGGTTGGAACTGGATGATCCTTGAGGTCCTTTCCAACCCTGACAATTGTGTGATTGTTGTGGCAGGCTATGGAGGGAAAACACTGCAACAATACAGTAAATCTGGAGGTCTGCAACACTGAGTTGACTCTTATCAAGGCCTCCAACCATCACTGTGATCTAATCATACATGCATTCTTCTTGGCATGGGGGCAGTGCAGTGTGGTGCAGATCTGAGCTTGTTTTGATTTTCATTCTTCAACATATTTGGATTTCTTTTGTATTTAATGGTGAATTTCCTCCTGAGTTTGGGATGGTTGTTTTTAGGAGCTTTACCAGGTCCTTGGAATGCTGAACTCAAATGTTGCTGACAGAAAATGCAGGTTTTGGATTCTGATCTCCATAGCTGAGCCTTTTGCAGAGAAATGAGATGAGAGGGGAGGGGAAGGAAAGAGAGGAGAGGTTCAGAGAGGAGATGTTCAATTTGGTTCGGTTTGGAGAAGTCTCCTCCTCTGCTCTGCCCTGCTGAGTATTGTGTCCAGGTCTAGGCTCCCCTGTTCAGTAGAGACAGGCAACTACTGGAGAGAGTGCAATGGAATGCTGCAAAGATGCTGAGGGGACTGGAACATCTCTCTGATGAGGAGAGATCTGGGGCTGTTTAGCTTGGAGGAGACTGAGGGGACCTTAATAATGTTGATCAATATCTAAAGGGTGGAGGTCAAGATGAAGATTCCAGACTCTGTTTGGTGGTGCCCAGTGACAGGACAAGGAGCCACAGGCACAAACTGGAACCCAGGAAGATCCACCTCAATGTGAGGAGAAATTCCTTTGAGGATGCTGGAGCCCTGGAGCAGGCTGCTCAGTGAATTTATGGAGCCTCCTTCTCTGGAGAGGAGTAGCTAAGGGAACTGCATCATAGTATCAGTCAGGGTTGGACAGGACCACTAGGATCATCTAGTTCCAACCCCCCTGCCACTGGGGTTGTACAGCCTGGAGAAATGGAGGTTGAGGAGAGACCTTCTGGCTCTCTACATTTCCCTGAAAGAAGTCTGGAGTGAGGTGGGGGTTGGTCTCTTCTCCCTAGGACAAGTGGAAATGGCTCAAGTTGTCCCATGTGGGGTTTAGGTTGGATGATAGAAGAAAATTACTGACTGAAAGAGTTTTTGAAGCCTGGCAGAGGCTGCCCAGGGGGGTGGTTGAATGCCCATCCCTGGAGGTGTTTCAAAGAGGCAGAGCTGTGGTGCTGAGAGCCATGACTTAGCCCAGCCATGGCAGAGTTAGAGGCTGGTTGGACTGGGTGAGCCTGAAGGGCTTTTCCAACTGAAGTGATTCTCTGACACTCTGGTTCTATGAAGGGAGGTTCTTGTCCACCTCAGACGCCTCTGACAACACCACTAAGGCTTTCTGCAGGGACCTAGGACTTGATGGCCCCATCTTGTCTCTCACCTTACAACCTCTTCACCTTTCCAAATCACCTTTCTTTGATGTCTGTTTCCCACAGTAGCTGCTAGGCATGAAATTTTAAGGCTTCAGTGTGGGAATGGGGAGTCCCTTCCCATGGTGAGTCCCAGGAGCAGCAACTGCTTCACGATTCGCAGATTGCAACGAGTTTCAAGATGACCACAGTAATCTCCAAGGGCATCTTGTTCTAAGCCCCCTGCACTCAGCAGGGACAACTTCAGCTCAAGCAGGCTGCACAGGAACACAGCAAGGCTGAGCCTGAAGGTCTGCAGGGACAGGGCCTCAAGCACAGCCCTGCGCAGCCTGTGCCAGTGTCTCACCAGTCTCCTTGGAAAGAACTTCTCCCTAACATCCAGTTTGAATCTCCCCTCTGCCAGTTTAAACCCATTCCTCCTCGTCCTGTCATTACAAAACCCTGTCAATAGTCCCTCCCCAGCCTTCCTGTAGCCCCCTTCAGTAATGGAAGGCCACTCCAAGGTCTCCTGGAAGCTTTCTCTTCTCCAGGCTGCAGAGCCCCAACTCTCATAGCCTGCCCTCATGGCAGAGCTGCTGCAGCCCTCTGAGCATCTTTTTGGCCACCTCTGGCCTCAGTCCAACAGTTCCATGTCCTTCTCATGTTGGGGGCTCCAGAACTGTACATAGATCACCCAGTCTGACCACTCCTGCCAGGTGCAGGGGTGCAGGAGCAGGATTATCCAAGGGTGGTTTGTACAGGAATGCATCCAGGCAGGTTTTGAAAGTCTCCAGAGAAGGAAACTCCACAACCTCTCTGGGCAGCCAGCTCCAGGTCTCCAGCACCCTCACTTTAAAGAAGTGTCTCCTTATGTTGAGGCACACCTGCTCTGCGAGTGCCTAACCCTCAGCTCCTGCTGCAGCCAGGCAAGCCCTGGTGTTGGAAACACCCCCCGGGCCCTGCCTGGCTCACGGAAAGGCTCCAGGCTGAGCTCTCGCGCTTCTGCCTTCCGTGTGGCAATAAACATTTGGATTTGCTGCTAGACCTTTGAGCCTGCCAACATGTAGAGAGCAGAAGCAAAGCCTTCCTGGGGCCAGGGAGCACAAGGTGCTAGTGATCCGTGGCGTTATCCTGTTCTGCGGTGAGTCACTGTGGCTGCGGAGAAGGGCGCGCGGTCGAGTGAGCTGCTAACAATAACAGGGGCTGGGAGAGACAAGTGTTTGTTTTGCTCTGCTCTAACTGCTTCCATATGGGCCCTCGAAGCAGGCAAAATGTTCAGCCACTTGGGCCTGCCAGCTCTTGGTTCAGGATGACCTCTTGGGCTTAGCCTGCTTTTCAGAGCAGAGCTATTTGAAAGCAAGGCTTGGAAAGGAGCTCCTGGCCAAGTGAAATGCCTGCTTCAGGAGCAAGGCAGCTGAGCCCCCAATACAAGAAGGACATGGAAATGTAGGAGCAAGTCCAGAGGAGGGCCACAAAGATGGTCAGTGGACTGGAGCAGCTCTGCTATGAGGACAGGTTGAGAGAGATGGGGCTCTGCAGCCTGGAGAAAAGAAGGCTTCCAGGAGACCTTGGAGTGGCCTTCCAGTACCTGAAGGGGGCAATAGGAAGGCTGGGGAGGGACTATTGACAAGGTCTTGTAATGACAGAAGGAGGGGGAATGGGTTTAAACTGGCAGAGGGGAGATTCAAACTGGATATTAGGGAGAAGTTCTTTGCAGTGAGGGTGGTGAGACACTGGCACAGGTTGCCCAGGGAGGTTGTGGCTGCTCCCTCCCTGGAGGTGTTCAAGGCCAGGTTGGATGAGGTCTTGAGCAACCTGTTCTAGTGGGAGGTGTCCCCGCCTATGACAAGGGATCGGAACTGGATGAGCTTTGTGGTCCCTTTCAACTAAAACTATTCTGTCATTGCATTTTCTGTTTTGGGTTGCTCAATTTGAAGTGGATAAGAAGGGCTCAGTGAGGGAGAGACCTCAGAGTTGCATTTCAGTGCCTGAAAGTGATTTAGGGGAAGGCTGAGGAGGGAATGTTCAGAAGGGCTTGGAGTGATAGGACAAGGGGCAATGGTTTGAAAGTGGAGCAGGACAGAGTTAGGTTGGACCTGAGGAGGAAGTTGTGCAGGAGAGTGGTAGGACACTGGCACAGGCTGCCCAGGGCTGTGCTTGAGGCCCTGTCCCTGCAGACCTTCAAGCTCAGCCTTGCTGTGTCCCTGTGCAGCCTGCTCTAGCTGGAGGTGTCCCTGCTGAGTGCAGGGGGCTTGGCCAAGATACCCTTGGAGGGTCCCTTCCAACCTTATGCAGTCTGAATCTGTGTGAACACATGTCCACTTGTGATCAGGGCCTTGCTGACAACCTCATCCTTTCCTTCTAAGTATGACCTATCTCCACCTTCATCTAGACAGAAGAATTAACCTTGGAGGTTTTCTGCTTGGAGTGTGCATGAGGAGCTCTGTGAGGAGGAGAACAGGGTGCACACTTTATTATAGGAGAAAAGAAACCTTCGAGTCCTGGGCTGCATCCAAAGCTGTGTGGCCAGCAGGTTGAGAGAAGTGGTTCTGCCCCTCTGCTTTGCTCTGCTTAGACCTCACCTGCAGTGCTGTGTCCAGCTCTGGGGCCCCAGCACAAGAGAGACCTGAACCTCATGGAGAGGGCCAAGAGTTGCTCCAAAACAAGGCAACAAAGGTGATCAGAGGGCAGGAGAACCTGCTATGGGGACAGGCTGAGGGAGTTGGGGTTGTTCAGCCTGGAGAGAAGGCAGCCCTGGGGAGACCTTAGAGTGATCTTCTAATACCTGAAGGTGACTTAGAGGAAGGCTGAGGAGGGACTGTTCAGAAGGGCTTGGAGTGATAGGCCCAGGGCAATGGTTTGAAAGTAGAGCAGGGCAGAGTTAGGTTGGGTTCCTTCTGTGAATCTGTAATGCCTGCCAATGAATACCTACTTAGTGGCCAATGAATACCTGCTTAGTGGCTGATGATTTCCCTGTTCAGCTACAAATGATTGGGTAAGATTCAGGACAAACATAAAGTGTTTTACAAAACAGGAGTGTCCCTTTCTAGACAGAACCTCCACCATAAATCACCACAGACCTACCTGAGGATCCACAATTCCATGAAACTTCTTCCACTTTTAAAAGCTGAGGCAAGCCTGTCTAGGTGTGCACCTTGCTTCACATCTGCCTGGAAAGTGTCTTAATGGCTGAAGATCACAGCATCACAGAGACATAGAGTCAAAGAATGGCTTAGCTTGGACCTCAGTCATCATCTACTCCAACCCCCCTGCCATGGGCTGGGACACCTCTCAACTAGACTTCATTGCTCAAGACCTCATCCAACCTGTCATTCAACACTTCCAGGGAGGAGGCAGACAGAATGTACCCGGGCAGCCTGTGCCAGAGTCTCACTATCCTTGTACTGAATAAGTTCTCCCTCAGCTCCAGTCTGACCCTGCTCTGCCTCAGCGTCCAGCCATTCCCCCTTGGCCTGTCTTTAGGTATCCTTAGGGAAAGTCCCTCTGCAGCCTTCCTGGACTTGCAGCCCAGAGGGCCAACCAGATCCTGGGCTGCATCAGGAGAAGTGTGGCCAGCAGGGCCAGGGAGGTGACTCTCCCCTTCTACTCCTCTCTGCTGAGACCCCACCTGGAGTACTGCATCCAGTTCTGGAGCCCTCATTACAAGAAGGATGTGGATGTGCAGGAGCATGTCCAGAGAAGGGCCACGAGGATGCTCAGAGGGCTGCAGCAGCTCTGCTGTGAGCACAGACTGAAAGAGTTGGGGCTGTGCAGGCTGGAGCAGAGGAGGCTCTGAGGTGACCTTCTTGTGGCCTTCCAGGATCTGAAGTGGGGCAAAAAAAGAGCTGGGGAGGGACTTTATAGGGTGTCAGGGAGTGACAGGACTGGGGGAATGGAGCAAAGCTGGAGGTAGGGAGAGTCAGACTGGACATGAGGAGGAAGTTTTTGACCATGAGAGTGGTGAGAGGCTGGAATGGGTTGCCCAGGTTGGTGGTTAGGGCCCCGTGGCTGGAGGTGTTTAAGGCCAGGCTGGATGAGGCTGTGGGCAGCCTGCTCTAGGGTAGGGTGTCCCTGCCCATGGCAGGGGCTTGGAGCTAGATGGTCCTTATGATCCCTTCCAACCCTGGCTGATTCTATGATTCCCTTCAGATATGTGAGAACAGCTCAAGGTTCCCCCAGAGTCCTCTCTTCTCCCAGCTGAGCAACCTCAGCTCCCTCACCCTGTCCTCATAGCAGAGGTGGTCCAAAACAATGCACCAGAAAACCTTTGGCCTTTGACCCTTACTTTCCATGTTCATAATTTTAAATACCCAGGTGGACTATTTTGAAGCAGGCTTTGATGCACAGGCCTAGAGGAATGCTACAAAACAGGACAAGTGTGTAAGCATGAGAAGCTGTGCCACTGCTCATGCTTTGTAGACATCTCCTGTCCCTGCTGATAAAGGCATGCCTGACTTCAGCAGTCTTCTCTTTGAAACAGACAGCCTGATGGGCTTGAAACATACCTTGATGTAGGTAGGCAGCGTACAGGGGGTTACAGAACAAGTTTGAAGACTCTAACCTTAGTAAAGCTGATGTCTTACCAGCAGAAATTCCCTGCCTTCATCCCCACCTGCAACTTCATTGCTTGCCGTGGAGAGGATTTTATGTGGCATGTGTCCTTCCTTCTGTGGCTGTGACTCGTGCAGAGGCTTTGCTTTAGCTGCTTCTTTCCCCTGAAAACCATCTGCTGGAAAGCACTCAGGTGAGTCAGGGTCACAGAATCACAGAACCCTAGAGGTTGGAAGGGGCCTCAAGACATCATCCAGTCCAACCTCCCTGCCAAGGCACCATCCCCTAGGGTAGTTCACACAGGAATGCATCCAGGTGGGGTTGGAAAGTCTCCAGAGAAGGAGACTCCACAACCTCTCTGGGCAGCCTGATCCAGGCCTCCAACACCCTCACTGTAAAGAAGTTTCTCCTCATGTTGAGCCAAAAGCTTCTCTGTTCCAGTTTGTAGCTGTTGCTCCTTGGCTTATTGCTGCTGACCACTGAAAAGAGCTTGGCCCCAGGCACTTGACACCCACCCCTCAGGTATTTGTACATGTGGATCAGATCTCCTCTCAGCCTTCTCCAGACTAGGCTCTTGTAAGAGCTGGAGGTGTGCTCAGCATGGCCAATGTGCATGGCCTGCTGGACTTCAGGTATAGCTCCAGTGTAAGAGAGATAACTGAGACCTTGGGTTGGAAGGGATCTCAAAGGTCATCCAGTGCCAACCCCCGTGCCATGGGCAGGGACATCTCCCACCAGCCCAGGTTGCTCAAGGCCTCATCCAGCCTGGCCTTCAACACCTCCAGGGAGGGGACAGCCACAGCCTCCCTGTACAACCTGTGCCAGTGTCTCACCACCCTCACTCTCAACAATTTCTTCCATATCTCCCGTCTCAATCTGCCCTCCTCAAGCTTCAATCTGTTCTCTCTCATCCTATCACTCCAATCCCCTGTAAATGTCTCTTCCCAGCTTCAGGCTCTGGAAGGTTGCTCTAAGTTCTTCCTGGAGCCTTCTCCTCTCCAGGCTGAACAGCCCCACCTCTCCCAGCCTGTCCCCACAGCAGAGGTTCTCCAGCCCTCTGGGCATCTTTGTGACCTCCTCTGGGCCCTCTGCAACAGCTCCATGTCACTGTTATGCTGGGGGCTCCAGAACTGAAGGCAGTGCTCCAAGTTCTGCCTCTTCAGTAAGACTCTCTCCTCCCAGACAAGCCATCCACCTGTATTTACTTTTCCATGGCTGGCCCCAGGTGTCCTGACTCTGTGCGCTTGTTTGGTACTCATGATATGGTTGCCTTGGCAATTCCTCCCTCAGTCAGCAATTAAGGCAGTTAGTGCTCTGCTTGTGTCCTGTGCACTGGTCCTCTCTTCTGCCATTTCTCATGGTCTAACCACTGCTCAGGCTTGGCCAGCTGCATGTACATTACTCAGCTGCTTCTAGAGTCACAGAACTGTTCCAGTTGGGAAAGGCCTTTCAGATCAGTGAGTCCAACCACACTCTAATTCTGACTAAAGGCTTTGACAACCATTCCAGTCAAGAAGTTTCTTCTCATCTCCAACCTACACCTCCCCTGGGGCAACCTGATGCCATTGCTTTTCCTCCTACCATTTGTCACTAGGCAGATGAGACCAAGCTAAAACCTCCTTAGATGGAGCTGTAGAGGGTAATGAGGTTTCCCCTCAGCCTCCTCTTCTCCACACTTAACACCCCCAGCTCCCTCAGCTGCTTCTCCCCAGCCCTGTTCTCCAGACCCTTCCCCAGCTTCCTTCTCCTTCTGTGGACCTGCTCCAGCCCCTCAGTCTCTTTCTTGTAGAGAAGGTCCCAAAACTGAACCCAAGACTCAAGGTATGCTCTACCTAGCTCTGAGTCCAGGGGGGACCATCACGTTATTGCTCCTGCTGGTGACACTAAAGGTGCTGACAGCTCCTGATAGTTGTGGGATCCAAAGGTTCCATTAACCTCCTTACAGGCAGGGAGAATGAAGTTTGATATGAGGAAAAGCTTTGTATCAGCACGAGCCTAGGCAGTGTTGTCTGCAGAGAGGGAGAAGTCTGAGTCACAGAAAGGTTGTGTCTTACACAAGGGTAAGCCAAAGACATTCTTCTATCTTTGCACTGGAGAGAGCCCACCTGTGCCCTTGTGCTGCTGCCTCATTGGTGCTGCAGTTTGGTCAAGGCAGGCCAGTTGCCTGCAGACCTCAACTCTCAGTTCACAGTGGGACAGGCTCCCAGCAGGGCAAATGAGAAGGACTCCCACGACAGGACAAACGTTTTGAACACAAACAATCTGTGTCCAGTTTTGGGCTGCCCAGTTCAGGAGAGGCAGGAGCCTGCTGGAAAGAGTCCATCAGAGAGCCACGAGGATAACTGGGCACTTGAGCATCTCCCCTATGAAGAGAGACTCAGAGCCCTGGGGCTCTTTAGTCTGGAGAAGAGAAAGCTGAGAGGGAAACCTGATCAATGTGTACAAATATTTGAGGGGTGGGTGTCAAGTTTCTGGGGCCAATCTCTTTTCTGTGGTCAGCAGCAATAAGCCAAGGAGCAACAGCCACAAACTGGAACAGAGAAGGTTTCAGCTCAACATGAGGAGAAACTTTTTTACAGTGAAGGTGACAGAGCCCAGAGAGGTTGTGGAGCCTCCTTCTCTGGAGGCTTTCAAAACCCTCCTGGATGCATTCCTGTGTGAACTACTCTATGGGATGGTGCCTTTGCAGGAAGGCTGGACTGGATGATGTCTTGAGGTCCCTTCCAACCTCTAAAGTTCTGTGATTCTGTGATTCTTGTGTTGCCAGCTTCTGGAAACATAAGCTTCAGGGATCCTGTGGCTGCTTAGTGAGCTAAATGTCTGTGAACCTGGAACAAACCTTGGCAGGACAAAAGGCAAGTGG